>NC_044283.2:17619262-17924817 GCF_004027225.2 Strigops habroptila
TTCCACATTGGAGATGGCAGAAGTTGTGTTTTGGAAGGGAAGCGAGGAGTTCCCTTTAGGGAAATAGTGAGAAAGTAGCTATGCCAACAGCCTGTAAGGAGGGTCTGGCTAGAAGTAAATGAGTTGGAGAGAGTATTCAGAATAAAAAGCCTGTAAGCACCTTGATGATGTATGATGATACTAAGACTTTCAGATAAGGGAGGTGAGGGAAACAGATACTTGAAGTGAAAGGGAAGAGATTTCCAGAACATATATTCTTTTGTATGTAAGATCTTCTTGAAAGTTTAAGAATAAGCGTCCACAATGACATTTTAAGCAATAAAGTGCAGTTTAAGAATTTGTAGACAATCATATGGTGTCTTGATTTCTGACCTGTGTTTTGAACTTCACAGAATTGGAACTACTGTGATTTCTTCTTAGGATGTGAATAATAATCACATCTCTCTCATCTTCATTATTACTGCTGTTAAGACTGACCTGACTGACCTTACCTGACTCAATTCAGTCATTCTGCTATATAATACAAACACTTCTGCCTTTCACCCCTCTCAGAAAAATTCCTCTGTTTGCAAATAAAATGACTACTTCAGAAAATCCCTGCACAGTGCCTGGGAAGGCTGCACAGACTATTTTCATTTTTTCATGAGTTGTATACTGGCTTTTTTTACTTGCATGTACATCTGTGTGCATAAAAAAGGAGGAAAAATATTGCAAGAAAGAACGTCTCCAACATTTCCCACTGTATTTCTGCTGCTACCCACTGAAGCTAACCACTGAATGAATAGTGATTACAGACACTGGAAGACTGACTTCTGCATCACTTTTAGACCTACATAGTTTACCTGGGGTACGTGAAGTTAACATCTCTACTTCCTTGAGAAATTTGGTACTAGGGATTGCAAGGGTGTTCCTGAATCTATATTTTAAGGGTCATCACTCCCAAAGAAATGATACGATGTGGAAGTCGTGAATTAACTCTGAATCCACTGTCAAAAGAAATGCACATAAAATAAAAAACAAATGGGAATTTACAGAATAGGAATGTGCTTTCTATTAATCTGTTGACTATACTTTCTATGTAAGAAATGTTGCTGGATTTTAAGCATGGACTGGTATGACCTTCAGCAATTTACTGGCCTGGAGAGTAAAAGCAACCACACAACAATGCCTCCAGTATTTGGCTAAGAAATTTAACAGATTACAAACTGAGGCTCAGTACTTCCTGCTAGCTTTCAAATCCCAGAGTGGGCCCTTTTTGCATTCTGAGATCCATAATCATTAATATGGATAAATATGTATGTATTTGCTCATATAAATATGTACAGTATATACACTGTGCTTTAATGTATATAGTTTATGGTTGTATAGAGTAAACTATCTGTTATCTCTGTGTATTGCATCTTGTTTGTGAGTTCTGGCTAAATAGTATGCAGATCACAGTATTTTGCAATTAAATAGCACCATTGATGCTGTAAGACATATGAACTTACATTTATTCAAAAGCTGGTGCAATAATAGAGCAATAGAAAGCCAAACTTTATTAATTATTTTATATTGAACAGATACATACAAGTGAATGCTAGTGTAATGAGAAAACTGAACATTATCATCGTACCTCATTGACAGGAACATTTGATAAATCCATAATACTTCCAAATCCCCTTACTCTGGACTAGTTTCTCTGTCCTACAATGTTGTCACATGTTTATAAGCTGTATTTGTAGAATCCAGTGCTGAGTACTACCATCATGTCATGTTATGCATCAAACAACTTCATGATCTACAAACATCTCTGGCGCCTTTTCTGCCTTTTGTCTTTTCTCTGTTGTATCTCATGTCAATAACCTTTTCCTGTGAGGCTGACATGAAACTTTATTGTCAGCCCTCCATTATGGAGTTGCTTAAAATTTGAAAACTTTTTTTTGTTACATTTCATTCTTTCATCCATTTCAGCCTCTTATTTTGCATAGCAGGTTACTCTTAATAAGAATATAATCCATATTTTGATTTTTCAAGGTATATGATACTTTTTTTTTTTCTCCTTGAGGTTCTTCTGAAGTTTACCTTCAATGCATGCTCATGGTTTTGTGATGTTTTGCCATGTTCTCCATCCATTTCTTCCATCCTTCTCTCAATGGAAAGCCTAAACTCCTTGGTCAACTCCTTGGTACCCTATGAAGCACTGATTTATTTTTGCCCAACACAAACTTCCTTTAAATAAACTGTCTGATCTGTTTCTACATGAAAATGCTTTGTATTCATTACATTGTCAGTCCATCTGGGACAATGCTGCATAAAATCTAAGTGGTATTAATCATATTGTTGTTCTCTGTCCTTCTGGTGTATATAAGTAAACTGCAGGTTTAAAGTGTATGTTGACAATTTTACACTTTTCTTTACCCGCAGGGGGTTGATAAATTAACTTGCATCTAAATAATGTGATAAAAAACCTTTTAAACATAATGTTGAATTTCTTAAGTATTAAACACTGACAGTTTCAATTGAGTAAAATTTTGCATGTTAAAGCTCTGAGTTAGATCTTTGGAGAAAAGGCCTTCTGTTTAGAGTCTAATACTGATGGGGTGACTTTGCCTTGCCTTGATAGTTCTGCTGTGCAGCTGTTTTGGGATGACATTTTAAGACAGTAGAAGCTGTCTTCTGTGCTGATGGCTACTGCTTCTGTAGCAAAGCTGGCAAGGAGATTATGTGTGTGCACGGCATTGCAGCTCCCCTGTCTCTGAGTTTGATGTGATAGCCTAAACCATTGAGAAACACGATTTTGCACTAGAAGCTGAAGTGGTTGAGGAATGAGCAGGTATTCCTTGTTGGTGGGAGCTGGAGGAGGCAGAACCAGTTGCTGAAATGCTGGTTTGTTCCAGTGCATTGGATGTATGGGTGACTGTCAGGGTGTTGCTGGGACAGTTTTGTCGTATTGCTCTGTCTGACTTCTCAATTGGTACAAAAGTCAGTTGGCTAAAACTAGTGATTCCTGTTGCATGAAGTCAATTAGCAGGCAATGCATTGTCTGCCAAGTGCCTCTTGGGAAGATGCCTTCAGTAACAGGACTGCTTATCTCCAAGTAGCTGCCAGTGAAAATGGAAGGAGAATAAAGCCTGTGGTGTCCTCTTTTTTCCCTTCTGGTGTGATAAAGCTCAGAGCAAAATTAAGTATTCAGCATCTCAGTAAATGTAATTCTTAATCTTTATTGACTTAGTACAATTGTATCTCTACCAGTTACACCCTTTCTGCAAAATTAATTCTTCTCTTTATTATGTAAATAAACTCACACACAGCTAAATAAGAATACCTAAGCTTTTTCCAGGGTCTGCCCAATCAATGTGATATTATTTGAGAAATAAATACTTCATATTCCATATATATTTTAAAAACCAAAATAATTGGCAGAGCAATGTGACTCCCCCAGTTTCAGTGCACCTACTCATTCTGCAGAAAGCACAAAATTAAAAAGGTGCACAGATGCACCTTTGCCACTGGGCCCAATAGGAGCATTTCATACCATAAATGACAGGCAGGAAACATTTGTGGAACTTTAAAATTTAAAAAAATTCCCTAAAATTAGCTGTATTATTTTAATGTCTGTATTGTAAACACTGTGAGGCAAAACACATTGCCCATAAATATTACGTATTGATAGTCTTCAAAGTTTTATTATTTATTGTGCCTTACTTTTGCCTTTTTCTCTTGACTTAAGCAAAGCATGATACGTTATTGATCCATTAGAAACATCAACATTTGAGCTGATTTATATTTGTTGTTTAAACCTGTCCCCTTTTCCAGAAATCTTTATGGGATGCTGTTTCATTGGCATGTTCAGTCTATTGAGCTTAACCAACTCTAGTAGTCTAATGCACCTAGGGCTTTTTTTTACCACCTTTGTCACACAGCTCATATATTAAAGGCATTAAAGGTTGTTCTTAAGGTTCAAAACTATTACTTTAATTGGTTTTAGAAAGTATAGCCTTTCCAGTGGCAATAGCATTTATCAGCCTCTATGCAGGCATTCCTTCCACATTTTAGTTTTTCAGCACCGTTCATCTCTTTTCACTTGGTTGCATTTTAAAATTCACCTTCCGCATGAAAATTCTTTGAATGATCGGCAGAAATAACTCTGGTTCCCTTCAAATAGGGACTTTTTGGCACGTGTTCAATCAGACTATCAGAAACCTTCAAATAGTGACCCAGCAGCAGTTCTATTAATTGTACTGGTACCTTCTCTCAGAACGGTGTAAGTGACAGGCTCTGCTTTCAAAAGAAGAGGCTAAAGAGCCATTAATGAACAAGACTACCTCATGAAAATGCTGCTCTTACATTCTTCTGTTTTTCTCTTCTGTGGCTTGGACTACGAGTCTAAGTGGTTCTAAACCCTTTCCTTACTGTAGTATTATGAATAAAAGAAAATAAATACAATTGTGATAACTGTTTCTGGTGAAGGGGGGAATTACCTGCTCTGATGACCACAGCTTTGTATAAATGATTTTTTTAAGCAGAAAAGCATGGAATTAAATTGATCTTTTTACTTAATTTTTGTTTATATTAAAATCATTTAGTTAATCAAAGGAAGCACTTAAATTTGTTTCTTTTTCTAGAAGGATAGTTGTCACTACAATGGTATTTTGGGGAGGAGGAAGGTTTGCTGGAGGGAAGGGTGACTGGAAGGTAGCCATTGTTAACTAAGCAACTGACTTTCTAATTACTATAGCCTTGAAGATAAAGTTGTTCTTTCTTGTGAATGGAGCTTTCTAATGTTTGAATGCCAAAACAGAATCTGCACAGTTGTTTCATGGTAACTTTATTTACGTTTCCCATGAGTTTCTTAAGTTGTCCCATCAGTCTTGTCTCACCTTCCTGATTTCTACTGGTTTTCTTCATGTTTTCATATTCCTCCATCTCATTCTCCCTTTTACTTTGTTTTCATAATGCTTTTGATTAATGATTCTATATTATGTCAAGCACTCAACTACATCTTTGTGAGCTGTGTGATATTAAGCAGGATTAAACACTCCTGAGATTGCTTCACACAGTGACACTCAAATTATATTAAAGGAGAAGGGGCAGGGAGGAGGCGGGGGGGGGGGGAGAAAAGGTAAGGAGAGGAAGAGGAAAAAGAAGAGGAAAAAGAGAGGAAAGGAAGTGAGATTTGACAGAACTGAACTTGACAGATGGACTTCACCAAGATAGAGTGACAAGTGACACTGCAGACACGGAGGAAGTGCTTTGCGTAAGTGAGGATTTTTATTTGAAAACTGGAAGCTTCCTGTATTTATCTTTCCCAAGCTAAGTTTGGCATGTGTACAGTTTCACCATTTCTGTTTTTTTAAAATCCATCCTTAGCTAAAAGTCCAAACTATAGCCTTAAATAATTAGCTATTCAACAGCGAGACTCATATTGAGATGCAAAGATGCCTTTAAGGATGATCCTTTACAGAGAAAAGTCACTTGGGAAGGGTTTAGGCACATTTATTTCCTGGCTTCAGCTGTAACAGTTATTTTTCTCCTTCCTAGTAGCTGGTACAGTGCTGTGTTTCAGCTTTAGTCTGAGGACAACACTGATAACACACCAATGTTTTAGTTGTTGCTGAGTAGCGCTTACTTTGATCAAGGACTTTACAGTCTCTCTCATGCTCTGCCAGTGAGGAGGGACACAAGAAGCCAGGAGGAAGCAGAGACAGGACACCTGACCCAAACTAGCCAAAGGGGTATTCCATACCACAGCACGTAATGCCCAGTATATAAACTGGGGTGAGTCACCCTGAAGGCCCAGATCGCTGCTCGGGTCCAGCTGGATATCAGTCGGCGAGTGATGAGCAATTGTATTGTGTATCAGTTGTGTTTATTGTTTTCTTTTCCTTTTCCCCTTTCGCCTTGTTATTTCCCTTATCATTATTATTAGTAGTAGTTTTATATTATATTTTAGTTATTGGACTGATAAATATCTTGGTCAGTAGGAATCCAGAAAAATGTGCCAGGTTTTTGAATTTTCAGAAATTATTGGATTGAAATAGAGTACCTTAAAAAATAAGAACTTCGTGGAGATGCTGCTATTTGCTAAATGCCCCTTGGACAAATTCACATGTTCTGCCTAATGTTTTCTCAGTTCTTAATCTAACTTTCCAAACTTCTGAGTAACTTCATTAGCTGCCATGTTTTTTAAATTAATTTTTCTCATATATGCTTCTTTTCAACTGTACTTCATGTGTACTTTTCTTCAAATCTTCTTTTATCCTCTTCCCTTCCCAGAGGTTTTAAAGACCAATCCTGCCTAATGCATTGGACTTGATATTCAAATTTCTTAACAGTGGACTAGGGAGGCATTCTGATTTTTCAGTTAAATATAGAGCTTTTGCTTCTGTTTTGCTTAAAAGTTGCTGTATTTTTCTGTCCAGAAGCTTGTATCAAATAAGAGTACATGATTTTCGGATGCATTGTTATTAGTTATAATGTATTAGTTTATACACTTATCTTTCTCCTAGAAGTTTATTCAGAAGGAGTATAGCTTCACATATGGAGGAGGACCAAAAAATGTTCCTGATGCAATAGAAATATCTGGTACAAAATAGCTGACATGAACCTAAATTTTACTATCAATATACTCTGTGACTGAACTTTTCCATATTCTGCAGCACCTAATTTTAAAGGCCGTCCTGGCCCTGTTTAGTCTGTTAATGCAAATAGGGCTGTTAACTTTGAAAATCTTTGCCTGAAAATAAACCTAGTATTACTTCATCATTTTACGAGAAAGGTATTATGACTTGCCACTCCCTGTCACAGGTGACACTCAGTTTAGACAGTTCATCTGTGACATCAGTGATGCGAATACAGTTCTCTATATACTTTGATTGGGGGAAGGTCGTCATCATACCCTAACAAAACCAGTATTTATGTCCATCACAGTATAAAATAAACTAGCTTGTTTGCTTTATCAAAAATGTAGAAATTTGCTAAAATCTAACATCTTTCATATGATATATGCATATAATTGCACACAGTAATTGCATGTGAATAACGAAAAATGCATTATCTGTGAGGCAATGTATAAATATGAAACAAAGGAATCTATTGAGGTATTGTCTTTTTACCTTAATATATTTAATTTGCCAATGCAGATTTCACTGAATTACATTTAACTTATCTTTGTGATTCCTACTTTAATATTTCGCAGGCAAAACTTAAAATATATTCCATGTGACTGCCTCAAAAATGCATGGTTTTGCTAATTTGATAGCTAATCCTATCTGCTTAACACACAGGAGAGAAATGATGTGTCATGCTCTTACTCAAATATCTTCCTAATCTGAAAATTACAGGTAAATCATGTGGCTTTATGCTTGCTTTTTTTTTTTTCCCCCTAACAGATTTTAGTTGTCAGACAGTTTTGTAAGTAGAATATTTAACCTGTTTATTAGCATGTGTTCTATGTTGCCATTGTTCACGCACATCTTTGGCTTTCTTCCTACCCTTATGTCCTATCTTAAGAAATAATTAAATTCAGAGGAAAGACAATAATTTCAGCAGTCAAGAGGATGTAGAGACATAGAACACAACAACTGGACAAGGAACTTGTGAAACCTGGGCTGGTTTCCAGGGACACTGGTAGTTACTGGCCAGAATGAACACCATTCCACCTCAAGATGGGGTTGTGCAACTTTTTGGTGGGTATTGAAGAAGAGGCACTTTGGGGGACCTCTGACACTGCCAAGGGAAGGAAAATAACGGAAGTATGAAGTAAATGAATATTTTATATAGCATGAAGTGAAGCTTGAGAAGGCCCATCTAGCTCTTCCAGAAAAACCCTCATAGATGTCTGGCAGCTGTGCCACACTCCAAAGGTGGTGTTACTCTTAGATTTTATTTTCACATATGGCTCTTCACTACTGATAACTTTTCCTCAGCAATAACAGTGAAGTTACTGTAAAAAGAAATTATGGATACTGACTTCTCACTATTTTGTGTTTCATCCTCAATGGAATGCTTTCTTCATTGTTTACATGTTGTTAAATACATCATCCAGTAAGCAGCAACCACCTGTGAAAAGTATTCTCAGTTAAAAAGCTTCATTTAGATTTTTGTGGCAAATTTATGAGGCAAGTCCTCTCTACTGTTTAAGAGGTAGTAAGGACTCCTACCACAATGTTGGTCTCACACAACGATGGGATTCTCAGGCTCACATTTCTGCTCAATGAGAACAGGTTGACAAGTCACTGCTTGTGATGAGCCAAGAGTGTAGTAGAATTACATCTGTTTTCTGTGAACTTAATACAGTTACTCGGAACACCTCAAATAGTTTTTATAGTATAACAACTCTCATCAAAAACAGGCTAATTAGAGTGTCTAACTTGACTCTAGGTGACTCAGGCTAATTGCACTGCAGCCGCACTCTACAGATGCCAAAGTACTGAGCAAATAATTCTTTAAGAAATGGTGCATTTTGCCTACAATCTGAACCTGTAACAATTAAGGAACGTAAAGCCTATCATCACTAATGGTGCTGTAGGCTTCAGAGTATGAGATGGCCCTTTCTCTTTTCATCTGAGATGAAAAATGAAATGAATGCAGGTTTGGGACTTCCTTTTGAGTAAATGCAATGAATTGTTTAATAGCCTTAGAATGACAATTCTTGTTACTTTTTTGATGTAATGCAGACTAAGGAGTCGCCTGTCATTTACAGTCAGTCCCCTAAGGAAATATGTAATAGAACAATTAGAATGGATATTAACAGTTTGGCAAGCTTTAGGGCAACATTGACAGTGATTCTTTATATGCAAATATTTAGATAACTGTCAACCAGATTTATTAATACACAGAATTAGAGACTGAAATTCTAAAGTGCAAGCAATATAGTCATTCAAAATGTATCTTTTGTTTTGGTAGACATGCATAATATCACAGATTTCAACAAAATTCCTTTGCTGCTAAAGTTAGAAACATCTAGTGGATATAAGCCCTCCGGAGGTGCAGTTGTTGGGAAAGAAAAAAAACCAGTACTTTGTGTAATAGCCTCAAGGATTCCTGTAGCAAAGGGAGATCATTACTTTTTCCTTATTTTAAAAACAAACAAAAAACTCCAAAACTGGCAGATGTTGCATATGGTGAGAGATGGGTTGGCTGTGTATTGCAGTTCTTCAGATTCAGGAGCTGCACTGAATCCCACCACTGAAATCTATTTTCTGTTTTCTGGCAGCTGTTTTTGCCATTTACTTCAAAAGCAGATGGGGGAAAATGCAAAGAAGAGCTGTCAATTTTATTACCATGTATAATCAGCATCTGTGCAATACCTCAGACTCATTGCATAGCTTACACTTTCTTCTCTGTAGTAAAAATTCTTGTGGGATTTCTTGACAAGCTTCTTGCAGATTTTTTGTAAATGAGTAGGTGCTGGAATTAAAAGTATAAATTAATTAAGTTCTAAAGCCACTATCGTATTGACCAAATAAGATGTTATGTTCTGATCGTTCCATTATAAAGTATATGGCTAATTTGCTGCTCCATAGTCAAATTAGTGTTTTCTTAAGGAAGGGGTTTTATTTTATTGTTATTAAATGCTTTTTTTTTCTTTAGCTAGATCTCTAACCCGTTAACACACATCTATGTGCAGCACATCTCTGTGCAGTACTTTTTACCTTTCTCTACTGAGTGGGCTTAGTATATTGTACCCCATCTGCATGATTTAAAATAAAGATTATTCTGTAGAGAACAGGGTGTTCTTCATTCCCAGTCTGCCTCTTTCCTGGTGCAGAAGTCTTTCATAGAAATGACTTTTTATAGTAGGAAAATAAGCCAGTTTAAAAGTGTCAGTATAAATAAACATGTTGTCTGTCTCTGTAAGTGCGGAAGTAGTAATCGGTAATGGCATGCTCCAGGCTTATAGTAGAGAACAGCATCCTCCTGGAAAGTGTCAAGTGATTTATATGTCACAGGGCTCTCAGGGGACCGGGTGGGAAGAATCCGTCTACTGGCTGGGGAGCTACTTTGATTTGATTTGACTAGGTTGGAAGTCTCAACTGCAGAAGCACCTTTGTTTCTCAGAATAGTAAGTGGTTGTACATTACAGTGTCTGCAGTGATAAGCAGTGGGGAAAGAGTTAGAAAAAGAAATGTTCACAGTACATTTCCTAGATAGGAGAGATTAGGGAATAGTCTTCAAAAAAGGTTTTAACCAGTTTGGCACTGTTAAAAGACAGTAAAACACTTATGTATTGATACAGGACTTCTTTGAAGTGAAACACTAAAAGGAGCAGGAGACTTCATACTAAGAGCATTAATTAGTGTTTGTGTGGTGATGGGCACAGTACTACTTATACATGAGGCAGTGCGCGCTTTGATGAAACATGTACTTAACTGTCTTCTTCCATTATCTTATCTTATTAAATATGCTACTGAAATTGACTGTGGCTTTTGAAAATGAAACCACCAAGGCACTGTTTATGATACATAGGTGATCATTTATAAGAAAGAGTGGCTTCTGGGATAACTTTGAAAAGAGAGGTTGTGCACAAAATTTAATACAAGTTCAATGGAAAAATACTGATGCTAGCTTTTTGTTCTTCTGTGATATAGTGGTACTTCTGGCCATGTCATTTGCGATAACATGATAGCTGATGTTTTCAGTACCAGATACAACCTAACCTATTCCAGAATTAAAAATGCTTCATTTAAAATGAGGATTAATATAAAGGATTTTTAACTACTATGGGGTTTATCATTACAATGCAAATTTCCTTTAGATATTAGTCTATCTGTGTTTTGTGACCCTGGAATATATCTACTTAGATTTTCTCTGGAATGGTGGTTACAAATTTGCACTCTGAAATTCAGCTGATTTTAGAAAGATAAAGCAAAAGATTAGAGGATAACAATGCTTGAAAATGTGAATTTGTTTTACTTTCTTTACAGATAAAGTGGGGTATAAAATATTTTTCTTCTGCATTTATATAATCTTATTTTTCCTTTCTTATGCTAGTCTCATTTTATAAAATGTGATGTGTTTTAGCACAAACACTTTGGCATGACTTAAGAAAAGACATACTTAGATGATCCTAGTATAACAAATCCTTTATCCAGAAAAGCTTGTAAATTTATCCCAGCACTGCACAGTCTATTAGACTGTAAATTTCTTACTAAAAGGAAATATTAGGTAAAGTCGACGTGGAGTTCATTTTACATATCCACCAGTGAATTGATAGCTTGCTCTATCCGAACGGCTAGAAAATTAGCTTTCAGAAATATAGTGTAGTAGGACTTCTTCAGGTTTTGGACCCATATAATTTGTAGACAAATTGGACAGCAGTGAATGAAATCAGCTATTCCATCTTTTAATAAAAAATGGCATACATGTATTCTGTGAGGTACTTCAATTTATAGAACTAATACATCTTAAATTAAAAGAATAAACTGGAAAATACTTTTGTGTCTTTATTTAACTCTAGACTTTGTCTTTCTCAAGTTACATGCCATACCATGTCTAGTTAAGAACATTATGTGTTTAAACATAGGTGAACCTCTAGCACTAGGTTACACATCTCTACATCATAGGCTAATAAGCAGCATTTATAAGTGAGGCTTGTGTCAGCTTCATGAAGGAGCAATATCTGTCTTTCCCATAATACCCAGAGACATGTTTCCCCAGTGTCTCTCCAGCAATTCACGTCCTTCTCTGTAATATGGCCTAATCCTTCCCTGTCCTTTTTAACCCTCCTCCCCTTTCCAGTGGTCTGCATATGCTCTATGTGTTTCCCTGTGCAAGATATTCTCTGGCTGGTTTTCAAAGCTACACATCTGATAAATGTCTGGTCAGGCTGTCCCTGGTGGTGAGGCAATTGGTTCCTGCCAAATAGAGTGTGTAACAGGAATGGATGGATGGCAGCCATTCCCTTCACGGCTGGGTTAATTTGGTTTCTCAACTCCTTCCCATTGCTAAAGTAAGGAAATTTTTAGAAACTTACTATCTGAAGGTTTTACCTCTCTTTGACCTAGCCAGCCAAGTAGAAAACTACCTAGATGATAAGCATGCATAATCTGTATTTTGTGGGGAAACTAAGCTAAGAATGTAGTGTAAGAACAGAAAATAGTTGGGTTTGGTCTAAATTGGTGTTGACGTTTAACTGAAGTAAGATTTTACTTATTCAGATGTTCACCTTCTGCATCTACTCAAGTGTACAGAAGGTTTACCTTGTTCCTTCGTAGCCTAGTCAGTACTCCTGGTCTGATGAAAAATGTGTTTCATGGGTCTGAAAGGCTCAGCCAAGGTGAAGAAGACGTCTGAAAGAATATTGTGTTTATGGGAAAAGTTAACAGTCTTGTGCCATGGGATTTCCTGAAGTGTTTAAAACATACCTGAAAACTGTAGCAAGGTGGCAACATTTTCCTGGTTAAGGACATTTTTAAAGCATGAACCCTGTCTAAAACAGCTCTGATGAAGTGAGATTTTTGTGTGTCAGGAAGATATTTTGAGGCTTTTGGTTTTTTTCTTCACCTCTTTATAAGCCATTCAAGAATAAATTCTGCTAAGGTGAAGTATGGCTAGGCTTGAGAGATTTTGAGTATTAAATGTATAAATATCTCCATCTCATCAAAACTTCACAAAGCAGCAAAAAATTTTTCTTCAGATCAGCTGTACCATGATCTCTGGAGAAACTTCACAAACGGAAACAATTGTCTTAAGAATAGCTTCTTGGAAAGGCTTACTCAAAGTGAATATAAGAGCTTATTAGTTACACTGCACACACAGAGACTTATATGTCTCTTTATTGGAGGAGAAGTGAAATGGAAGAAAGTTAATAGGACAAGGGTGAAAGGAAAGATATAGGCTAATATTCCTGCATCTAAATTTAAAAAGGGGTTTTGACCTTAGATTTGGAGTCAATGTCGATGTAATTTGAAGTAGTGCAGTAAAGTCTACAGAATGTTGATTCCTTATGTGAAATAGATTTTTGGCATTGTCATTATGTACGTAGATCATAGAGTTGGTACCTGTCCATGAAAGAGAGAAAGAAAAGCTTTTTAGATGTGCATGTTATGTAGTTTGAATAATACCGCCTTTTCCTGTTGTACTTTTTAGTATAGTTTTGTTCCTTATGTCTACGTAATAGAATTTTTTACACTGCCATAACCATGAATACTGTGGTGTGTGAAGAAGTAGCTGCTATTTTAAATGTGCTTATAGCTGAATCTGTCTTGACTTGTTGGCAAGTGGGCCATAGGTCTGTGTCAGCATAGATCTCCCACATGCAAAGCTCTGGAAGTTCAAAAAATTCTTAGAAAACTGTTTCCATCAGCAAATTCACACTTTGAAGTATGGCAAGTTTCAGTCACAGTTACTACACATACAAAGCAAATGTGGCCAGTAACATAAACTACAATTTTAAATTAAAATACTTGTTTAAATAAGTTAGAAGTGTGCCTGTTCAATCTTAGTATTATATCTTAAACAAAAAGTGTTACATGCTGTACCTAAAGAAATCATGTGTGCATGTTGAAAAATATGGCTTTTGCCTTACTGCAGGTAACAACATATGTTATTTGTTCTGTAGGAACGTTCCTCTCCCCTTTCCTATGGTTTTCATATTTCAATGATTAACTCACAGAAGTCTTTAGACATTTTTAAATAAAACTTGCTGTATGTGAATTATACATTGGGAGTCAATTAACACCAACTCAAGTTTGAATTTTTAAATGACAGTTCTAGCTTAAATTTTACAAAATCCTTGCATGCTCTGAAAATAAGTTTTCTTTAGATACAAAGATTGGGTTTTAATTTACAGCATTACACTCCATAGGGTACAAGGTTTGTTTACAGACAAAACCTTTTTTTTTTTAATGAAAACTAAAATGAAATGACCTTGTTTCTCAAGATAAGAATTATACTGAAAAAGAAAGCAAAAGCAACTTCTTTGTTACAGTCTATCCCTTTTAGTTTGTTACGGCTTTAGATTGCTGTTTGGCTTGGGTTTTGTATTTTTATGTTGTTGCTGTTCTTTTGCAGACGGTTAGAACAAAATTCAATCAAGGTCATACCTCCTGGAGCTTTCTCACCATATAAAAAGCTTCGAAGAATGTACGTACCCAATAATTTAGATTTTTATTTATTTATTTTCATATATATATACACATACACACATGCGCATATCTATATATCTGTACATAAAAATAAAAAACAGGGCGAGGTCATACAGAGGAACTGCAGTCAATGTGTGAGCATTTAAGAAAGTTTGACCATGACCATAAGACCGTATAGCATATTTGTCAAGTTAGTATTTTTTTTACCAAGTATTGAGCTTATTTGATATGGTTCTGCATAGAAGCAATATGTGGCAAACATTCTATGATCAAATAAATGAATGGGGATAAGCCACTATTATTTCAGAGTATCTTTGAGTTTGTATAGTTCCATGGTGATAACAAACAATTCTTTCTAAAGTGTACTTAAGCAATGAGGAAAAGTAAATCTTTTGGGTTTGGTTTTTTTTTTCCCAAGCATTTGATAGGTCTGTTATTTACCACGCATTTTGTTTCAGTGTACTGGCAATTTTAGTGATTTTATATTAAAATTCTTTGGCAGTGTCTCATGTAAATGTTTTAATTTCTCTCTGACTTCCCTGTCCAGTTCTAATTACATGTTATTTTAATGTTTGCTATGTTGAGAATAGCTTGAATTAATTGAACCAAATTTCCTTTATTTCAGTGACCTGAGCAATAACCAGATCTCTGAAGCAGCTCCAGATGCTTTCCAGGGCTTACGTTCACTTAATTCACTGTAGGTATATGTTTGACCTATAAAAACAAAAGCAAATTTCTCACACTCTTATAGTGAAATAGTCTTGAATTTTCAGCTCCCTGCAGAATTTTGATATAAATTTGATTAATTCTGAATGCTGTAAAAATAATTTCAGAATGTTGGAGTGATAATTGAATGCAGTATCACAGCTGGACACTAAAAATGTATGGGGTTTTTTTATAAATATGATTGTGGCAAAGAATTGAACAAAATCGAACACTCCTTTTATTCCCAAGTTAGTCACTCTTACTAACAGCAAATCCACTTACCAAGGTCCCTTGATAAGGCTGTAAACAGTGAGGTGCTGATTCTGCTGAGAGCTTTTGGAAAAATGTGTGATCCTGCTACCTCACAGGACCACAAGGATCTTACAAGAATCAAATTGTTGATATTCAGTTCCCTTCAGGAACATGGAAATTTCTTTATTTTAAAAATCAAAATCACATAGTATGTACCTTTCATAATAGTGGCTTTGTATGCTTGATTATTTCCTGGTACAGGGTCCTGTATGGGAATAAAATTACAGAACTTCCGAAGGGCCTCTTTGAAGGACTCTTTTCTCTGCAACTGCTGTGAGTATTTTTTTTATATTTATTCTATTTTAGGAAAATTCAGAAGGGTAAACATGATGAGAGGTTTATGCCTGGAGAAGAACTGGCAGGAAATCCCATATGTAAGATCAGAGTATAATAAAAACAAATTATGTTAAAGCCAAAGAAGTCAAGACTGTTGTAGGCCAGCTTGCCATTCATCCCCAACTTGATCATATCTCAGTTCGTGTCTTTGCCTAAAGTGGTAAAATGAAACTATTCTCTTGTGTGGAATTTATAAGGATAAAATACGTAAGATATTATATTGGCTTGCCTTGTATACAGAGAATAGTATTTATAAAGTGGTGTGAGAACCATAGAAGGAATATTTGTGTGTTTTATACTGAGAAAATATGTAGTGGAAATGCTGTGTAATTCTATTTAATTATATTAAAGAAGAATGTCATGGTGATACATTTATCAAATATTGTCGATATTCATCAGAAGAGGCTGTACTCTAGTTATACTGCATAAAAGAAGTTTGTGAAATAAGCTATAAAACAACGGTGGTGTTTTTGGATTAAGTTTTCCCAGAATAACTGACTTGTTGGTTTAAAGCTTGTTAAAGAATTTAAAGCTTCTTCCCACTTGAATAAAAGTATTTAATGACCAGACTTCATTGTGTAGTGATTGGCAGAATGTCCATTGCTAACAACTCAATGAAGATGGTGAAAAAGGAATACAGAGAAAATGCAAGTTCTAGCACCACCTAGAGGTTTATATTTATTTATTTTAGTCACAAACTAGTATAGTGGTGGGGGTATGCATTCCTGTTCTCCTTTCGGATTTTAGTTATAAAACCATACTTCAAACGTTGTAAAAAAAAGGAAGAGCCATCTCTGAAGAGACATCTCTGAATTTCTGTATTTAAAAAATCTCCATAGCTTGATATACTTTGCATATACAATACATTTCAGTTTAAGTAAATTTCTGCTTGTGTGCTGAAACTTTTTATCAGATCATTGGTTCTCAAATCCACCATTCTATTCCATTTCTGGCTGGAAATTGAAAAAAAAAAAAGGGGGGGTGTTATAAAAAGTGCATCTAGTTGAATGACATTTTAAATTTTTTTTCTCTTCAAAAGTATGAAGGAGTGGGTTTAGATTGGCTTGTTTGTTTTAACTTTAGAAGTCTGGGAGGTACAGGGAAGAAAAGGTTCCCTTTGAAGGTGGAGAAGAAAAAGGATCCAAGACAGATTTGGATATATTCCATGCCACCAGTTTTTACTACAACTCTGTTAATGCGGCAGCATGCTGATTAGTAACATATAATTAAAAGTGCCACTGCACATCTCTTCCAGCTAATGAACACAGTGTTCAGTTCCTTTTTTGTTTGTTTATTTATTTATTTGGCAAAAAGAAGTAGTTTTCCTTGCAGATGCTTGATTTTTTAAGCTAGTTTCTTTGCACAGGCAAATACCACACACACACGTTTTACCGTCATGTACTAGAGATTTGATTTTAGCTGAATAACCCCACACTTTTAGATTCCAAGGTGGAAATATTTAGGAATCATTTCAGATCACCTAAATAAGATATTTCATTTAATTGAAATGCCTTATGTCACTGTCAATTAATATCTGATACTACATTACTAGTTCTGGTTACAAGTGAGCACAAAAAATGACCTGACAAATGCTGAAGCTGCAGCGATACTGAGCGAATTCTTTCAACTTTAAAATTGTCTTCCACTAAACAGATTATTGAATGCCAACAAGATCAACTGCCTACGAGTTGATGCTTTTCAAGATCTGCACAACCTGAATCTCCTTTCTCTGTATGATAATAAGCTTCAGACGATTGCAAAAGGCACCTTCTCACCCCTACGTGCAATTCAGACCTTGTATGTATGCTCTTGTTTATGGTTGTCTTTAGTATGACTTCATATTCTACAATGTACTAAAAATATTGGGAAGTGCTGAGGCCAAAGGGAAATAATGTCTGAAATTTTCATTTTTTTCTTCATGAAAGGCATTTGGCTCAGAACCCATTTATCTGTGACTGCCATCTGAAGTGGCTGGCGGATTATCTTCATACAAATCCCATTGAGACCAGTGGTGCCCGTTGCACTAGCCCCCGCCGTCTGGCAAACAAAAGGATCGGCCAGATCAAAAGCAAGAAATTCCGCTGCTCAGGTAATTTTCTTAGTTCAGCTGCTATTTTTCTTTTATTGGCAAAATCAGTGGTTATAGAAGTTCTAATGAAGGCAGCTGGCTCTCTATGGAATTATTAAACATTGCAAAATCTTTTTTAGTTCTTTGACTGAAGGGGGGAAATCATGGAAGTCATAGACTATTGGATCACGGAACATTACTATAGTTAATACATTTGGCACTATTTCTGAGTAGCATTAAATCTAACGAAAGAAATGCAATATGTACTTCAGATTGAAATGCTAAAGTTATTCACTACAAGTATCACTGACATAAATCATTTTGGAAGAATTTCCACAAGGCTCTGGAGTATGTGAAAGATCTAAAAATTTCTAGCTAAATATGGAAACATGACATATTCATTTTATACAGGGAGCTTACCTCATACTGAAATTTACTGTTTTCTTTTTCTAATCTTATTCCATTTCCTACTTACATTTCTTTAAATCCTAACTTTTGTCATATGGTATCCAGCTGTTCCAGGTGCATTTCACATTCTACAATTTATTCAGTCTCAAGTGCAAACACCAGATGAGAACTGTTTGTTACTCATATTCCGGATACATTTATGACTATTCACGCTTTGTTGTTTATCAGCTCTCACTGTGAATAAACTTTTTTTCACTTAATTATCTGTAGTTAACTGTAGTCCATACTTAATCTAATAAAACTCATTCTTTGCTTGCTGACATTCAGGTGCATCTTCTATTTTTTTTTTTTTTCTCTTTATTTAGCTAAAGAACAGTATTTCATTCCAGGTAGGTTTGGCTCTGCAGTAAGATTGACTAACTGCAGATATTCTCTCCCTTTCCCCAAAAAAGCAAAGTTTGTTATAGCTTTTAGGAAACTGATGCATGTGTATTAACATTAGTCAATACTTGTAGCTAGACTTAGTTTTTCCTTTGTAGATTACTAATAGTTCTGTTTTCTGAATATGAGCTTAGCATGCAGCTCCATTTACTTTTTTGTCTCACAAATTTGCACACAACCTACTAAAATTATGCCTCTACTTAAATTATTTAGAAGGTTGCACCTGCTAGTTCATATTTCAATTGACACCTTTACTTACCTTGTACCTTGCCCCTCTGCCACTCCTGTTTTTAAAATGTAGCTCCTGAGCTGCTTTTAAATACAGGAAAAAATACTACCATCAAAGAGCTAGTACAACTTTTAAAAAAATCAATGTTTTACATATTAACATTTTCTTGCCTTGCTTTCATGCTCTATGCTGGCTGCAACTACTGCTTGCTCACCCTCCTTGTGTTTATGAAAACACAGTGGAATGCTTGGAAAAGAAAGCTGATATTCTTCATTAAAGGCATTCTGTGGTCACACGCACACAATGAATCAGAAATGCTTTTCATTAAAGAAAATATGACTTCAGAGTTGGGGTGAAACCGCAATCTACACACTGCTTTAAGCTACAATAAGTCTATGATTCTTTCACAAAAGATTTACTGATGTTGGCCCTAGCTCTTTGAAATATGTTTGTTTCTTTGTTTTACCTTGCTTGTCAGGTGTGTGCACTGATTTCTTAATAGAAAAAAACCAACAATGATGCACTTGCATTACGTTCCTAACATAATGATTATAACGATTGATTGGCAAAATAAAAAAGTGAATAATGAATCTATTGATGAATTACAGTATGTAATTTGCAAGCAGGGTTTTCTACCATTGTTTAATATCTAGAAAGATATCTGCAATAACTGATTATGACACCAGTGCACTTGTTCTTTCAAGTACTACAGGTATACTGTCATTCTGCAGTCTTCTTTGTCTTTTCAGCTGGTATGTTTTAACAGCTCTTCTCCTAATGCTGTGTGATGTATCACTTAAATTTGCAGCAATGATGTGAATTTTTTCATGCTCTTTTACTAATATGCTGGTTTGAATATGAAGAAAAGACAAAATGAAATAGAAAATAAGACTGCAATTTGTCAGCATTGGCAGCCACGAAAATGTGTTTTAAAACAGCATAAACCAGAGGGAGATTCAATTTCTCAAACCTGTAGTACCACTCAATTCCTTAATGAGTAAAACAGCTGTATTCCTGCCACAGAGTGACTACTACTCAGCCTTGCCAGCACAACTTTTGTCTCTGAGTTAGAAGCTTTTTCTTGCCAGCAAATGTCTTCACAGCCTGTTTATAATGTGGCCACACATGCAGTTTAGGTTTGTTTACATACCCTTTCAAAAATGCTATTCCTGGGGAAAAAAAAGTGCTACAGACATGCTTCTTGAGATACAATTTCTGTGCTTTCTCTCTCTATCAGGTTTCAGGGAGATGCTGCATAAAATTATTTTAGTTGTTGAAGACCTTGTCCCTGAATATTTTAGTTGTTTACCTTTAGCTTCTAAAAGTGATTTTCTCTGGACACAGGAATAAAAAAAATATATTCATAGCCTTTCTTTTTGGATATTTAAGAGTGCTAAAAACCACTTCTTTACACTTCAGTAAATACTGTTAAAATGTTAGCATTTCTCTAAAAATTCAATTTTTCTTATATTTGTTTTAAATATATCATTGGGAGATCTTACTCTGCAGACACTAGGAAGTCTTGGTAGAATTTCATTATAGTCATTTAGAAGAATAAAAGTTATACAAGTATTAAATCATTAATTTGAAATAATATTCTTTGTCTGCAGCTCATAGAAATATTCCATGTTATGTCATATGTGCTTAGACATTTACAAATGCTAGATAGCATAATATGTGATGACTGTTGTGGGGGTTTTTTTCTTCCCCTGAGAAATCTGTTTCTCCTACTTTTCTTTGATTTATTAAGGTTTTAAGTGGCATAGCATGTATATGTGTTCAAGGGAGTGGCTTTCAAAGAATACATTCAAACCAGAGAAGAATAATGCATGGGAGGCATTGTCATCCTATATGAAACCTGTAATTAACCCCAATCTTTTCTTCATTTTTTGTGCCACTTAAAATGAATTATTCTTCCTCTCTGCTGAAGATGGTACTCCCTAGCAACATCTTCTAATCAAAGTAAAGTTGAGTAGAGAACATGAGAACTTAGTTCATGTTTTTGTCTTAATTGGGATTACTCTGTCTTTCTTTCCTTCTTGGCTATCTTTACTTTTTCAGGAGTTCACCATTTTGGCTGTAAGTAAAATTCAGTGTCTGAGATAAATCACAAGTGTACCTCCCAGCCCTGATGCACCTTCTACTAGTGTCAGGCTTTTCACCTTTGTCCAAGAAGAACCCACAGGTCCTTTCAGCTTCTCTTTGTTTTCTTTGTCACCCACCCTCAGTTCCTTAATGAATGTTTTCTCCTGAATCTCCCGATATGTTTAGGACATTTTCTTTGACTGACTCTGGGAAATGGTGGAGGAAATTTTAAATGTGGTTCTTCTTTTTCTTTCCTTTTTTTTTTTTTTTTTTGTATTTTTGATTTAATCTGTGACAGTAATACTGTTACTGTGGCACTGGACATTCAGTAATAAGAATGCCATGTCATGTAAGCAAGTATTAAACTTCAAATGCTTCTGTAGCTTATACATACCTACCCCTTCCTCTTTTCCCTTGCTCTTACCCTTGGCCAAATGGATGCAGTTTTGATAATGTAGCGAGATTTTCTGTTGTGCTTGATCTAACCATGTGGTTGTGAGGTATGAGTAAAACATGGTTCTGTCAAGCACCATGGAACGTCACGCAGCTTTCTACAGCATGGCAAGCTGCTGAGGCTTAAGTCAGGATCACACATTTTTTAAATTAAAGCTGAAAACAGGGTTTTCAATCTTACGTGTTTGAGATGATGTGGAGTATTGGGACTATAAAAAAAAACCAAAAAGAATAGCTAATGAAGTCCAGCCAAATACAAATTTGTAACAAAAGAAAGAGAAAAGGTGGCACTCAGGATCTATTTGTTCTTCATACAGAGAAAGAAAATAAATTCTGAAAGAATCCGTGGCATTTGTGAGATTAGTTATAAACAAGGCTAGATTGGCTGACAACATAATCAGCAGAAAGTACAGCTGTGAAAAGCTCAAGTTAATGTTATCCTGTTATGTGAAGTTGGTCACAGTTTCTCTTTCCAGCATATCTTAAGCCCCTATATTTAACCCTCTCTTGAAGCCCTTGTGTCTGTTCAATATCACAAAGTTTATCATACATTTCCCAAGATGCCCACCCGTTATCTGCACTGCAGGCATCTTTTCAACCTTCTCACAAGAAGCAAATCTTCTATTTTATTGACTCAGTATGTGTATTTTGACTTGACTCTTCCACAGGCACTGAAGATTACAGATCCAAATTAAGTGGAGACTGCTTTGCAGATTTGGCTTGCCCTGAGAAATGTCGCTGTGAAGGGACCACAGTGGACTGCTCCAATCAGAAACTCAACAAAATTCCTGATCATATCCCGCAGTACACAGCAGAATTGTAAGTTGAACATTTAATAAAGCACTATTTGCTTATGGAAAAACTAACTAAAATATTCAAATACAAAATCACAGCTTTACCTTTTTTGAGCAACAAAAATTGTATGTATATATGCCACTCTGTGAGGCACTTCAAAGGACTAGATATTAATAAAAATTATTTATACATCATTTCAGTACCACGTAGCCTTAAAAACTTATGATAAAAAAATAACTGTTCTATGTTTCTAGTTCTTCAGTACATGAGCACTTGGATATTTTTCAAAGGTAATGGGGTTTATTTTGCTTTTTATTTTAACTACAAGAGCAAGTAGGACATCCAGTAACCAGAGGTCTGTCTTAAAAAGTGCTACCTAGGTGTTTTATTAATAAAACAAAGATGATTCTTCTTATGCAAAGCACACATTATGTGTGTCAGGCAGGAGACCAGAGGAAGATAACACAGACAAACAAGACAGAGTTGGGTTAAGAAGATGAGATAATAGTATAATGAGCAGAGATGAGCAGAAAAGGAGTCACAGATTATTCCTTGCTTAATAAGTGCCATATGGGAATGATTTGTAGGCATTACAACTGAAGTGGTCTTCAAGGAGGGATTGAAAGATAAAATTAAGACAGCTTTACAAGGTTTTTCCATGTGCAAAGCATAGTATGAAGGATCATCAGAAAGGCAGATGAAAGTGTCCATCATTGACAAAGCAAAGGCAGGAGGAAATAGCTGTTTTTTCTGGAAGATTTAGTTTAAAGAACAAGGCAGAGTGTTTAGGGACAAAAGAGAAGAACTTTGATTTGATGTAGTAAAGCCAGGACAGAGATGTGGAGACAGGAGTACTGTGATCAAGTCATGACACACAGGGTAAAATGAGCAACAGTATAGCATATCTCTTGAAAGATAATCAGTCTGCAGCTGGCATCAAAGCAACAGTACAGCATTGAAGGTATGAAATAATGAGATTACAGTAAAGGATTTTGAATATCTGGACAGGAAAAGGAATTTGAAACTGAAATATGGGTAAATAGAAATGGAGATTTTTGTCTGTCTCTGAGCTGGGAGAATGAGTTGCACTTAGTGATGTTCTAATTACAAATCTGAGTGGTTAATTCTAATTGTTCCTAGAAGCACCTTTACAAGCCTGGCAATTTCAATTGAAAAAGTGGCATATGTGGGAAAGAAGAGCTCAGCTTTTGGCCATGCTGTTCATGCTGTTGATTTATTGTTCATCAGGTAGTGCCAGAGAAGAAAAAACTGCTACACAGTCTTGTGTAAAAGGAGATAGATTTCAGTGGATAAATACATTTTACCTTATGCTATAATATTTTGAGATAAAATCACTTTAATTGAAAACTCAAAACTGATGGAATAGGTAACAGGCTAAAGTGTAGGAGATCATAAATTCATGGTTATAAAAATTATAGTTACTGCACCAAGAGATAAGAAATGGAGTTGTTGAAGTGACAAGCGTGCATTGTCTTGATTCTTAACACAATTCGTGTTTAATTCTCTCTGCACTGAAGAAATAATAATCTTAATATTTTAATTGTTTTTGATATTTACCTATGGAAGATAAACTGTCAAGTGTTTTCTTTCTATAATTATGAATCATACATATTAAATTCAGAAAAAACAAATCATCAAAACTCATCTGCTGTGTATCTAAAATCTCAAATTTCAGTCAAAAAAG
Organism: Strigops habroptila; assembly: GCF_004027225.2. NCBI lineage: Eukaryota > Metazoa > Chordata > Aves > Psittaciformes > Psittacidae > Strigops > Strigops habroptila. The sequence goes on from NC_044283.2 coordinate 17,642,872, forward strand.
AAATTGTGTTTGACTAAAACTAAATTCATGTTTGGTTACAGCACTTCGTTCAGAAAACATCCAGTCTTGTTTGAAGGTGTCAGTGGATTAAAACCCCATTTCCCTAAAAGTGTTACAGAACTTAATCATCTCCCTTCACTTCTGTTAAAATCTTTTAAAATGAGAACTTCTACTTCCAGATGGAATCTGCCTCTCTTCAGTTTCCATCATTGCTTCTTTTATATCTTTTGCCCTCAAAGAGCTCTTTTCTATCCAGCACTTTATCCAAGTAAGGTGGTCTTAAATTGTAATATAGTCACTATTCAACTTCTTGAAAAGCTGTACAGATTGTTCTTCAAGTCCTATAATGTAATAAAAATTTCAACAGCCTTGCAAGTATTCTAGAGGAGGTAGAGGAATTACTTCTGCATTTTTTTTACTTCCTCCAAAAATCCAATTGCTCTAGCTAAATACACTCTTCTAGTATTTGCCTCCCTGATGCAACTCTTTTTCTTGTTTCTTTCTGTTATTTCTGGTCTTTAAGGCTCCTATTGGGATTTCCTATTCTAGTTCTAGGGCCACTCTGTAATTTCCAGTTCATAACATCTACATGCATATACAAGAAGAGCAGCTAGGTAGCCTTTCTTTTATTTACCCACCAAATTTGAGATAAAGATCCCTGTTAGAGTCAAATGACATTGACCCTTCTATAACAGTGACGAAAGCGGCTAGATTATTTTCTGCAGGGAGGTGTTTGGAGCTGAGACAGCTTTGAAATGAAGATCAAGAGTGAGAAAAAAGAGTACTGATTGTGCAGAGTAGTTGTTTTTAAAAAAATCTGAAAATAATAATACAGTTCAAGATAGAAACTTCATTGTAAAAGGTAAAAAAATGTATAAATGTGCCAAGTGCTGTTCTGTTTATATTTTGTTGCTTGCTCACAGTCTTCCAGAAAACTAAGGAAAGATCTGTCTCATCTGCCATTAAAGTATTTGAGATACAGAACAAGCCTGTAAATGAACCCCAGAAAATAAAATAGTTTTCTTATATATAGGTAGCATTCTAATATATAGGAAAATTCATTTGATAAACCACTCAAACCAGAGTCCCCAGGAGGAACATTAAATAAAAACAATTTCAGTCTTATATGTTCAATTTTTGTAATTATTTTACAACAGCTGACATAATACCATATCTTAAGGAGACAGTTTTCGAAAGCATGAATATCACTACAGTACATAGCTGTCCAGGAAGGTTTAGCTATTGCACCAAAACATGTAAGTATCTTGTCCGTTGTGTTAATGAAACAGGGAAAAGTGTCAAATAGAAACAGCATAACTAGACATCACCATCAAATCATCTGTTTCATAACAGAATGACATTTCAGTATTTTTCTTTGAATAAACCAGTTACAAGTATTTTTAGTGTCATTTTCCTGGTCAAGTGGTTGACAGGTAACAACTATTACTGTCTGTACCAGTAAAGAGCACTGGGCTCAAAAAATAATGATACTAAGATCCAGAAGGAAGATACCACCACATCTGTTAATTTTCCAGTCATCTGTAGTAATTTTGATTCCACTGTTTGTGGTATCACTTACCATGATAATAGAACGAAATCTTCTTGCACAAGTATTTAACAGTTCCAGATCTAAAGCCAGCAATCTCATAGAATCAAAGAATCATAGAATAGATGGGGTTAGAAGGGACTTTTGAAGGTCATCTAGTCCACACTCCCTGCAGTAAGCAGGGACATCTTGATCTAGGTCAGGTTGCCCAGAACTGAATGGATCACTTGAAAAAATTTTCAAGAACAAGAATCATCTAGAAAAGCAGACTTCTGAGGAAGAACTGAAAAGATTGAATGCCTTTGTGTGAAAGAAAATTGAGGGAAAGACAAAGTATATTATTTTTAATATGTAAAAGGTTACTGCAAAGAGGAAAGGATCAAATTGCGTTCTTTTTACAGTGGGGTTAGAATGGTTTGCAATAGAGCTCAGTAAGGAAGTATTATTGGAATCAATAAAGTTTTTCACAAACAAGTCGTTCTCTCAGATGATATAGCAGTTGGAAAGTATTTGGAAATGTCAGCATTTATAGAATGCGTGGTTCTTTTGTTGATGAACAGGGAAAAAAAGGCTGTTTACAATGATGAAATAAATTTGTTAATTGACACTGTGCAAAAAATCATCCAGTATTGTTCCACTAAAAATCACATTAAGTCATTCAGATTTTTAGAGGTGGTAACATCTTCTGAAATTCATGTTCCTTGTACTTCAGTGTGGTATACAAATGTTCTGTGTATAGCCAAAAAACTCTTCCTGTCTTCTCTGTTTGGTTCTGTGCTGAACTATTGTACAGCCATACCTTCAGATTTACAACCTTAATTTCCCTTCTGGCTGTCATTGAGAATGAGCAGGAAGGAAGGATGAACGAGTAGCTTTTTTAAATTTTCTATGGGTTTTTTTAATATTGTCTTGCAATAAGGCAATTCTGAAAAGCATTCTGGGTTCAGAATCATGCTGAATTTCATGGTAATGTTGTCAGACATGTCTTTTCCTTCCTATATAAGATTTTGAAATAAAAGCTGGACAGACTCTCTTCCTTAATAAGATAGGTCCATTAAAACATATAAAGAATCTAAGACTTATAATTTCCATTTTCTGTTCAAGAGAGGAAATAGGGAATACTGGGTCTGTGCAGATATTTTGTGAAATATAAACGGTCCCCTAACCTAGCAGTTGCTAAAAGTATACTATGCTGGAACAGCCTTGATACCTGGGCAGGAAAGATCAGTATCCAGCTAGTATTTGCTGCTCATCGCATACCTTCTTGTACTGCTACAAATCAGCATTTAATGGTTCCTTACACAATATATGTGGGTTAGGTGTAATGGTCTGAAGATAAACCATGATCAGAGAAGTGTTTTAAAATTTTTGGTGTTTCAGACCCTATTCAAAAGAACTATTGAGATAAAGTAATTATCTCATTCTTGTAAATAGTGTTCTGTGAGCACCTCCAGATGTCTGGCAGACCCCACCTGATAGCCTTTAAAGAACAGTAAACTAATCTTCAGTTTATATGTACTTCTTAAAGATTTTTATTTGTAAGTTGCCATGGAATCGAACCCTTCCTTAGTTACATTTTTGCTTTTCTTCCCTTAAAAGAAAAATTAAAAACATCTCCTTATAATTCTCTGCAGTTTTATTTGTATGATATTTTGTGGTCTGGTTTTGATTCTTTATGTCTTATGTATGGCTAAGTTTAATTCATGAGAATGTTCATTTACAGGAATTATCAGAATTAGAAATGTCATTAGATACAGAATTGTTCTTCAGCTACCAGTTAAACACCAGCTATACAGTTAAACCAGTCTGAAAGGTTCACTTAGAGTGGAACATTCTGTACCAATGCTTAAATATTTTTTTCTGAAATTGATGTCATTTCTTGTAGGCGACTAAATAACAATGAATTTTCAGTCCTGGAAGCTACTGGAATCTTTAAGAAACTTCCTCAGCTGCGTAAAATGTAAGTGTAACTTCAGTGACCTTGTCTATTCACATAGCATGTTAGCTTCTTGCTGTGTTTCTCCACCTTTTGTAGTTCTTATCTAGAAATATTCAGTATATTCTAATAAAAAAAATCAATAATGGGTTTAAATTAATCACTAAGGTAGGTCAGAGTTCGCAGCTCTTCTCTACGGGACTAGGTGTTGCCAGCAACAACTTCTCATGGTGTATAGCTCCAGCACTTTCACTGCCATGTCCAGACAGCTGGTCTTTTATGCAGCCACAGCAGGGAGCCCACAGTATAAGCTGCTCAAAGAAGGATCCAGTAATCTTTTGTAGCTTCTTGTACAACTCCCTTACCAGGCAATTTTGCCTGTTTCAGCACATTCAAGACATGCCTTTGATTCTGTGCTTCATTAAACTGTCATTAGATGAGGGGAATATCAAAACTAAATGACTGAGAAAAAAATGGTTTCATAGCTCATCCATGTAAGTCCATGTTCACAGTTCATGTTGTAAGAGGAGTTTGTAATCTTACCACTTGGAGTTGTTACTAAAAATAAATCTATGAAAAGCTTTTCTTTTGCTTATGTAAAAGACATATTTGAAGGTAGATTATTTAGTTAGATTTAGTGACTCTGTGCTTAATCTTTGCAGGATTAAATCCAAACATAAGTAGTAAGTGAAGATAAATGCAAGTAAAAATAGTTCAGATTAATGAAATGATGCAGTGTTTTGTAGAGACCAAGTTACTACCATTTGTAAAAGATCAGTCTACATCACTAATGACTAAAATCTCAAGGGGAGCAATAGTATTACTTAAACTATTGTTAGCCTTGCTCAGATCCTTGCTGGTAGCTGTCATTTTTGATCACACTTAGGTAAATATCTGTTATGGATTTTTTTAGTTAGTAGACAAGTATGAAAAAAAGAAAAACTAAACAAAACCAACAAATAAAAATAAAAAAAATCAACTTTGCTTTTGTCCTGTTCACTTGAGTATATCTTGCCACTTCAGATTGGGCTGAGGTACTTAAAAAAAGTAGGAATGTCTGGCACAGGAGTGTTCTGGTGCTATACAGTAGATACCTAGTTTTCTTCATTCCTCAATGATCTCACATTACCACTTTTTACAACTGCAGAATACCTTCGAAATAAATAAAATACATGATGTGCCATCTTACACATGCACACAGATATAGCAGATCTTCATTTATAAGGAAAATGGGGAAAAGAGAATATACTATCAGTAATTACATATTTTCAGGCTATAAAGGTAGCTTAGTAAACGTTTAATGTCATCTAAAGCTAGTTTGTTGCTTTTTGGGTGAGGAGGAGCTCAAGTCAAAAGAAAGAAAAGGAAGCAAATTGTAAGGTCTCAGTGTAGCTGTCTGCCAGAACTCCCAAGAGCTTTGAAATCTGGGTAATTGAGAAGGAAAAATTTGAGAAAATGTTAATGAAAAATAAACATTTTGAATAATACTGCCTTGTAACTTCATATAGTTATCAGTCGTTACAACATTATTCAATTCAGAGAATAATGCGGTGACTGGTTAAGTGTGGCTGGAAAGCAGTGAGGTACTGAAGTTACAGAGAAACCAATATAAGTAAATTCTGTATTTGTGCAGAGCTCGTATTTCTTCTGGAGGTTCAAGTAGGTGCAAAGGTCTTTCTGCACAGATGTCACTGAAAAATTAGGGCCTAAATGTTTAATTGATTTGATGGTTCATCAGTAATAAAGCACATGTATACACTGCATCATTGATTATCTATGCAACATTAATCCTTAAAATATCCCCGTGAAGTGGGTGAAGTAGTATTCATGTTACACCAGGAACAAATAAAATTTTAGGAGACTAAGGGCTTGACATGGATAAACCAGCTGATATGAGCAATAACTGAGTTTGTTGCTTCCAGTCTTGTGCAGCACCTTACAGGAGACTGAACAGCTTCACAGTGAAACTAAATGGTGCTGTTTCCCACAGCATTCTCCTGGAGAAACTGGCTGCTTATGGCTTGGACAGGCATACTCTTTGCTGGGTAAAAAAACAGCTGGATGGTTGGGCCCAAAAAGTGGTAGTGAAAGGAGTTAAATCCAGTTGGCAGCCAGTCACAAGTGGTGTTCCCCAGGGCTCAGTACTGGGGCCACTTCTGTTTGATACCTTTATCAATGATCTGGATGAGGGGATCAAGTGCACCCTCAGTAAGTTTGCAGATGACACCAAGTTGGGCAGGAATGTTGATCTGCTTGAGGGTAGGAAGGTTCTACAGAGGAATCTTGACAGGCTGGATCAATGGGCCGAGGCCAGTTGTATGAGGTTCCACAAGGCAAAGTCCTGGTCCTGCACTTGGGCCACAACAACCCCATGCAACACTACAGGCTTGGGGCAGAATGGCTGGAAAGCTGCTGGACGGCTGCTGAACATGATCCAGCTTGTGCCCAGGCAGCCAAGAAGGCCAGCAGCATCCTGGCCTGTATCAGCAATAGCATAGCCAGCAGGGCCAGGGCAGTGATCAGCCTCCTGTACTCGGCACTGGTGAGGCCACACCTCAAATCCTCTGTTCAGTTCTGGGGCTCTCACTACAAGAGAGACATTGAGGTGCCAGAGCATGTCCAAAGAAGGACAACGAAGCTGGTGAAGGGCCTAGAGCACAAGTCTTATGAGGAGTGACTGGGTGAACTGGGTTTGTTTAGCCCCATAGAGGAGACCATATCCCTCTCTACAACTACCTGAAAGGAGGTTGTAGTGAGGTGGGGTTCGGTCTCTTCTCCCAAGTACCAAGTGATAGGACAAGAGCAAATGGCCTCAAGTCACTCCAAGGAAGTTTAGATTGGATATTAGGAAGATTTTCTTCACCAAAAGGGTTGTTAAGCACTGGAACAGGGTGCCCAGAAAAGTGGTGGAGTCGCCACCCCTGTAGGTGTTTAAAAGGCATGAACATGTAGCAGTTAGGGACATGGTTTACTGGTAGACTTGGCAGTGCTGGGTTATGTTGAACCTGATGATCTTAACGGTCCTTTCCAACCTAAATAATTCTATGATTCTATGATTGTGTCCATCATCACAGGCAAGGTGTACGTTAAATTACAGCTAGGCTAGAAACGAGTAGTCAGCACTCAAGATTAAGCCACAACATCTTGTTTTTTATGTCTTAGGTAATGGCACCAGCTGATTCTGGCTAGTATATAAATTTTTGTTCTAAGAAATTGTATCTTTCTTGATTTGAACAATTAAGATGCTGTTCTAGAAGTTGCATCAAATAACATTTGTTCTTCCCAACACCATTAACTCCATCAAATAAAAGGCTTTTAGCTTCACTTCATTTTACTTTGGCTCAGAGGATTTTTAAGAGCTTTTAAAAAATTACTGTTTAGTTTTTAGTACTGTAGATCTGTACTTCTGTAATATGTATAAATAGTTATATGAAACAACTAAACCAAAAGGAAGCACGAATAACATGAAAAAACTTTAAGTAAGTGTGTGTTGTTGAGTATGTATGCTTTTGTATGTATGGTACAGATAACATCCATTTGGGATATAATTTCCATGTTTCAACTAAAAAGCATAAACACTAAATATTTTGGCAGTATTTTAGGTCATTTCCCCACATTTTGATCTGCTTTGCATGTGGATTGCAGATAAATGACCTACGTTGCTTATAAACCCTCATTTTTAACTAATGTCATAAATTATTAACATTTCATGTACTGTTTACATTCACACATTTCGTTTACATATGTCGCTGTTTATACTATTTTCTTATATTTGTGTCTACTGAGATGTAGTTGTTCTGGTGCCCATATAATATCATTTTGTTATTAATTTGTCAAATAATGCTACAAGGACTGGAGACACAAAAACAATATACAGACACTGACAAGATTCAAATTTATTAAAAGATGTTCTTGTGTGGTGGCAGCATGGACTGGGTAATTGCCATTATTTAAAAACATCTTCCAAAGATTGCTTTAAAAATCTTTTCTACTTTAGTAGCAGGGCATTGAATTTTGCATTTGTTGTTGGTTTGAATTTGAACAAGGCATTTGTTGCTTTTACACAATAACTTGGTATCTTTAAATCTATGCAGTATGCAGCATTTAACAGTTAATTTAGCATACTTAAAAAAGAAAACGTTTTTCTCTGTTTCTGTTAATGTGTAATAGAAACCTGAGCAATAACAAGATTACAGATATCGAAGAAGGAGCATTTGACGGAGCCTCTGGTGTGAATGAACTATTGCTCACTAGTAACCGCTTGGAAAGTGTTCGACACAAAATGTTCAAAGGACTAGAAAGTCTCAAAACACTGTGAGTGTAACAATTTGGATGGTTTTATTCTTCCTTTCTGCCAGGTATTTTTTTAAAGTAATATTTTATCTGTCCTAAAAAAAAATAATTTTGAAGAGTAGTTATGGATTATTCAAGCATATCTTAGTTGTGTTCCTATTTTACAGAAGGTTATCTTACATTATATTAATTCATTAATTATTAATTATGGATATAATGTAGCTGAAATTTTTCGTTGTGGTTACTTGACTACAGAAGTGAAGTCATTTAAAATTATGAAGTGGTTGAGAATGGGTAAACATCCAAATGCAGAAATTCAAATTAAAATAATCATCTGCTTCAAAGTAACAGATATTTGTACAAGAATTACACATTTTGCGTAATGGAGTCTGATTCAATTCAGCCTAACCATTCCTGGGAATTTTGCTAGAGGAAAAATTATTCTGGTGGATATTGAAACAGAGGAAATTTTTCTTTCCTAAGTAATTTTAATGTCATTTCAACAGTGAAGTGAGGAGTAAAAGCACTATAGCTTGAACTCATTTTATTCTTTCCATGAAGGCAGTTTAGCTCTTTCCACTCAAAAAGATAAGTTTATACAATCTACAACTTCTCAGCCTTCTTCAGAGAGCCTATCCTGATCAGCAGACCAGAGCTGAGATCAAATGGTCTTTGGGGCTTCAGCTGTTTTTTTAATAAATCAGGCCTATCATTTCTAACTTTGCATTTAAAGCTGTTAAATTGCTAGAAGCAGCTATTCTTAGAAAAAATATAGTGGAAAATATTCATTTATTGATGGTCAGATAAGAGAACAACAAACTTCAAAGCTTGTAAATTTTACAGAAATATGAGAGATTTTAGAATAGGTGTTTCTTGTTTAGTATTCTCAGGTTTTTACTAGATTCTAAAGCCATGAGGAGGAGGAGTCAGGGTACCCTGATTTCATTTGATTGAAACACTTGAGAATGAAGTAGAAATGGCTTGTAGAATTCATCCTAAGAAAATTCAGGTTGAAGGGGTCTCAGGAGGAGTTCAGCTGGTTCCAACAGGCTTGGAAGCATGAAGGGGGGGGGGGGATGCTGTGTAACTCCAATTTGGGGAATTTCAATTTATTATCAGTTAACAAACTTAATTACTGATTCTGGTACTGAAAGAAAAAACCCACAGATGCTTAGGGGAAACACTCCTTGCCTCTGTGAAGTCAACTCACCCACCTTTCTGTATTCCTGTCCCCTCCAGGCACACTGTACTTAGTCCCCTCAGTGAGGTGGCAGGCTGCACAGGGGTCACTGCACTTGTGGCTCCTCCACCAGTAGCAGTCCCTTTGGAGTCATTCCTCTTGGCCCTTGCTTGGGCCACCACTTCAGCTCCAGCCCCTGCTTGGGCTAAGATAAGAAATGTTGATCTTTCCTTTATCAGGATGCTGAGGAGCAACCGCGTGAGCTGTGTGGGAAATGACAGCTTCACGGGCCTGAGCTCAGTCCGCCTGCTCTCACTGTATGACAACCAGATCACCACCGTGGCACCTGGCTCCTTCGATACACTGCATTCACTCTCTACGTTGTGAGTCACACATTTGAGTTTTACCTTACCCAAACTTAAATCTCTGACGTTCTGAGAACATTTATGTTAATGTTTACTATATAATTTCACAGCGTGAGGTAAACTTAAGGGAAAAAAGAGTTCATAGAGGTATTTTTGAGAAAGTTTATTCCCTGGACCATCTTGGACACTTAAGAGTATGTTTTCATGGTGCCCTTGAATGCGGCACTAGACTGATTTCGAGAAGTGCCTGAGAAGGCAGGAAAAATGTATTGCTCAACTCCTACTTCAGCAGAAGCCCACTGATCTGAACCAGGGCAGAAGGACACATTTTGGATAGGCATTGCACAGTCAGAGCTGGTTGAACCACTATGTTGTCTGTCTTTCTGCCCTGTGCCATCCAATTATTATCTTAAACTTCCTTGGCCTACTGAAGATCTTAATTCATACATGTTTTATAATGAAGCTTCAGTGTCACTTTCAATAAAAAGAAGTATCCTTTTTTTATTTAAATATGATGTAATTTACGGGAAGGGAAAATGGTGAGCAAAGCTGCCACTCAGTTTACTAAGAACTGCTTTTTGTAGGTAGCAACATTCAGTAACATACTTAATCCCTGTTTTACATAAAATGTGAGACTTTGCACCAAGTGACTACTTTGTGCATATTAAGGGTGACGTGTTTATAAATAACAGAATTGTCAATAGGTTTGTGCTGAAGTAGGGAGATGCCGAAAGTACTGAGAATTCTAGAAGTAAATTCATTTTTATAACTGGCATGTAATCAACTTAGCTGTCGCTTCAGATAGGAAACTTATTCTCTAGAGCAAATAAAAGATGGAAATCTTGAGATGACAAATTAATAGAATAGCTGTGTCAGGTTAAAGCTGATAATGTAAAGTAATCAGCCTTCATCTCTATATGAAATTATTGCATTATCAGTGTAGAGTAGCTTGACAACAAGTCAGGTCTTTGACAGTTTTAAATTATTTCTAAATGAGTTATACCAAGATTCACCACACAGAGCCTAAATTACAGCTTTCACCTATGGTTTGTACACAGTATTGTTTGAAGAACAGTATTTAAGCTTAGCTTTTGGAAAATAGAAATGGAATACTGAAGATGAAAAAAATTGTGCCATCTGAAGTAAACTTTCCTGTGGTTCTCAGAAACCTCTTGGCCAATCCCTTCAACTGCAACTGCCACCTTGCATGGCTTGGAGACTGGCTAAGGAAGAAACGCATTGTGACGGGGAACCCTCGGTGCCAAAAACCTTACTTCCTCAAAGAGATTCCCATCCAGGATGTAGCAATTCAGGATTTTACATGTGATGATGGTAAGAAAATTAATATTTGAACTTTCTGTAATTTCAGCTTTCATATATATAGCTGCATGATTCCCATAGAGCCATAGTTATTTAAAGCATTAATTATGCTTTAAATTACTTCATCTGCACTTCATGCTCAGTTTCTACATCAGTTTAAAAATCCTCCACCTGTTTTTAGATGATCAGCAAACACACTGCTATTGTATATACGCTTTCAAAAGTTTTTCTTGGCTATGTTCAGTACTGTAAATCATAATTTAAAGATAATACAAAAATTAAATACATGGATCACATGTAGATGAGAATATTTTTAAATGCTAATGCTTGAATCAAATGCTCTTTCAGGTTACTTGATCAAATAACATGCCATTTTGCTTAGTTTGTGACTTCCTCAATGCTTAATAAAAAAAAAAAAAGGCTGCTGTCTTGCATCTTTCTCATGCTTGCTTCCCTTTATTTCATTATTAGATTGTCTATTTTCAAGGCTGTAACTTTTCTTTAAAGATACTGCCTATTTTTAATAATCTGTTAATTTTGAAAATCAACAAATGTTTTGTTTTGTTATCTTCCTGTGTTTTGTTCTTTATTTAATGATCTTTTTTTCCATATAATAGCATTTTAGCTAGTAAAACAGCAGTGTACTAAATAACGCATCACTTGAAATGTAAATTCTTGGAGCAATGGATTACAGAGAGGACAACGTTTTCCCTACCTAGAGATATCACAATGTAGAAATATCATGTCTGCTTATAGGAATTCCAGGTGGGATATTATTGCTGATACTGAAGCGCCATTTTTATAGCAAGCTGAACATCTGTTTGTTTTTATTAACCAGGAAATGATGACAATAGCTGCTCCCCACTGTCCCGCTGTCCTGCAGAATGTACTTGTCTAGACACAGTAGTTCGCTGCAGCAACAAAGGCCTAAAAGCTTTGCCTAAAGGCATCCCCAAAGATGTAACTGAACTGTAAGTTGCACACTTTTATCCCTTTTATGAAAATCAATATCAGATTTTTATTGACAGGTTCAAGATGAAGGGAGAAAAAAATGAAGAATTGGATTCAGTAGATCAGTTGAAATTTATTAATATACTGCTTTATAAACATAAAGATTTGCACAGTATTTTGAGAAATTTGAGGTTAGGTTTGAATTAGCAATGTTCTGTAAGTCCTAAAACACTCTAATAAATACCTGTTACTGAAAAGCTTTAAAAATATATGTATATAAAATTTTAATTGCTCTTAGAATTTATATCCCCAACACTGAACTGTCATGTATCTGAACATGGATATCATGTTGTAATGGGTTCAATTGTGGGCAGCAGTGAATCTGATTGATCTATGGTCACTGTTTAGGAAGGAATGAAAAAGTTCAACTACATGAAAAAGCAAGAAGAAAACAATCTCTTCATGTGTTTGCATGTTTTCATAATAAACACAGTTTTGTGATATTTCAAAAAGACTGGTTTTAATAGAAAGTCTTTTCATATAGGCAGTCTTATGCAATCTAGGATATTTTATCTCTTTATACATTTTTATATGAGAAAATGGTTACGATTGCATTTTATGAAAAGATATAATATGAATATGCAGACAGACAGTAACATTGATACAAAAAAGAGCTTGCTACCTCACATATTGTTTGAAGACAATAGCTGAATAAGGCTAGATGAGTTGATTTTTATGCATTATGAAGGGGAAAATAAACCTAAAAATTGGGTTATTAATCTGTTTTGAGTCTTGATCAGATACATCACAAGATTGAAAGAAATAGAAATTATTGACAAAATAAAAAGTTGGGTTTGTGTTACATATGGCAAATATTCAATATTAAATTACTACTGCTTCATAACAACTGATTAATGTTGTGCTTTTTCAGAAGACATCATAACTGTGTATCTTAAGTCACTAAAACAGTTTTATTCTTCCACCATTTGGGATCACATAGAAGATTCAGAAATGTCCACCACTAGTTTGGTGCTTAATAACATCCAAAAAGCTTTAGTCATTAATGAAGAGAAATTATTAAGAACTCAAATTAGCACACAGCTATATATAAACCTATAACTTACTTCATTAGGTTTTGATGGTGTTTTTTTGTTTTATTTTTTTGTAATAGAAGATGACTTAATTAAACATGGTCTGGTCTAAGAAATTTAAGGGCATCAATGCAATATAAAATTAAGTAGCTAAGGAGAGATACTTTTGGAATTGCAAGTGGAACCCTGACTGTGACTGAACACTCACTTGTGTACAGTTTTGTATGCTTTAATTAGTGTCTAAGCATGCAATTTAGCATATTTTTCAAAAGGATAATGGAGGTGGTTCCTGTTAGCAGTTGCATACTGATTGATTCCTCTTGTTCATTAACATGCATAACCCTTCCAAGATGTACTCTTCATGTGTTTTATAAAATATCTTAATAGTTGCTTCATTTGAACAAGGAGGATTTTTTATCAGACAAGCGGATCCTTGTAGTACTTTAGTTCTAATGAAGCTAAAGCAATATATCCTAATTTATCTGTCAATAGAAGAATTTTCTCAGAATGCTAACTCATTTTCAAAAAGTTAAAATGTTGTTGGTTTCTTTTTTAACAATGAAGTATATGAGCCCATGCTCTCTTCACCACCACTTATGTAATGCCATTAACATAGTGTAAGCATAAAACTTGTTGAGACACGTTTGCATTTGGCAAGCAGCCCTACGGAAGGCAAGGTCCAAGGGGAAAAGAAAAAAAAGAAAAAACTTTTTTATTAGATGTAGATATAAGGTGATAAGTTTAACTGTGTTTCAGCCTATCCATTTAGTCAAGACAAAAGTTTCTAAAGATGCTGCAGCATACTTCGAGACATTAAGCTCATAACTAACCTAAGAATGTCTCTGACAAAGGCTGTTCTTAACTCAAGTGTGCCCCAAGTATTTGGATGGCTGAAATATCTTCTTTGTATAGGGATAGTAAGGGTATAGTTTTTATTTGGTTTCCAGGAGACACAAGTAATACCACCACAATACCACCATCAAATCATTTCCCCCAGTTTAGAGACCTTTAATCATCCTGCCACTTTCTGTTTCAGACAGTGTCTGTTCACAGAATCAGGTAAATTCAGCACTTTCTTATCATCTCTAATCTACTTGCCCTTGTTGCAGGAAGAGCCCCTCCACTTGCAGTTTGCAATGACTAGCTGCACACTGAAAGCTTTTTAGGCAAGGCTTGATGACTTCTTTTGCCTGTAACTCAGGTGCTGATAGAGTTTGGTGACTGTACCTGTTAACTCTAAGGATGAACAAGCCTGTTACTGAGAATTATGATAATGGAAGAAGAAGCAAGCTATGTAATACTGGAGCTGTAAACCTACAGAGGAAAAAAAAAGTATCTAACTTTCCTAGTGAAGGGTAATTGATTACTGTCTTTAGTCCTTAACATGCTCCAGAGGAAGAGGCTGGTAGTATGTCATGCCTAATATATCATGGAATAGACAGGGAGAAATTAGGGAAAGTGACCTGAACTGCAGGCATGACAAATTAATTTGGTGTTAGAGCTGGGACCAGCCCTTGCTATTTCTACTATAAAGGACTATCTCTACAATGTCAGGGTCAGTTCCTATTTACAATAGCTCAAAACCCACACTTAAACTGACTTGCAGATGTCAGATTTACTTTTCACCTGTAGGGGGGTGTGTGAAACAGCTATGACAAAGGCCTCATTTTGCAGTCTTTATGAAATAATAGAAAGTACTGGCTGTTGAGTTGGCTGTTATTACTGTTACTTCATAATAATCATAATATCTGATACAATAGCATTTGGATGTTAGGCTACAGGTCCTCACCTGTGTCTCTAAAACCCAAAATTTCTAAGAAAGGTTTCTTATAAAACAGAAATAGTATGCATTAATTTGTTATTAACTTTGCTGTTGGATTCTAAGATTAGTGCATGAAGATGCATCTGCTTTAATGTAAAACTAATGTTCTATGTTTTATTTTTCTATTTTAGTTATTTGGATGGAAATCAATTTACCCTTGTTCCAAAAGAGCTTTCCTACTACAAGCATTTAACACTCATGTAAGTAGTTTTAGAATAACAGTCTCTACTGTAATGAAAAACAAAACAAAATATCCTACTTCATTATACCTGGGTTTAGTTATAACAAAAAAAAAAAAAAAAAAACCAAAAACTTATTCTAGCAAATATTGTACCTAACCACAATTTATAACAGAGAATATTTTATTCTACTTATCACATCTTACATATAATACACTTGGTCATAGAATCATAGAATAGTAAGGGTTGGAAAGGACCTTGAGATCCAGTAGTTCCAACCCTCACCCACCCTAGAGATACCTCACCCTAGACCCCGTTGCCCAAGGCTCTCTCCAATCTGGCCTTGAACACTGCCGAGGATGGAGCATTCACCACTTCTTTGGGCAACCTGTTCCAGTGCCTCACCACCCTCACAGTAAAGAACTTCTTCCTTACATCTAACCTGAACTTCTCCTGTTTTAACTTGAACTCATTACCCCTTGTCCTATCACTGCAGTCCCTGATGAAGAGTCCCTCTCCAGCTTTTTAAACAGGGGTATTCCATTACAGTGATTATATCACAAAGTAAATAACCAGAAATTATAGTTAACCTGAAAAGATAAGTAAGATCTTTTACCTAACTTAGTGATTTAGGGTAATTAGGGTAAGGTGTTAGGGTAATACAGCATTTTGTACCCAGCTCCATAAAGGCACTAGAATCATTTAATTTACAAAAGAAATATTCTGTTATATACTTTGCTCAGTGGTGTGCTTCACAGAGGAATAGCACAGACAGCTCTTCTAACACTTGAATGGAACCCCTTCTGTTTCTCCCACACTACATGGTTTAATGACTGAAGAAGAGGGCTTGTCTAGAATGCCTTATTCCCAACTCTTGATGACTCACTCTGTGATCTGAGGCAAATCACTAGCTACTCTAAAATTTATTACCTCTTCATGTACCTTGTAAGAGTACAGCAAAGAAACAGGAAGAATGTAGATGTAAGTGGCTGTAATTCCATGGCTTTTGTTAGGACTACAAAAATTTATACCAGCTGAGGTTGAACTGTGTAACATTCTGAAAGCAGTTTGTGGTTTCATTATAATCAGAATAAAAAGTGGACAGGAGTAACAAAATCCCTTAAATTTCTTTTTGACTGGGTTTAGAGCTTTGCTGAAAAAGTTGAAAATGGTTTGGCATTCAAAAACAAGATCTTGATTTCCTTTATTTACCTCATGCTAGACAAAAGTGGTCACGGTCACAAATTTAGAAAAAACAAGTTTCCAAAACTTTTGTATTTCGCAAATAACGTCAGGAAAAAAACCCTTGCAATATTCTCAAATGTATACAGTGTGGAACCTATTGGAAATCTTGGTGGATTGTTTTGGGAAGTTATAACTTGCAGCACATAGAAAATACGAATTTTGGAACCTCAGTAAAAGAAGCGTCTTGACTGGACTGTGTGCAGTAACAGTATCAGTGGAGACTAGATATATGTCTAAAGATGAAGCGTAGTGACAAGGCTTCCATCACAGAGATTAGGTACTCATGGTGTATTTGTGACAAACACAGCCAGAAATCAGAAAATACCTTTTCCTCCTAATAAGCAGAAAATATATACAAATTAGTTAGCAGACAAATGTAACACAATATATAATAGATAAACAGTAAATAAAATGCAAATAAGACCAGTATTAACAGTCTCTATTTATCAGACCTGTGGGGCACATTTTTGTAATCTTTTCTGAATGTGTCCTCAAACTGTTGTTACAAAGTTGAGAGTGTTCCTCAGCTGTGCTTGGAAAAACCACAATACTATGCATATGCATAGTTCTTCTGTGGCCAAACAAGAAATTACACACAAGTCTCCAGAGTTTCAGATTAACAAAGGAAATTGTTTATTTCTAACTTTTTCTTTCTCTTTTGACTAGATTGCTCTGTTATACTTGCCCAATATGTTTATTATTATGAGTCAGTTGTCTTACATGCTTTCATGAAATTTTAAGAGGAGAAGTATGTATCTTGCATAGCTATTTAACAGTACTCTGAAGTTAAAATATCAAGGTCTTCTCAGAAACCAATGGTGTATTACACCACAGAATACAGTAAACAATAGTGAAATTGTAGACATAAAAAGAAAACTAAAGCACAATATGAGAGTAAAGAACAAGCACTATTCACATCTAATACAGCTTCTTCAAAGCTTCTTTGAAGCTATCAGCATACCACTCCAGCTTCCATCATACTTATGCTTAAGATTTTATTCATTAGAATATTGAAAACCAAGAAAGATGTTAAGGCTTTCTCTATAATCTTAGATAGTATTCTTTATAATAATAACTCTGGGCTTTGATGTCTTCAGCATATCAGTGTTAAGTACAGCACTACATGATATTTACTTAGGTGTCATTAGGGACACAACTAGAATGATTTCTACTTTAAGACACCATTTTCATTTCTATACTTGGGTTCATGTAGGATTACATTATTAACTCAGTAGCATGACGGACATTGCTGTTGTACAAGAATGCATTGTGCTGCTTTTTCATCTGTGTTGAAATGAAAATGCTTTTCATTGATCAAGCTAAACACTCACTGGGCTTGTATATGGCATGTGAAATAAAAATATGTGCTGCTTTAAATATTGATAGCGATGATACTGCTTCTACTAATAAAAATAATGTGTCTGTCAGTTTAACGTCCAGTGTTTCAGGACTGAGGCAGTCACTTTAAGGTCTGAATTTCTGAATTTATTTTTTATAGAGATTTAAGTAACAACAGAATCAGCACTCTTTCTAATCAGAGCTTCAGCAACATGACTCAGCTGCTCACCTTGTAAGTTTAAACGTGTAACAGTGTCTCTTTGGAAGCATTACAGTCTATTCTTGTTACTTGTTGGTTTTTGGTTTTGGTGTTGTTTTTTTATTTGTCTTGGAAAGAAAGGGCATTTAGTTGGTATTAAAGCTTGCTTGTTTTGGAGGCTGTAAAATAACTTGTTTCCTAACTAGCTATGTGTGCAAAGGCTGGGTTTGGTCACGCTCTGCATTGTTTACTGAACGGCTGATATACTTGCTGACAGTATTTTATATGCTTTCAGAATTCTTAGTTATAACCGCCTGAGGTGTATCCCTGCACGGACTTTTGATGGGTTGAAATCACTTAGGTTGTTGTAAGTATTATTTTTTAACCACTGCTATTTTCCAGATTTTTTTTTTTGTGTACAGCAGATAGCAAATCTGTAGGCAGTTAAACCCTACCAAGTATCTGAGAAGTAATAGTTACATAGCCTTAAAAATCTAAGTGGCTTTATTCTGAGGAAGTATACTCTCAAAATGCTGCACAAGAAGTTATGTGACCCTTGACAACATTGTATATACAGACTTATAGTTTTCTGCTTTTTAATCCTGGCTGTATTTCTTTTTCGTGTTATGTTCTCCCTTGTTATAAGCATTAAAATCTAACAGAAATGCCATATGCATAAATTTGTCATATATACGAGGGGGTTTTGCAGTTGAATTTTGAATCTTTTTATTCCAACAATAAATTTATTTCTTTCTTGTTCCATTTAATATGGAAGTATTTCCAAAGCCATTACATCATGGTGAATTATCGAAAATCAATAATATTAAATTTTGGTCCCAAGAAAACTTTCTGTTTTACGACTAGGAAAAACATAGTTGTAAGGGCACAGAAAGGGACAAAGGAAAATACGGAACAGTCAGTCTAGTTTACAGCTTCGGTTTGTCATCAAGGAAAAAACCTGCAAAAATTCTTTCTCAAAAGCTCCCTCAAAAAGAGGTAATTTTTGCCTCTATTTGGGTAGTTTATAACCATTTAATAGCTTAGTTGGATTAAATGTCTCAAGCATGGCATTATTTAAGTGTGCTTACATAACTTCAGTTATTTTATATAAATATGAATAATTTCAAGAACCATAATTCTACATGTGTTAGATACACATGTAAATGAATGAATCTATAGAAAAGGAGAGATATTCATTGCAGGTTTGCTACAGGAGGGAGAACACTATTCCTAGTTTTGATGTTTAATAAAGTCTTTAGTTCTTTAACTTTACTATCAGATTAGGGCAATAACCTTAGTACTTACATTGATGAACAGTCAATGCCTGTATTTTCCATTAGTCCATCAAAGATTAAAACAAAAGTATGAACATAATTAATGGGATTTCAGGGAACTGCTGAAAAAGTCAGAAATATAACTTGTCTGCTACCCTTAAATCCAATCAGTATTTTGCAGAAGTGTGCTTTCTTTTACTCACCTTTATTCTTTCCATTTAAAAATAATCATATCATTAACATTTTTTATGAAAATTTAGGATGAACAAATTAAATGATATGTAGGCTGTCAGTTAGAGCTTTAAAAAAACCAAACACAACCATACAAAACAAACAGACGGAAACACTGAAGAATTGGAAGAAAAAGAATGTGAAAAGTTGAAAACCATTCATCAAAGATGAAATTTTAAAATTTAACCTGCTGATTTTTATGCATATATATTATTCTGTTTATAAATTATTCTATAATTCTGTTTATTTTGTTTTTAAGGTCTTTACATGGCAATGATATTTCTGTTGTTCCTGAAGGAGCTTTTAATGATCTTTCAGCATTATCACACCTGTGAGTATTCAGATGATAACTGTATTTTTTATGTTATGTTTAGCAAATTTCATGTACTTGAACAAAGACAAAATGCAAAGGACTGCCCTAGAACAAGCTCATGCATTGGTACAGCCTGGGGGCTGGCCAGAAAATCCTGGGCCTCCTGGTGGGCAGCAAGCTGAATATCTGCCGTGTGCCCTTATGGCAGTGAAAGCTAAAGACTCTCTGGGCTGAATTAGAAAGAAAGCAGCCAGGTGATTGAGCATAGCGGTCACTCCCTTCTGCTTGGCCCTCGTAAAGCCACATCTGGAATATGTGTTCAGTTTCTCAAGAACAAAGCAAATGTGTATGAACCAGAGCAAATCCAGGACAGGGGCAAGCAAGGTGGGAAGGTGGCTGGATCAGATGAGCTGTGACAAGATGCCAAGGAGGGATCTAATAGTCTTTAAGGCACTAAGTGGATTACAGCAATGATGGAGACAGATTTTTCTCAGAAGTACACAGTGAAGAATAGGAGTCAACAGTCACAAGCAGCAACAAGGGAAGTTTGAGTGAACATAAAGGAAAATTCTTCACTGTGAGGGTGGTTCAGCTTTGGAACAGGTTGCCTGAAGAACCAGAAGAATCTCCGTCCCTGGAGATTTTCAGAGCTCAGCTGGACACAGCCCTGAGCAACTTTGAAGTGAGCCCTGCTTTGCGCAGGAGGTGAGATTAGATGACCTCCAGAGTGCCCTAAATTATTCTATAATTCTGTGTTGGTGTCTGTTAAATTGACTTTAAATACATGACATCTGCTTTCAGAACATAATTTTAGGCAATACTTGTCCTGATTTTAATTTTTCAATGGGAAACTTACATTAGAAAAAGTTACCTATCTGTCAACCTCGTTGTGTTTATGAATAGTTATTAAATCCTTGCTTGCAATTGAGAAGTTGACTAGTGCCTTTATATATAGCTGGGGTTTATGTTTCTGAACAGCTGCAGTTGTTAAAAACTTAATTATCTGGTTTTAGTTCAGTATTGGACATTTGCATTTAATTTACCATTTCACAGAAACTTAATGATGCTGATTAAACTTTAAGTCATTGATAATTTATTCAAATGTTACTATTAAACTAGTTTATCTGAATATCAGTAAAACTTACATAGATTTGACTATTGTTGCTATTTTTTTTTCCCCAAAGTCTGCCAATTATCCTTGCTAACATTTTGATTTTAGCAGAGCAATTGTGTTATCTCAGTTCAGGCTGACATTCACTCTTGCATATATGGAGTGGACAAATTTTTGGTATTTCTCCTTGCATGGGAAGTTCCCTATCACTAGCTCTGATTTTTGTTACTGCTCTGACTTAAGCCTGACTGAACAAGTATGTATGGTTTTCTGTGTTCAGCTGGAAGTATGTAGCAATAATTAAAAGAGGGCTTCCTGCTTAGTGTGGCAGAAGTGTTTCAGCAGTGGTAGTTGCTACTGCCTTTGCCTGCCAAAGATTTTCTGCTGTCACTGGAAGACCCATTGATCCAGACTCCTGGAAAAATCTACATAAAAGTACTGAAACATCTGGAGAAGGAGAATGTTCTAATACTGCCATTTGACAGTTTGTGCACGTCAAGATTGTCTGTTGAAAGTTACATGATTATTGTATTTCTTAAAAGCAATGCGAATACAACTTTATAGAATAGCACAATGCTTCTATCCTCTAAATTTTAGGAGTATTTATAGTTTCTAGCAGAGACACATTTAAAAAGCCTTTACAGAAATTAATTCTCAAAATCTCTAGCTAAATTATTTTTAATTTTTAAAAAAATGTATTTATTTAAATTGATTTGCATTCATAACAAGGCAATTCTTATGTAACTACCACAAAGCTAGGATAATGTAGTTTTATTTACTTATACAGCAGAGACTTCTTACGGAATTCTGCACATAGCTGTGAGTTCAGTGGGAGAGCTCCAAAGAGGAAATAATTAAATCAAATTTGGAAGCCTAGAAACAGATGGTTTGTACTAGCCTGGGAGCCATAAACTGAAAAGGAAAAATATCAGGGTGGAACTCTGGGGGGTTGCCTTGGCTGCTTTGGAAGAAATACTTTATTCTTGCTAACTTAATTTCCCAGTATCAGTTTCATTCTGTTTATGCAGATCTTGGCCATTAACTACCAACAGTGAAACAGAACTAGTTAGTATTAGCTGTCCAAAGTTCACACATAATGCAGCTAAGAATAGCTAGGTTTCTGGACCAAGTTTACTTCTAAAACTATCACTTCTTGATTTAGAACCCAAATCCAGATACTTCATGCTCTTATGGTCCATTTCATGGAGGGAGGGCAGATTGTGGTTTGAAAGGGGGTTTTGCCAACCTGTTTTCTGGCTTCTCTTTCTAAAAGCAACCATTTTAAACTTTATTCCCTTTTTATTTGTCTGTTTTCCACAGGGCTATTGGAGCAAATCCTCTTTATTGTGACTGTAACATGCAGTGGCTATCTGACTGGGTAAAATCAGAATACAAAGAGCCTGGTATTGCACGTTGTGCTGGTCCTGGAGAAATGGCAGATAAACTTCTTCTCACAACTCCTTCTAAAAAATTCACTTGCCAAGGTACTGTTGTAGTGTTTCTCTTCGAGGTGTATATTTTGAATTTTTACAAATAGTTGAGCTGTGAAATAAGAGTCCTGTGTGCTCTAAATACACTTCTTATAGCATCTTCACTCACCATTGTCATCATTCTTCCTCATATTTAGGGATGTAGCCATTGGTTCCATTCAGGAACTCTACTTATTTTAAAGACTTCAATGCGTATTTCTTTTTAAATAGGTGGAGTAAAAAAGTCTTTGGACTAGCAGTACAGTATTTCTCAGTACACAGATGCACACAGGTACTTGGTACTGCCTCAGACATGAACTACACTTTAAACATCTATACTTCCCTTAGCCAAAGAATGTCCTTTTCCTTCAGTCTGTTTACAGTAAAAACTGTAAATACACCCATAATCCTTTCAGTCCGTAATTAATTGCACCAACATGTCCAGAATGCTTCCTCTGGTATTTCAGAAAAAAGCATAAAAGACACCCCAAAAAACCCTGTAGATAAAAAGATGTGATACCACTATAGAGGTCTCAGTCTAAAATGTTCGAAAGGTTTCTCAGGGTTTGGACAAAGAGTATTTATCTCCATGTCTAAACAATGATGCTGGCATTTATACCACAACTTATAGTATTGTCTGTGAATTCCTAGGTTCTCTTTCTGAGCCTTACTTAGAAAAGTACCTTTTTCACTACATGGAGACAGATTGTTTTGTTTTATTCTTTAATCTTCTATTCCACCCATTTCTCCCTTCTTAAACATTTTGAAAACAGAAAACTTCTGCTGTAGCTTCATTTTTCATGGTGCTGATTTAGAAACCTTGAAATCCCCAATTGAAAAAAAAACCAAACAAGCAAATACAAAATAAACAGAATTTATGTGTGCTTATAGTTGTAAGTCATTACTAAGCTCATAGTTGTTTCTGAGGCATCAGATGAATACGATCTTTAATCTTGTAGAATTAATTTATTCTCAGTCTAGGTACTCTTCAAGCTATTTTGACTTACTCATCTCTAATGTATCTTCAAAGGTGAGCGTAATCCCTTAGTAATTTCTTCTTTTAAAAAAGCAGGGGGACTTTGTTGGAGTTTGTCTCATCCAGAGTTGTTCTTTACTGCATGTTCATCCTATTTAGTCTTCTCTCCTTAGGCTTTCTGTCAAAAAAAATTTTTGTAAACAAAAACCGCTAGAACCCTTTTTGTTGCTTGTGATGCCAATGAATTGTTTCTGCCTCCAAGTCCTTCTTGCAGTTTTTCAAAAGTACGTGTCTGAGGTCATGCTGTTGTTCATTGCATATGACACTCATCTGTTGCAAAGTCTCGTAGTCTGATTTTAGATAGGACATTTGCTGGACAATCTGTTCTTTTTCTCTACAAACATCCACTGAACGTAACTGCAGACATGCTTTTATTACACACTATTGTAGGGACATAAGTGAAAGAACGTTTTCATGAACATGAGGGATCTGTTTGGTTATTTTCCAGCTCTGTCAGTTTTAAACACTGTATCACCCCTGCCTACAGTTATTGTTATGTTTCTGCCAGGCAATCCAGAAGTACATCTTACTCCACCTTGCCCATCAGAAAATATCCTTTCTATTATTTTGCAGGGTAAGAACTGTATTTGTTTCACTTCCAAGAGTGCAGATCCGGTATTATGGATACCTTTGAGAGAAAATAATTTTCCTGCTACTGTCCTGTGAAAATGCTCATAATTACAGATTACAAATGAGTAGCTTTTCAATGGCATGATGGCCCTGTAAGAAATTATGTGTCAGTTTCTCACAGGGAAGTAATTCTATCTTTTGCTTAAAAATGAACTGTTGAATAGAAAATTGGAAGATGCTATATTCCTATTAGAACCAAAATTTTAGGCTAGGAGGGAGAGGACTCTTTTCGGAATTGTCTGTTGATGGTCAGCTATTGTGCATATATTTACAGGAAGAGAGTAGTGAGTGATTCCCTCTTATTAGTATCTCTTGATTCAATTGAAATTGAAATGGGTGCTTGAATTTTATTTACATAATTAATAGCTCCCAGTGAAAATGAGCATTTTAAAATTAAGTCTCATTTCAGTCCTAAAGCTCCATAAAATCGTTGTATCTTACTAATTTTATGAGTTCTTTTACTTCAGGAATCATCCATTAGTTTTTATTTCTTTCAGCTGTTTTTCTTCATTTATGGGTGGTTTTTTCCTTTTTTATGTGGCCTCTAACAGATTCTCAATCTTTTACCTCTTTATCATCCATGCCCTGCCTCTAGAGATTCCAGGGCCTTGTGGTTTTCTGATACCAGGTAAGGTTATAAGTAGACCTGGAATGGGTGATCTGATTAAGAGCAGACCTTCTGACCTTCCTTTTGTGTATCTCAAGCAGTCCTCTTTCCTAAGACATGCATGTTTACTGTTTGTTTTCCCCTGTGATGAATTTACAGCTGACTCTTCATGATATATTGTTTAACATGTGTGAACGGTTTTCTTATTTTAAAAGCCTGGGTTTGAGGTCTGAAAATTGTCTGACTGAAATGATTGTTGTACTAAAATTGGTGATTTCATTAGCAGCTTTAGTATAAGTGAATCAGTGTAGATACTCATTTTGAGGTCAGATACAAGAGAGAACAAGAGTCATAAATTGTTGGAGCTGAAAGTTTTTCTTGCAATAGGTTTCTGTAGCAGCTGGTTTGAGAGAGTTCGTGTCATCTTTTTCTTCAAAAATGTTAGCTATATGTGTGTGCCTATGTCAATAAAATACAGTTAGTTTTTCACTGTTTATTAAAGAATGCTGCATATTTATTTCTTTTTTTTTTAAGGATTTTTTTTTCCAAGTAGGGCTTATTCAAGAATTTTTATGTCTACAATATGAAAAACTAAACAATAGATTATGAACCCAATTCCTTTTCATGTACGAGTCTTTTAACACATGCAAGCAGAAAGAGGAAAGGAACGGTAGAGTGCAAATGAAAATAAGTACCAGAACTGGCTTTCCATTAGACTTCAGTAAAAATACTTGAAACATTTCCATTTTTTGATCTTGCAACTGAAGAATAATAAATCAAAATTTAAGCTTTATTGGCTAATACATAAATAATAGTTTGAAATAAACACAGCACAAATTCAGATACAGTGATGTATACGATCATATTGAGACTTAGGTTTCCATTTTCTGGCTCTGTTTTGGAAGTGAAATTAAGATTGCTAATCCATTTTAGAAAATAACCTTAGTTACTGAATGTTTTTTAATTCGTGCCATATATTTAACTTTTTATTGCATGAGAAGTAGAAAAGAGGATATGATGTTCAGAATGGTTGAGGCAAGGAAGCATAGACTTCCATGCTGTGTCAGTGTTTCCATTTTTTTGTTTTTTAAATATGTGCCTCTTGTACTTTATTTTATTCGCAGAACCTCTTAATGTATTCTAGAAATAATCAGCAGATTCTAGAGTACGCAGGCAGGACTTTCTAGATTTTAATTCTATGGTGTATGTTTCAACTCTTCTACCTCTGCTGTTTGCTGGTCTAACAGAAATTTTAATCGGGTATAGATTTCTCTTACCAAATAAGGTAATGGAGACAAGAAAAGTCAATGATCCATACAGATTGTGGCTTTGGCAATAAGTATGTTATCGCAGATTACCATGTTCATCCCTCTGGATTTGCTTGCAAGCTGTGACACTCAAGGATACCAGCAACTGCAGATTTAAAAATAAATAAATAAATAAGATGTCAACCTCTCGTTGTTTAACAACCCTTGATGAATTTATATAATCATGGCTTTCTTCCATGTCAGTTCCTTTACAATGATTTATCTGAGATTATTTTGCAAAGAAAAATAAGAAAAGTTAATATACCCAAGTTTAAAACCCCCCGAAGCCCTATATCTCAGTAAAAATGCCTGTTAGCTTGGAAAACTTTGCAGTCTGTCTCTTTTTGAGTAAAACCTGTTATGGAGCAATCATACAATTCTGCCGGTAGGTCTCAGGAGTTTTGACTCTGCATCTAGTTAGGAGAAATCACTGATTATTCCTTGAAATGTACAAATCACATGTGGATAGCTGAAGTTTTTTTTCATAGGTGAAATCTGAAATCAAGCTGGAGGCTGTAATGTCATCAGGCAATAGAGCTGGAGATAACAGAGAATGTATGATCATTCTCTTAATAGGCTTTTGGCCAAGTCACCTATTTTCTTATAGAGTAATCAAACTTTTTTCTATCACAAAGTGTATGAAAATGAAACATTATTTATACACAGGTGATTTCTAATTTTTAACAAATAAATAGTGATTTCTTTGGTTGTTTGACCAAAAAAATATAAAAATTGGTGGTGCCTAACTTGAACATTCACCATAAAAAGGCTGCATTAGAATTGTAAAACAAAAGAAAGATAATTAAATATCTAAAAAATATTTATATATAAGGATAAGATTTATGTAGGCCAAAGCTCTAAGTCTGGCTTCTAAAACTTAAGATTTTGTCAATATTACTTTCTGAATTCTGTCATTATAATCATTAATATAAAAACTAGACCGCAAGCATGGATTGCAGCCTTCATTTGCACATAGATTCATGGTACAGTCTGCATTTTTTGTGGGCTCAGCTAATGCAATAATGGACAGAACTGTGGTTGACTCGATAAGGAAGCAAGGCACAAAATAGAGCTATTTATGGTGACATAGCTTGGACAATGTAATTAACATTACAGTTCACAGATCTTCAACCAATTTACAGGTAATTTTACATGTTCATTTTGCAATCTCTGTGATCCTGCAAATAAAAAGTAAATTAAAAGAAAATACATTTAAAATAGTAGTGTCAGTAACACCATTAAGGGAAGGACTGCAAACTGTGATAGTCCTTTTTCTCACAGGCAATTTTTAATTTTTACCCCCTAAAGAAGCGAAAGCTGAAATTCTATTCATCATTTAGTTAATATAAAGGGAAGGTAATTATCATGGAAGAGAACTGTACAGATTTCAGAGGATGGGAACCTTGGGATGAGCTGGTTTTTTGGGTTTTTTTAAGTGATAATTAAACTAAGAATCCCACTCAAAGTTAGTTGGTAATCTCAAAAGTATTAAGGACAGTTCAGCATTTCGTCCGTATGGAAACACCACAAAGTCTAAAATATAAATTTCATTTTAAATTTAAAGCAACATGGGAAGTATATCCTGTCAAATATAAATCGTTGTTTGTTTCTGACTATCAAATTTGTATTTTTAAGGGCCTGTGGATGTTAATATTCTTGCTAAGTGTAACCCCTGTTTATCAAATCCATGTAAAAATGACGGAACCTGCAACAGTGATCCAGTTGACTTCTATAGATGTACTTGCCCATTTGGTTTCAAGGTAGGTACTGAATGAAGAGGAAAAAGCTTACTGAAATGTAAGCTTCTTCTTAACAACCTTTGAGTTTTATTTGGCTCCCTTCCACTAGTGTCTGTATGTTCTTCTTAAATTATAACTGTTGTTCCCTGCATAGGGTCAAGACTGTGATATTCCCATTCATGCTTGCATTAGTAGCCCATGCCACCACGGCGGAACTTGTCATTTGAAAGAAGGAGAAAAAGAAGGTTTCTGGTAGGTTGCTTTTAATTGCAATAACAGGATGGAAAACTACTCAGTTTTATATGCTGAAATAATTTTGGTGTTAATATTTGGGTTCTCTGTGTTTGCTGGTAAGTGCACCACAAAGGCAGATTTTTAGTGCTTCTCAAGTTTTCAGAACATGTTGCTGTCCTTGGAAAGCTTCTAAAGCTCTGAAACTGTTAAAAACAATAACAAATGATTGTGATTAGTGGAGGCATATTAGGTCAAGACAACACAGTATTGACTCCATTATGCTAATTAATAGCCAGCTAGATCCCTGCTGAAAAAAATCTCACAATTCATCTGTTGTTGTGTGTATTACTTCAACAGACAGCATGTAAATGATAAAATGTAAATCCCAGTGAAACAGAAAATTAATGATTCATTTGAAACTCACTATGCCAGCAGATAAACATGCTGTGAGCATTTTTAATCTTGAGGTATTTAATCACACAGTACAATTACTCCAGATGTACTTCATGAATTATGAAATAAAGTTCTTTTGCATTCTTATGTGAAATTAGTCATTTAATAATCTACACCTCAAGCTTGTTAGAAATGACACTTCAAAAAGATGCAATTCATTATCCTGCAATTCATTATGACATTATTCTTATTTTTTAATTCAAATTCTGCCCAAAGATTAAATAGTTTTCTATTAAAAAGTAAGTGTATACATCTTAATACTATGCTTCTAGAATTTAAATTGACATAGTCATGTCTCAGAATTTGACCTTTTCCATTTATTTGTTTAAACACTACTTACTTTGAAAATCAAAGCAATCTTACAGTGAAAGCTTCAGAAATTACAGATAGTGCATTTTACATGAAAATGTATGTGTAGTCATGTTTCAGTGATCTTTTACATTTGCTATCTATTTTGATATATTTTTTTGTATAGATATACTTAAAACAAAAAATCATTACTGCTTTGAAGTTTTATACAGGCTTTCTTTTTATGTATTAATTCATGTGTTGTGCATAGAACATTAAACTGAGCTTTAGATTTGTGCATTTAACTGAATGATATTGGAATACTACCATTACATACTAATCCCTGATTCCATAATCTTTTCCATGTGTTTAAAAAAAGCAAAAGGATCACTTTCCATAAGAAATAAAATCTAACCTTATAATATAAAGGTATCATGCTTTTCAGAAGGACTGTTCAGTGGTTTAAGAAGTTCCTTAAGCTAAAGAATAAGGCACAAATTTAGAAGCCTATTTTCTGTAATTTAAAATATGAAATATATTTTGGTAGTGCTTATTATATGGGGTTTTTTTTACATTATATCAGCTGTGTTCCTTTGTGGTATAATGGTTATGAATTTTTGTACCTATTAATTACAGAACTTCATGCCTGGCCTCCCCAGCTAAAATGTCAATGTGGTTAGTTTTGTTTTTGTATTACAGGTGCACTTGTGCAGATGGATTCGAAGGTGAAAACTGTGAAGTAAATGTTGATGACTGTGAAGACAATGACTGTGAAAATAATTCTACTTGCGTGGATGGAATTAATAACTATACTTGCCTTTGTCCACCGGAATATACAGGTAGGAGTATAAGAGAAAGTACAGGTAATTCAAGAATTCCTAGCAGAACAATAATATTTTTCAGTTTATAGGTGAATTAGTAGTTACTCTATAGTTGACTTAAAGCCAGGTTTAACTCCATATTTTTCTTCTATATGGCTTGTAGTCAAAAGTAGACTTAATGGCCACTCACTAATTCCTTTGTTACTTTAGAAATTAGAGAATTTTGGTATTTAAAAGGTCATTCGAAATGTGTCCCTCCCTACTGTTTACCTAACCCAGACATCCCAGTGAAGAACCTCTGTAGGTGTAGAAATGTGAAAAATATGCTACTTTTATCTTGTATACAGAAAAGGATGTGTCTGTGCCAGTAGGGAACTGAATTTGGCACCCCTGGGTGTTGTCCTGTCCTCCATTAGAAACATTAATGCAGAGTGTGATGCTTTCTCTTCTATCACAGACAAAAGCCAAACCAAACCCCTAACTCATTAGTGAGTGTCTAATTATTTGTTTCTATCAGTTGGCAGACAGGCCAAAGCATTTCCCTCTTTTGCGGACAGAGGGTCTCTTGCTTGCTGTCATCATCTCTGTGGGAATGGAGGATAGTTAGAACACCAACACTGAAGTAGGATCTATTGTTTACATTGATCTGTTTCATAAATTTTCTAACTAGACAGATCTATTTTCTCACAGCTAGTTGACCACTAGGAGAACACAGAGCTTAAATTTATAAAACCATGACTTGAAATGCATGAAAAAGGAAATGTAAAATACATCATCACTTGGGAATTAACTCTACTCAGCCATCCTATATCTTTATTTTAATCAGTCAGGTTTGAGCTCTGGAAAACTGTGAGGAGAGGTAAACTCTTTAATTGATTCCATTTATTGAAAACACAGCCAACTCCTGTTTAATCCAAGGTATTTCCATTATTAGTTCTACAACCTATTGGATTGCTCAAATGTTTCAGGATATTCAGATGTAAAGTCAATATTTAAATCTTGGAAACCCACAGAGAGTGAAGATGATAGAACATAAGTATAAGAAATGCAACTTCAAATCCAATATATGTATTCACCCAGTACATATGCTGGGTAAATATTTGGTAGAAATTTCTCTATACAGAATGAGCTATAATACGTACAGCAATAGAGGTTAAAAGTAACCAGAATAAGGTATGTAATAATAAGTGAATGGTCCACATCTGGAAGAACAGACATAATCTGCTTAGACAAAATACTGTTTTGCTTGATACCTTAATACCTAAAAGCAATTGACAATTCAAGCTTTAGAAAATAACAGGTAACAGCATCGATGAGACAGGTGTTTGCTATTTCTCCGACAACAACTATTTCAGGTATATGTGAGTCAAGCTTCAGCTCCTCTGGGATCAATCACTGTCTCTTTTAAAAATGGGATGAGTTATTCTACTAGGTAGGCTGGAAGAAAGCAAACCAAAATCCCATCAGTCTGGTATTCCTGTTCAGTGGCTTCACGCTGAAACGTTTCATATATCTGTTAGATAGCAGACAATTCATTTGCAAGTGCATTCCTCCTCTGCAGCTTTGCAGGTATTTTCACCTGTGTTCATTTCTTCATTTTTGACATTGCTCTTGAGTGCATGTAACTGCAAGAGTCAATGGCTTGCTATATTCACACTATGCCACAGGAAGGACTGTTTTGTATTAAATATCCATGGAGTGGATATAAAGGCTTGTTTACATGTGCTAGCCTAAAACTTTGATTAAGTGTGCCTGTTGCATTTCTGTAGTATTGTGATTGAAATGTAAGTTTTACAATTGCAACTGAAACAGCAATTGTAGCAATTTCTCCATACATCTACATGGTTAGAGCAAAAAGGAGAATAAGCACTGGTAACATTTTTGACATTTGTATTGCAGTTGTACTTCTTTAGTCAAAATACAAGGATGTGTAGTTTTCAATTTGATTCATAATTGTGCATAATTCTAAAAGGAAAATACTATGAGTTTACATGGCAAGTGGGTTTTTTTAACTGTAATTTTTTCGGAAAAAAAGATTTGCTTTTACAGATGCAATGCCTACTCATAATTGCTACAGAAGTCAGTAGGCCATGTGAGTAGGTAAGAATCTTCTCACCAACTATAAAATAAATCTACTTGTAATCAGTAAGTTTAGCTGTGATGCTTTTTAAAAAATGTTGAGAATTTACACCATCTCATCAGATTTTTTTCAACACCTTGACAAAACAAAGGGATTTTTTTTAATGTACAACATCAAGAGCCTCAATTCATTTGGGCAAAAATTGTAGCAAAAGTTCAGTTTTTTCATTCCACAGGATACAGTACAGAATTCTACAGTATACTATCTGAGAAAGCATATGAGGATAGGACACAATGTGTGATATCCTAAGTAATTTTTGAGATTTATTATAAGTGGAAAATACAAAACATTGAGCTAGTCAAGGGGTCTTCATGTCCATCATCCTTGATCTTGCATAATAATTAAATAACTTCCAGTGTTAAGAATTTGACTGACACTCATGTGGACACATCAGTACATTGAAATGGTAGGGTTCAGAATATAAAGCAATCCTACAGTTTCCTCAAGTGTGTATGAGGTACCAAATTATTTATAGGATTTTTTTTAGTTTTTCTCCTCTGGCTTATAGCCTGATTTGAAAGATAAATAACAGAATCCCTGTCCAGTATGGATACAATGAATTTCATGAGGAACATTGTAAACATCTGGATTTTGGTGTCCTAACAGGTTAAATTCAGATATGCATCTTGCTGACATGTTTTTTTATGAAAGGTATTTTTCACTGACTGAAATCACGTACTAGCTAGGCAAAAGTAGGTTAACAATCAGGAAAACAAGCTATATATTCAGCAGGTAAAAAGATTTTTTAAATTCAGAGATACTTATCTCTAGCTCAGAAAGTCAGTGAGCCGTTAAGTTGCTGCAGACTGGGATAGTATACATACCATGAAAATACCACCGTAGGCTCATCCTATTCTCTTTTAATTCTGTTGGAAATACTTTGAATTGTCTGTGTTCAAGATGTCACAGCATATATGTACTGAATGTGGAAGTGCACTAGCTCAGAATATTTTTCTGGGTGAATGGTTATCTGCAAATATGTTCTACATTTCAGTAGCACAGTATAAGGAAGAAGTCAGCTGAAACCTGCTGGTATCATTCTTCTTTAAAGTTTTATTTTTCAGTTGGAGAGCTTGTTAGAATCTCAAATTAACTCTGAAAATACATACAAAAGCTATGAAAAATGTTATAAAGAATGTTGCAGTGTAAAAGCAGTCACTTTTTTACTTCTTTAACAATCCCTTGAAAATTAACACTTCTCAAGTATGCAGTGTTGGTTTAAAAGCAAGCAATTTAAAAAGCTTATTATGATGGTGCTTAATAATTGGGAATTAATCCATGTTTCTCTGCCTCAGTTAAATTTTAGAATTATCTCCACAGTTACAGGTGGAAAGACAAAGAAATTATATTTGCACTATATACTGTGAGCTTTCTTAAGATCGCAGACTGCAACTGTGAAACAACAGTAAGCAAATGGAATCAGCAGACACTCAGGGTGTCTGATGAAACCTTGAGAAATAAAAATACCTATGTCCTGCACTCTTTAACTTTGCTATTCTCTTAACATTGTCATCTCCTTTATTTTAATCTCAGTCTAGTAAACTTCAGGTCATTTTATGTACATTCTATAGATTCAGATGATCATTTCTCTTGCCCATTTTCATCAGTCATTAGATCACATATCTAGTTGATTCAGAAGTATAATCTTTCTTATGCCACCACTGGCATGTACTTCTTACCTTTTCTGTTTGTTTTGCTCTGCTGTAGGTGAGACTCTGAAGCTTGCTTCATTTTGCTATATCAACCTCTCTGCTGCTATAGTTGTGCATTAGCTTAATGTGCTATGCTGTTGTATTACAATGTAAAAAGTCTCTTGTCTCTTCTGTCTTTGTCACTGCAAGCTGCTAATCTGAATGAAGTGGAAAAAGGTCAGTTGTCTTTTAAGCCTATTTTCACTTACTTTGGTTTCTCATTTTCCTTTCCTTAAAGGTGCATGGATTTCAGTTCTTACAAATGATCAAATAAATCGTATATAGATGTAATTTAGAAAGCTCACTGCAAATCCTCAAATTAGGCATTTGGCTCTTGCTGTGAATACATGTCAAAAGAAGGTCATTGAAGATGCAGATCGCTGTGCAGGAGAACTTTAATACTACTTTCATTGTCTTTTTTTTCAGATGTGCTAAAAGTGTGTGCAGCCACTGGTAGACCTAACAAAAAAGTTCCCATGGTGATCTTCTGAAATCTTTATTCTCATCACCTTAAAGAGATAAATTGGTTCCATTTGAATGTACTCTCTGTTTTATAGCACTGTTTTGCTTTAATATCTTAATTAGTTTATGGTACTAGAAAAATATGCTGGAGTATAAAATGGCAATCTTCTTGCTCATCATTTCTGTGGCCTTTTTTGCTGTAAATGAAGAAACTGAAATGACCACATTAAGCTGAGGCTATGGTACAAGAAAAGTAATAGTGGAGAGACGTATGACACTAATTTTGGGTGTTGCTGATCTAGGTTTCTGCCTAACACCTATCTCACTAAAAGAGATAAACCATCTTCCGTAAAATCTGATCATCTATACCGTCTGAGAGCTAACATAGTCAGCAATGACATATTTATGAAATAGCATATGTATTTTTAAAAGCAAATGAATCATCTTGTAGTGTATTTACCATTAATTTAATTTCCTAAATATATTGTGCAGTCTATAAAGCAGTATCATATTTCACTAATAATAAAAATATATTCATTATCCATGAAATACCATGTTGAGCAAAGCAGCAATTATACCATCTATGTTGATTAATTTAGACATCTGATGAATAATTCTTCCAACTTAAACTGGGAGCCTAAATTATTTCTGTAAATGAAGGAGAGAACAAGACATTTCCAGAAAATTATTCCAGCCACAGGTGTTCCATGCTTAAGCCGTTTTCCATTTAGGCAGGCTGCCATATTTGCATTTTATTATTACTTTTAGACAGCCTCTTGTTTTCCTTTCCCCTTGTCACTTCCTGTTATTTTTCCTACATTGTTCTGTTCCTATCCAAGTATGAAACTGTTGATTTTATAAAAGAGTACTTTTCCCTACAAAAACTAGGAGAAATGCAAGCTCAGTATAAATAAATAGAAAAGTTGGGTTCTTAGTTATGCTAGTTTTTAATTAAAAAAAAAAAAAACACCACAAAAACCAAGCAGATTAAATTAACTACTTTGACATCAGTAATTCATGGATAAAATTTTGTTTTGTCACTGATTTGCAGTAGCGCAAATTACAGAAGTTTAGGAAATCAAAAGAAAAACTGAAGTTCTATGTTAATGAAAGATAGCTTTTCAAATGGAAAGTAAAGGGAAGATGCTAGTATGAAGAGACTCAAGTCTCCATTTGAAGTTGAAGAACTGTTACCTGTGTGTAATTAGTCCTGCTGATGTTTAAATGTCTTTAAATGTATTAAAGGTAGAAAGGCAATGAATTCTAAACAGAATTGTAGTCACTGCAAAAGTATTATACAAGTGTGAACTATAACATATTAAAATTATTGATTATATCAGGAACAAAATCCTCACAAAGAAGAATATCAAACATACAGGGAATGTGAAATAAGTTCAGCAACAAAATTAAGCAGATGTGTATGTGATACATACTTGTAATATCTTGGCAGCTGAACATAAAAGCTATTGATGATCTGTAAGTTGCTTTGAGGATCAGTCAGTTTTATCATGCCAAACATCTTCTGAATTGTGACAGTAGTAGGAAAATAAAAGGAGGGGGAGAAGGAGATAATTTTAAGTAATTACTCAGTTTAGGCAAGCCCTAGACACAGATAGATAGATATGGATATGGATACAGATTAGATATAGATATATAGATTAGATATAGATATATAGATATATAAAGATATAGATATATATTAGATAGATATTAGATAGATATTAGATAGATATTAGATATATATTAGATATAGATAGATATAGATATATTTTTCCATGTTTCAAATCTTCATTATATGGTCTGCTTGCTACTAAAATAAACGAGTGAGTTTCTACTTTCAATTCACTTGGTAATCAAGTAACTACCTGCCTAAAATTTAAGCATGCAAGTAATCAAATGCAAATCTTGTCATCTCAAACTTGATAAGAAGTTTAATTATTTCATTAAATCAGGATCATAATCCTCATTCTTACAAGAATTGCACTTAAGTGTTACAGCTTCATAGATGACAGAGATACCTTTGCTACTTTTGCTTTTCAACACTCATTGCAAAATTTTGTTTCATCTAGCTTAATATACTTCAAATGACTATTTTATATTAAAAGCTTGAGTATTAAGGTAATCCTACTGCATTTTCATAAAGGGAGAGTTATACATTATATCCTCCGCAAGCTGAATACCTGCAACTAATTGATCACCACCATTACTGATTCTGGTCTACTATCCATCCTTCGTTTTCTCTAATTGTTTAAAAACTTGCCTGCCTTAAAGTTACTGTTTCTTTGCCGTTGCCAAACAGCATATGTAAGACAACTAGAAATGTTAAACTAAATAAACCCTGTCTTACACTGAGATCCACAAATATGGGGAATAGATAAACAGACATAAGTGATAGTGAAAGATAGGAACAGTCCAGCAATGAATCAAATCTAGAATTTTATTTTAAAATTAAATTCCAAAAAAATCATTGTATTTGTGATTATAAGCTGCATTCTAGATACTTTTGTTTGTCCTTTCTGAATGAGCTCAAAACTTTAAATCATTTATGTTGTCTAATGTTCATCAAACTCAAGACTTCATAAAAATGCAGCACTTTTCTGTATATAGTTTGTTAAATGTCACTGACATTTTCCAACCACTCCTACACTCTGTTGGCTATTTGAGTCAGAAGTAATTAAGCAGAGATCTCCAGTCAAAGACTCAGATAATAATATCTAATTGATGAAACATAAATACTGCGGAAGTTGACTCACGATATTTTGCAATCAAATCTGAAGCTGGAATGAATATATATATACACACATCTAAAATCCTGCTATTCTAGCAATTACCAGTAAGTCTGTAATATATATTTGTTATTTAGCTTTGGAACAGCTAATAGATCTTCTAGCAAAAACCTGATTTTGATTATTAAAACTGACCATTCTTTCTTTCACATGCTGTCTCTATTTTTTATTCTAATATCATATTCAGCTTTGTGAATACACTAGTGATTTTAAGCTTGTTTCTTCAGTAAGCTTCCCTGTAATTAGCAATGTGCTGTTATATTCAGATGCTCATGTCCATTTGTTTTAGAGCTCTCTTTTTCACACAGAAATCTAGTGGCTGACATTGCTTAATTTGACTGTATTTTGAATTTATTGCCCAATTATTCAAAATAATAATTATGTAAATCCTTTTTTCACCCACTGCATTGTTCCTCATTATTTGTTGTACTCCATGTCTTTATATATTGGAAAACCCAGAGTTAAGGGTCTGTTCAGCCTTGAGAAAAAAAGGGGACTTCTTAACACCATGTTCCAGTATTTATAGCATTAGAATTATATTTATATTATTATATTATTTATAGAGAGAATTAACATGAGAGGAAATACAAACTGACCTGTGAATCTAGCAAACTTCAAACTTTGGTTAGTCAATTGAGAATTATGCGCAATCATCATCAGTATTTAATAGCGTTGTCTAGCTGTTTGAGTCTGCCTCATCCTCTATATATAGCTGCAAAATCTCAGAAAATATTCCAGTCTTGACCTTGGAGTGTGCTCACCATGCAGAGTTCCGCTGGTTGCAGTACTACTTTATACCAGAATCCAGGCTCCTTAGATTAATCAAGCAAGATACCTTATGAGAAGAGTGATTGCTGGTTCTAATTAAACTTTGGAAGCTTTTCATAGGATATTTTGACACTTTATCCACTGCTTATTTTTAAACAAACTAGTCTGTTGCTTATTTGCCTACATACAGAAATGTTTCTATCTTTCAAAACCATAATTACTTAGCCCAACTCTTACAGAAGCCTGTTACAATCTTATTAGCTGAATAAAAGAATGTACACACACACTGGTGTCAAGCTTCCTTGAATTGAGACCTTTGTTTCACAATCTTCTTTCATTATTTTGAAGTATGTTTTTTAAAACATTGTATTATGCTTCCCAAATCAGGGAACTCTCTAGGATTTCCTTCCGGTAAAACCAAGGAGCCTAACTTGTAAATCTGATATTTCTTTCAATAAGTGTTTCACTTTGATCACTATCTTTTCATTTCAACAAAATTACTTTCTCCCCTTCACCTTGTCTCAGTTAAATTCTGAATAACACATTGGTTATTCAGTATGCTAAGAGATGTTGCTTTGCCAGGAAGCTATTCTTCAGTTGTTCAGATTCCATGTCACAAATTTTTACTTAGGTTTTCTATTACTTTTTCAAACAGTTATATTTTGATTATGGGAACACTTCATTCAGAATATAAATCTCTTAACAGTGCAAATGGAGACCTTGAGCTTGAGTTATTTTGGTTTGTTCTTCTAGTATTTGTATTTTCATTCAGAAATTCAGTATCTGATATACATATTTTGAATTCCATCTTGAATTTCCCTTGGGGTTTTTTTTACCAATCTTGGGTTCAAGTCTGTCATGAATACTACTCTTTATAACGAAAGTTTGTACTTAACCTAAAACTGACTTTCTTGTTCATAGGGGGTTTTACAGGATTGTTTCACTACATGGACTGCAATGTTTACCATGTCCTTTCCTTGATTCTCTAGGCTAGTTGCTAACACAGTTTAATTGAAAGCTCCCTCCAGTGATGTGATTCTGCATAATGCATACAATTTGCAAATTTTTTCAAAAGCGTAACCCTGTTTCAAACTTAAACTTCCAGTTTAACCCTCAGTCTCCATGCAGGATTCATAGCTATGACTTCGGAATTCAGACTTTCAAGCGCCTCTGAGCTTTTCATGAGGTGATTCAGCTTTCAGTGTATTAGGGCCATTTACCCATGACTTTAAATAATCATGTATTTCAGAAGTACCTGGAGGGGAAGAGGGGAATAAAAAAAAAAAAATAAAAAAAAGTGGACAGGCTTAGACACTACTCAGAAAGCTGTTTGCCACACAAGAAGTTTCAGACGTCTGCGCCAATAACAATGTAAGCCATGGCACAATTACTATCCTGAAGCAAAATCAATGCCAGTTCAGTAAAACTGGCAGCAAGATTGCTTGCTTCTATTATGCCAGTCCTAATTTGCCTTTTTCTGTGTATTTTGGGGGGGTTCCACTGAACTTTTACTGTGAATCTATCTAGAGACAGCAAATCTCCAGCCCAGCTTGTAAGACAGATTCAATAGGTCACTTTCAGAAAGTCTCTGATATACTGTTTAAATCAATAACTTTGGGAATATTTAGAGGTGTTTTTGTCCAAGTGTCATAAGTACTGAACAGACATGTTTATTATTTGTAATTGAAGTGTTACATATTTTGCAGTTCTGCATGTAATTCAATATAGAATATATGCCATAAGGTATTTATATAGAGGTGTATATATGTATGCATATATACACATACATGCAGACACATACATACATTTCTAAGCCATAGGAATGTGCACATACTGGGCTAAAAAGTGATTTTTTTCTTATTCTACTCTATGTTCCTGAAAATCTGAATTCTCTGTTCTCATATTTATATCTCACTCTTAAAGACTGCTGGCCTTTAAACGGATTTCAGCTATTACAAGAAGTACTGAAAATTAACTAAATGCTATGTGAAGAATTACTGCCTCTTACATTTGTATTTGTTTGAACAAAACCCTTTGAAAAGAGAAAGGGATATGATTCTTGTTTGATATATAGTGGGATGCAAAGAATCCCTGGTATTTCAGGATTCTTTGTGCAATGACCTAGTCATAACAACTGCACATTTCCAGACTAATAAATCCATTGAGAGTTTGAAGAGGCTTTGAGGATAGAATTAAAATCCTTTGTATTAGTCATCATCAGTGGCCTCCATTTGATCTTGATTTGGTTTCCTACATGTATTGACTAAGTCACATTGTTACTGACAGCTTTCCCGAGGACTGTTAAGTAACCTGTGCTTGAAGGCCATTTTCTTGTGTTAAATCTTTATTTGGTTTTGTAGGGTAAATGCACTACTTTCAAATTAGTAATGTGCTATCCCATGTAGAGGTCCCATGTCTTACCATCTTTAGCATACTTCAGATGTGGTTTAGCCAGCATAACCATCTTTGGCTGTGGTTCAGTTTTGCTTTTTCTCTATCCTTGCTTTAATGTTCCTCAACTTTTTTAGGTTCCTGTTTATTTGTCCACCATTTGAAACAAATTCTACATACCCTAAGAGATAAGTCTTGGAAATAATGTCTTAAGACCTGGGTAGTCAGTATTCATAATCACAATATGCAGTTTTAAACACTAGAATGCAGGCACACATGCTGTGGAAAGGAGAAATGTCTCTGTAGGATCTGTTAAATCTGTTGCTTTCAGTTTATTATGATGTGTGCTTCTACAGTTCCAGAGAAACCCATGTAAGCAAGAAGCTGCTTCTATGTGGTGATAGGTACTTGGGAGAGAGCAGCATAAAATGTTAGAAACCTTATTGCTTAATGACAGTAGTAACTGATACACATACACACACGTGTATGTGTTCTGGAAGGTATCATATACTCTTTCCAAAATCTCCATTCCAATATCATTATCCTATAACTTTCTCCCTTTTCCCAGCCTACCTGTTTCTGATTCTACCCAAATTGTGCCCTTAAATGGTCTGTCCTTTCCCCATACCATATTCATAGTGGTGCTGTCCTCACCCTCAGTACTGTGTTAACAAGAAAAGCGGT
The DNA here is from genome assembly GCF_004027225.2 of Strigops habroptila. NCBI lineage: Eukaryota > Metazoa > Chordata > Aves > Psittaciformes > Psittacidae > Strigops > Strigops habroptila. Next base: position 17,682,772 of record NC_044283.2, read on the forward strand.
GAAGTCATTATATGCTATTTTAATCTCAGGCTGCCCTCCAGCAGATACTGATTTTTCAGCTAACTATACTGCAGGAGACTACCACGCTCAGATAAGTAAAATTGAGGGATGTCAAATATTGTGCCTCTTTGAAGGAAAGTTCAACCTGAGCCGTGAAGGTTGAACTCATCTGCTGCTCATCCGCTGCTATCTTCTGCTTTTTCCTCATTTTGGTGTACAGTTCTACTTCTCTTTGCTCACTAGCTCATATTTTATTACTTGACAAATGACAAGGAGCAGTCTTACTCCTTCTGTAGTTTTAGGGCCTGACAGACCTGTGAGCCCCTGAATTCAGCAGGCATAGGTTTTATACCTGTTGATTATATATACATTCTTCATATGCATGTTGGAATAAGTATATCTATCTTATAAACCAGTGATAAGCTTTGTGAGTGCACTGTTCATGGTATCTTCTGATTAGCTAGTCGGGGAACAAAACATTGTTGATCTGTTTATACACCTGTGTTTCCTTGTCACAAAGTTGAAAATAAAATCACATTTTAACCATCTTAAAATATTTTCTAGATTATACAGCCAATGCTGGAAATTAGAGCCACTGCTTCTAGCAGCAGGGAAGGGTAGACATTTGACATACGTTCTTTTTTTTCCTTTTCACAGAACAGATTTTAGATAATTGTAGCACATTAACAAATGCAAAAGATAGAGAGTCATATTTGAGAAAAAATAGAAATCAAGTTTTCATTTGATTGTATTAACATGCAGTGATATTAACAGGGTTTTTTTGGGTGATAGATTACTTATAGTGCAAACCTGGGTATTTGTCTGTGTAATGTGCATAGCAATAAGTAAACGAAAATCATACTCATGGCTTGGCATATTGCTGATTGGTATTGAACTGATTTTTTTTATAAAGGAGTTATGTAAGAAAGAGCAGTATTTATTGTTACTACGTATTAATATTTATTTATTAGTATTTATTATAAAGGTATTATTTATTACTATATCATGAAGTATGCATATTTCAATGTTAACAAAAAAAAAAGTTTTAGCAGTTACTTTTAAAATATCGGGCCACCATGATATTTTCACTGAATTGAAAGCATACATTATATTTCAGGTGAGCTCTGTGAGGAGAAATTAGATTTCTGTGCTCAAAACCTGAATCCTTGCCAGCACGACTCAAAGTGTATTTTGACACCCAAAGGATACAAGTAAGTCTAAAATATTGTCACAGTCCAACTGAATCTAAATTGCTATTTTTTTATCCTGCTTAACTTCTCCTTTTCTTTTAGTGGAAGCAAGTTCTAGTCTCAAAATACTAATTTCAGTTATTACTAAGCATTACAGCAGAATAGGCCATTATTTTCATGTCGGACTACATTATTATCTTAAATGTGTTTCACAGAATTTTATGGATCCTTAACAGTTCTAATTCCAGACAGATTTTAAATAGGAATGCAGAGTAGAGCAGTTAGTCTATGTGACAGTCTGTACAAAACCCTTTTACTGCTTGGACAGTAGGAAAATAATTGCGTTTAATTGAAGTGGAATAATTACACTGCTTTCTGAGAAGTAATTGTGAAAAACATTATTAGGAAGGTAAGTTGGAAGGTAAAAACTATAGCAGTTCATCCCCAGGAAAACTAATCTTTAATTAGACCATATCCTTATCATAATTAATTAGCATGCACAATTTAAAGTGTTTTTAATAGACTTTCGGTTAATAAATACAGGAAACCTGCAGATTTCAATTGTCAAAAGCACCTGGTTTATGCAGTATTCTCTTGTGCTAAAATCAGATTATTTAGTACCATTCCTACTACTTATGAAATGACATTTTATTTAAAATACAAAAAAATATTCAAATAAATATGCAAATGAATGTAAAATTAAGTTGATAGTTTTCAATTGGAAAATAGAAAACTTGTTGGATTTCAATTGTTGTGTGTTATGTTTATTTTCTTCATACCACTTCAGTAAACCTAGTCTGGCATCTTATACTTTACTGTCTAGTTCATTAATCTTCCACGTTACTTTCTGAGATTTTAAGTGAGAAACAGTACATGCAGTAACTTCAAGAATGTATCTCACTTAGCTTTTTAATAGCATGCTTTATATTCTTTTTTCACTATTTTTATTTGTATATATTTTTAAATAAAAATTAAAACATATTTGATTCAAGTACTTTAAATAAAGTTACAAGCTATTTAAAATTACTCTTGCCACTTTAAAGAAAATTTTAGATACTAAAAGAAACACCATCAAGGAGGGAATCACAAGATTTAATTAAATCAATTACATACATCTTAATTTTTTAAAAAATTGAGCTTCGAGGGGAACCAATTATGCATAAACTCTGGACTGTATAAATGGACCATTGGGCAATTCGTAGCTGTTCAGTTGACAAAGAAAATATCTATCAGCATAATACAAGCTTTGGATTATTTGCCTGTGCTTCAACGACTAAGCATATTGATTATTTTTAGTGTTCAAAGCCACTTACAACGTCCTGTAATTTTCTGCATTACTCATAAATTCCAAAAGCAACTGTCAAAATTATTAATGAGGGCTCCCTAGATTTAAAACACAGATCTTCAATATAATGGCAGATGAGTAAGCATGTGTAACTAGCAAACACATGTGGATTCCTTATATAGTAATTACACAAAAAAGTCACAATAATGCATTTTTTTCTTGAGTTTTAAACAATTCAGTAGTTCCTTAACTTTCATAAGCACTGTGCTATCCCACTTGCTTTCCTGTTTCACAGATGTGATTGCACACCTGGATATGTAGGTGAGCATTGTGATATTGACTTTGATGACTGCCAAGACAACAAATGTAAAAATGGAGCACAGTGTACTGATGCAGTTAATGGATATACATGTATTTGCCCAGAAGGATACAGGTGAGAAAGACCCGAAGGCAGTACAGGCATGTATGTCTTCTGTCAAAGTTGCCTTTTTTTTTTTTTTTGGCAATACTAATTTTTTGTTTGCATTTAGTGGCTTGTTTTGTGAGTTTTCACCACCAATGGTTCTACCTCGCACCAGCCCTTGTGATAATTATGAATGTCAAAATGGAGCCCAGTGTATCATAAAAGAGAGTGAACCAATCTGTCAGTGTTTATCAGGCTACCAGGGTGAGAAATGCGAAAAGCTGATCAGTATAAACTTCATCAATAAAGAATCCTATCTACAAATCCCGTCAGCAAAGATACGCCCCCAAACCAATATCACTTTACAGGTAAGATTATTTGTGTTGTAGATTGTGATCTGGAATCAAAGAATCATAGAATGGTTTGGGTTGGAAAGGATCTTAAGGTCATCTAGTTCCAACCCCCCTGCCATGGGCAGGGACACCTCACCCTACACCATGTCACCCAAGGCTCTGTCCAACCTGGTCTTGAACACTGCCAGGGGTGGAGCGTTTTCCATTTCTTTGGGCAACCTCTTCCAGTGCCTCACCACCCTCACAGTAAAGAACTTCTTCCTTATATCTAACCTGATCTTCCCCTGTTTAAGTTTAAACCCATTACCCCTTGTCCTATCGCTATCTGGAAAAGAGTGTAAATTACTTTATATGGTGTGGAAGATTAGCCAAAATTGTCATTCCCTCACTTAAAGAGCTTTTCGCAGTTTGAGCTAAAAATCTAGAAAAATCACTGGAATAACTATATTCATATTGAAGTAGATGTGCTTATTGATAGAAGGAAAAGAATTTTGTAAGGTTGTCCTTCCAGAAAGAATTTTATTACGAAGTAATAGACTATGGCAGTAAATTCAGAGATTCGCTTAATACAGCATTTTTATTTACTATTTATTTTTATTCTAAGTGATTCTTTCTTTTTACTAGATCGCCACAGATGAAGACAGTGGGATCCTGCTCTACAAAGGCGATAAAGATCATATAGCTGTAGAGCTGTACCGGGGTAGAGTGAGGGTCAGCTATGACACAGGATCTTACCCAGCCTCTGCTATCTACAGGTGAACCCAGATGAAACAAATTTCTAACTGAAGCAAAACATTAATTCCTTATATCAAAGTCATATTTTTGAATATATGGTTAAAAGAAATATATGCAAATGAATGTATTGTCAGACATTTAAAACCTTTTGCCAAAATACATGATTTGGCTTGGAAAATAAAAGGCAGATATGTCCAAAGATAATATATTATTTGATCCATTAATACTGAATAAAAATTTGCTTTCAGTAGAATATTTATACATTTATGTAAAGCTCACGTGTGGAAGTGAAGTTTTTTTGATGATGTTAGTGCCAAATAATTTCCTAGTGTGCAGGGTAAAGTGCAGAACTGTACTGCACAAGCAGAAATGAACTGGAAGTTTCTCTTTTCCTCTATGCTAGACAGTCATGTAATGTTGGACTTTTCCTTGCCAAATGAATAGAAAGCTAAAAACTCAATTCCGAAAAAAGGCACTATCCTTGAAAAAGAAATATTTTTTGCTTCCAAACTCATTATGAGACAGAATCCACATCTGCTTCTGGAGCTAATTTTCGAAGGTTTTTTAAGTCAAATTTCTCTAGTTCTCTGAAAAATTACCACCTGAATTTCTGGAAAGGTTATATGTAATTTCTCAAGAATTTGCAGACAGACATTGCAAGAGTGATCAAAAAGACAACAGGCATCACTTCTTGGCCTTGATTGCCCATTGTTACAAACACACTCAGAAATAAAGGGAAGTGTAAAATGAGTTTTTTCTTGAATCTTTTTGCTGTATTCACCATTTGTGTTGTAAAATTATACCTAGTGTGTATTTACTTGCTGGAGGTTGTAGCAGTTGACATTGTTCTGCATTCTGTTAGGGATATTTGATTGAAAATATATGATTTTTAGAAATGATTGTACTCAAATGACAATATAAAATCAAAAGCTTAAGCAGGGAAGCAATGCTAAACTTTGTTAGGTAATAGCACCAAGGGAACTGTGGTTTTAGTAGATTACTAAAAGCATTCCACAGAAGAAAAATCATTCCTATAAAATATAGGATAAAGTTGTTTAGTAAAATCATAGCTTTTTACAATAAGCATCTTAAGGTTACTTTTATTTTCTGATGCAATGTGTATTTCATAAAGTTTTTTACAATTCCATGGAATGGTTTAACATGTGGAAATGTTTTGTAAGGAGTTTAATTATTTTTGTTGATTTTTATTTTGATATATACAGGTGTCTGAGAATGGGAAGCAATAGGAATCAGAATCTCATGTAATTTCAAGTTATTTTCACTCCCATTTGTTTTTTCTATCAAGAATACTTCTTCACATCCAAAACTTTTATTTCTTTCTCATCAATTTAATGCTTTCTCCAGTATTACAGGAATATAATAAAAACTGGTAACTCACACTTGCCCATTTTAGTTTTCTAGAAGAAGATTGGAAAACAATACTTACACAGGCAAAATTAAAAACCATAAATGTAGAAGGCATTAATAACCAAGTAATCAATTAGCAAACAGTCTCAATTAGGTTACTGTTACAGAACAACTAAAAGCATCTCCCTTACATATCTGATCAGCTCTTTTGAATTATATGACAAGTAGAGAATGCATTGTCATTCTGTGAAGAAATGGGATGTGTAGTGAAGTGTTACATAGTGACACTGTTGTTTAGTGAAGCAGATACACACTTGTAATATTACTAGTGCTAGTATTATTAACCTCCCTTTTGTTTCAAATAAGTATGAGTTTCAAGGAGATATTTGAAAATCCCATGTCATGGTACTGAGATCAACTGTAATGAAGTCTTTCGTACATGAGAGAAATACATCTGTTGGAATCCATGTATACATTTCCACATTTGTGTATATGTTTGAGCATCTAGTGGTCACTCTGATCAATCTACAAATTAGATTATTATTTTATTTCTATTTCAGGTTCTAGAAAGGAGTATGTCGTAGCACAGGATCTTTTACACATACTTTAATCCCTTCACCCTCTCCAACCTATTTCTATTTTTCTAACTTGTTTCCAGCCATCCCTATTTCCAGTTCTTACTGTTCTACCTTCCTAGGATCTTTGTGTCATTTCCTGCCCTTTTTAAGCTCTCTACCTTCTTTTCATCCACTCGTTGCATGCTATCTCTCTGTACCTTTGTTACCTATTAAAGCTGTCTCCTGTCATGTTTCCTATCCTTCTTTCAGTCCAACAGCGTGGTTTCTTTACTCCCTTCCCTCCCTTCATTTTTTTTCCAAGCCAGGTAGATCTGATCATCTTTGCTCAAAAACTGCTGACAAACATAATCTACATGAACCTACCTATTCACTTTTCCTTTTCTCTATTTCATCCGTCTCAGTCTCCTCCTTGACTCAGTTTCTAGTCCCATTTTCCTTACGATCTGCTACTGTTATTCTGATTCTTGCTTTATTCTAACTGTTTCTTGCCCTATCCTACATCTTTCTCTTCTTTCTCTGTAGGCCTAATTTTGCTTCTTCTGAATGTTCAGGTCATCTTCCTGGTTGTGTCCCTTCCTAACCTCATGCGCACGCCTAATATATTCACTGAGGTGGCAGAGTGAAAAACAGAAGGCCTCGACACTGTGCAAATATTATTCAACAACAGCTAAAACATTAGTGAGTTATCAGCAATGTTTTGGTCACAAACCTAAAACATAGCACCATATCAGCTATTATGAAGATTCCAGCCAGATCCAGTACAAATAAATGATGAATTATAAAAGCAAGCAAGTTAATGTATTATGTTTTATCAGGGAGACATGAAGAAGACAAAAGAGCATTTTAACTCATCACCTTGAAGAAGAGCGAGGTTTAGGATTGATCTGATAACTGGGTAGATAGTTTGCAAACTAAGATGAGAAGTTGCTTACAGTGAGAAGGACAGAAAGGAAATTAAACAACTGGTAAGTTTATCAAGGGATTTACAGATTTCATTAAGGAAGTGAAGATTCATGGATAGTATAGGAAAAAGAATAAGACAAGTTGTACTCTACTGAACAATGACAAGATGCCTGGAACAGAGGCCAAAATAAAATAAAAGAGCCAATAGAGAGTTTCAAATAAAAGTTTTATAATATAAATGACCATCAAGAAATGGTATGTTGAAAAGGAGTCAGATGGGAGCTGTAAGGCCTAGAGAAGTGCTAGCAGTAGCAACAAAACAAAGCTGCAAACAGGTGATTTAATCATTGTAAATATGGACAATCAAAAATAATAGCGGCCTAGCTGTGTAAAGAATGAGAACTGCTTTACCAATGGGAATTGACTGCAGAAAGAGCCATCACCCTAGAAGCACTCATCAGTCAATCTGAGTAACAAGATGAGATGGTGGCATTGCCAAGACCAGTAAAGAAAATTAATTCATTGGAGATGGTTATTTGGGAAAAGCTGATCCACTTGGGCTTTGTTCTGTCTGGACATCCATTTTGAGATGTTAAATGTTTTTTACGCACACACACACAAAAACCAAAACAAAACAAAAAAAATAAAAAAAAAACTTTTTCATTCTGTAAACCAGTTTTCATCATATATTTATTGGAAATATGGAATATTTCTTCCCAAATCATTACTCTTCTAAAGAGTTCCAGAAGCTTTAAATCAGTTTTTCTTACAGCTTTTCATTAGGATCTATGCATTCAGCTCTCATTTCTCCAATGGGAAATGGGCTAGAAGTAATATAAGTGCATTGGCAGGAAATATTGCACAGATATGCCTAGTGCTTATTTCCCCTTTAATTTCAAGCACCCTTACCTAAGAGGGCTCCTCTTTCTGCAGTAAATTTTTACCAGTAAAACAGTTTAAACTAGAAGCTTTTAATAATAACTTTTAAAGACACATTCCCTTCACACATTATGTTTTATACATCCCAGGAATGACCTCTTGCTATAAAAATGCATGTTCTGTGTTGCTCTCATCCTTTTAAATATTATTGTGTGCAAGGTTGATAAATTGTTAGATAACATAAATTTCCTTGGAACAAGAACATTGCGTTAGGGTTTCTTGCTTGCTTCAGTCAAGAAGTCATACACATTTTGGTTTCATCCACTTTTTTCCTGGATTCATTGAAATGTTTTAAAGAAATTAATCCTGGCACTTTTCTTGTTGCTTTATCACAGAAATCAAAAACCCAACTCTTTAGTACCTTGAATAGACCTTACTTTTTAGGAATGATGAACCCTGACCTTTTCTTTTTTCCATGGAACCTGGCAGTCCCCCTCCTGCCCATTCCCAGAAAGTGTTTATTCTGCCAGTGTCTGCTCTGTTGTGTGTTTGTACTTTCACAGAGAGCCAAGTTTATGTAAAGCATGCATACTACCATGCAGATCTTTTACCCATATTGAGCTGAGCTTGTCCACATAGTTAGAGTTGTTAATAAATAGCTAAGAAGCTATTTAATGTGTCACCGTTGTAAACAACCTTGTGAGTGCTTCTGATGTGTTCCAGGACAAAAGCAGTTAGGTTAATTAAAACGTTGCTAGGGATGTTATAAGGCAATTTGCTTGATTTTTGCCTTGAGATTTAGGAAGCTAATCCCTTTCAGCTATACTGCTTTCCTAATGAGAAGAGCTAACTGACTGTATGACTGTTCAGTCCATCTCAGGCTATCATACAATTGGTTCATTTGAACAACTTTTTTCAAAGGCTTAAGCTTACTTACTTGATGGTGCCCTGAAGCAAATAAAGGCTCTCATGGGAATGGTTATAATGTCTGGTCTCTGGACTACAGCTCATTGTCATGACTTCCATGCAGCCATACATTCAGCTCTTAATTCTCCAGTGTTTGGGGAGAGAGTATGGGCTAGAAGCAATGGAAGAACAATGATATATTCAGTCCCAAAATTAAATAATAATATTCTTCCTTCTCTGATGTACATAAACTGTATTCAAATGCAAAGTAGTTACCCTGCACTTAAACATTTGCTATGTAGATATTTAAGCTGGTTAACATAGGCAGCCATTTCTTGTACTTAGTAATGTGTGTAGGCTTGTCCTTACACATAAGCACCATGCTTGAAACAAGCCTTTTCTGCATGACACCCTTTGGGCATTCTCCTACTAGTGGGTTCATATCTTCTTAGCAAGCTGAAGGAAATAGCATATGCTATTCACTGCACTAGCCAGAAGCTGAACATTCAGAAATAATCATGCCTAATAAAGACAACAAATTACTTTGTTGCTAGTGTCAATGGAGCTGTCTGGACCAATGATGTGGTTTTGTCTGGCAGGACTAAGGTTAGATGCAATTTCATATTCTGTAAAATAGTAGGTTTATATAACACTGGAGTGAACTCAGGCCTTCATACTTGCAAAATATGTAAACCCAATGCTATGCAACATGTAGGATACATACACACATACGTGTGCACGCAAATAAGATCTTGAAATAACATTAGAATCATAGAATGGTTTGGGTTGGAAGGTTCATTATTTTATGAGGGCATGAATAACTTTGAATGGAAAAGAGCTATTAGTCTACAATACGTATTGTTAATAGAGTGTTATTGAAGGGGTACTGTATTAGCTCTTAAGCATACATGCATGTCCTTGCTTAAAATCTAGTTTTCAGGAGACTGCACCCCTGGAGAAGTTCTGTTCTGAAGCTGTATTAACTCAAAGAGGAAGAAGATCAAAACCTGTTCTAACCAGACCATCAACTGTTTAAAATTAATATTAATGTTTATTTTGCAGTGTGGAAACAATTAATGATGGCAATTTCCATATTGTGGAGCTGCTAGCTATGGATCAGATTCTGTCTTTATCTATTGATGGAGGAAGCCCCAAGATAATTACCAATTTGTCCAAGCAATCCACTCTGAATTTTGATTCTCCGCTGTATGTAGGAGGTAAGAGGATCTTACTGCCTCTTACTAATGGTATTATAGCTAATTTACTCTGGTAACATGCATTAATAAACACACGGTAAAAGACTCATTCATTGAGATAACACCTTAAGATGAAACTTCAGCAGTTAATCTCAATAGTTTTAATTTTAACAATTAGTATGTCCTCAAACTGCTACTGTTACATAGCTTTTTATCATACTGAAGAAGTATGTGTAATGTTGTTCAGCTACCTGAAGATTCCATAATGCCTATTCAGAAAGTGTAGAATGGTCGCATTCTGTTTTGGTTATGTTTTACGTTTCTATTTCGCCACACAGGTATCTGCAGGAAATGATAGCAAGGTATAAAGCCATGAATTATAATTTATGTCTGGAGAGCTTATTGCTTAGGGCTGACAGGAATTATGACATTAGGTAAGAAGGGAACCACCTGGACAGTTGCCTCACAGTATGTGGCAGGGTTTGTTGTCGGGGTTTTTGGTTTGTTTTGAGAAGAAAGAATTGTTTGTTTCAGTAAAACTGGTAGTAGGTGATTGTGGAGATAGAACCTAGGTAAAAGAATCCAGCCACCACTTTGTGCCTTCTTACTCTCCTTCGCAGCAAGACTAAGTTCTTTGTGATGAGAGATTCAGCATGGTTTTTAAATACTATTGATCTACCAGTCTTCATCTTCTATTTAGTTTAACTTTACACTCTTAAAGGAGGCATGTAAGGAGTCTCCTTCTGATCTGTTCTTTCTGCAAAAAGAATACCTACTTTCCTACATTCTTTTTCATTTTATTTAATTTTTAAGAACTGTTTTGTGTTTGAGAACACGTTTTTAGACTTGCATCTTGCCTCTTTGCAAAAAATTGTGCTACCAGTAGTACCTATGTGAGATGCCTGTTTTCTCTAGAAAAGGTGTTATTTGTCCTTTCTAAATACACAGAAAAGCTCAGGGTAGTTACTTAGATTTATCTCTAATGGAAAAGAAAAACAAGAAGCTGCTTTGATACCAATCAAGAATAGTCTAACTAGTATAATAAATGTATCGGTTACAAGTGATGAGGAGTAAGTTGACTTTTGTCACTGAAAATCCCCATTCTTCTGTTGAAACACCAGCTTTTTTGTAAAATCTTTTCAGATTTTGTCATTGCCTTCTTCCATCTAACATGGGAACACGTACAAGATAGAATTCAATATTGGTCATCACTCCTCGTACCAGCAGAGAAAAGAATTAAAACTACCAAATGTATGAGCTGCCTTTAAAATCGCTTCATGTCATGAATCTTTAAAGGAGGATTGCCTTGTGGAAGCACATCTGCATTTTTTTCATGTGTATCACTTCTGTTGTTTACATATGCCGCATTTTTTGGAAGGAGAGATTGTCCTAGATTCTAATAAGACGCTGTGTGCTTGCTTACTTGTATTGGCAACATGAGTTTGTTATTTGATGACAGCTAACGCAAATTTTACTACTTCTTGAAAACTGAGTTTAACGCAGAATGGTCTGTCTGTTATGGGCACCTTTTGATGAAATGAGGCTAAGACTCCCACCTATAAACATTTATTCTGTCCAGTGCTAATAGTTACTTGGTCTGTGACATATGGTTCTTCCCTGCTTCTTCACCTTGCATATCTTTGTCTCCATTAGAAGAATCATACTAATCTGCATCATCTTAATGAAGTATCAGAATAAATAACTTTTGGAAATAATGTTTTCCTTCAGTGATTTGATTCCTAAGAGCAGGAATCTTTTTCAACCTAGTGCATATTCGTTAGAGAGGTCCTGTGTTCCTACTATTCCTATTCTTCACATTCAGGCTCCAAGCAGTCAATTATTTCCTTGTCATAGAAAATGTTGGTCCAAAACAGAATGAAAACCATTATTAGAAGCAAATTAATACAAAACAAAGCAAGAAACACAGTAGGTTGATACTGAGCTCTGAAACTTTCCTGTTCTTTATCTATGTTTATCTATTTATGATCTTTAAAATTCTTGAGACAGTTAACTTACACTGCTGTATCTTTTATTACCCATCTTTTTGAGATTCATTCAATTTTTTCTTACCCAACTGTATCTAGAATTTTTAGAGAATTTGATCACACTTTTCCAGCAGTGAAGAACTCAAATTCTCACCAGGATTTTATACAGTAATTTTGTCTTTGCCAAAATCTTAGTTTGACACCTATATCATCATGTAGCTTACACTTACTCTTATCACCTTCCTGCTAAAATGGCATTTCTGGTAAGCATCACCTCAGCTGGCAGGATGAAATTCAGACTTGACAGCAAGCCCTTGTATGGTGTACATTCTCTCATTCTCATTCTTTCTTTCATTCTCCCTCATTTTCTCTCTCCCAATGCACCCCCCTCTTTTTTTTTTTTTTTTTAGCAAAGTTGTTCCTGGTTCACAGTATTTGGGTTGGTTTGAAATTTAACTTTATTTTTACAGAAAATAGGCTAATCACTTTTTTTGTCCTTTTTTAATCTTCCTTTTTTTTTTTTTTTTTTTTTTTGACCTTTTTCCAACTGTATGGCTCTCTTGTGTGGTCAGAATGCACGTGCTAGATATTTTTCAGTCTTTCTATAACAGATTTCGGTAAATCATATTGAAAGCCTGTGGCTTTTTGTAAGAAGTCTGTTTCTTCTCAAAAACTCTTCAAAGGGGTTAGACTTCACTGATAATTTACATTCTTCCCTAAGAAATTAGAGCATATTTTACTCATTGAGAGTGACACCTTGTTTCATGGAAGTCCCTATTTCTGAGAAAGTAGAGCATCGGCTGCTTTTCATTTGTGCCTGCTCTGTTCTAGGAACTTCTAGAATGAGATACTCATTTTGACAGTTTTATTGTATAACTGTTATTTAATAGAGGTCTTACCATTTGCCTCCTTGAGCAGTAATTTGGTAATTTACCTGTAGTCAGATTCAGTGACCAAAAGCTTAAAGGGGGGCAGAAACTACTTTCTTGCCTTTCCAAAAATAGAGCTGAAATATTTGTCTGCATTGTTTCTATGGCAGTTCTTTTTTAACTAATAAACAACCTTTATCTAAAAATTATCTAAGAAATATTGCTAAAGAATATGGACAGCTTTTGCACACACTTTGGCCTTCTAACACTTGGTAACTTGCTATAAGCAGCAAAAAGTGTATAGGCTAAAAGCTTGTGTTTCCAAATATTTTCCATATTAGAGATTATAGACAAAAAATTCAATCACGTTATATACCTCATATTATCTGGTGTCATATATGCTTATATGGTTCCCAGAAATCATATCCAAGTTTCCTGACACTTAGAAGAATAACATCTAGTTTAACACTGCATTACTTAGCTTTATGCAGCTTTCATTTTTACAGTGTTTTGTCCCTGGATTATGAGAATATGGCGAATAGTTTTGAGGAAATGGAAGCTAGTAGTTGTTTGCAGTCTGAGTCCTTTAATACAACAGTCCCAAGCCTGGTTTACTTAACTGATAAGATCAAAGAAGATTAGGCTCTTCAGCAGCATGGATGCAACATTGTTCATTTCTATAATCACTGAAGCTTAGCACAAATGAAATTACAATAACCTCTGAATGAAAGGAAGGTCTACTCCATTAGTTTACATAGCACTTCTGCATGACTCTTAACTGTTCAAACTGCACAAAACCATTAGAAGTATCAGTTTACATGGTTAAGGAGCAACTAACAGAACATTACCTCTTTCTGTGGTTATCTAACTGAGTACCAGAATGAAGATTGCTAATTTTGCCTAGGAATAAACCAGTGCAGCTAATAAGCATATATATTTTCAGGTAAATAGATCCTTTTCTAATTCTCAGTACACTTTTATTTCCGTTACTTATTAATCTCAGAAGGTGTTTAGGCATTTGTGTATTCATTATTTGAATGTAATATCTTAAGGACTAACTAATATAGGCCAATATGTTGGCAATAAGTTTAAAAAAAAGCAAGGGGTACAAGTAGAAGAGACTTCATTTTTACAAGGAAACAATGTTTAATAGTAATGTTACTTCTGAATTATTCTTAAATTATTAACTGATCACAATAGGATAACTGTATCACATATGCCTACTGCTCTAATTAGGGAGTAAACCAGAGGAATTATTCTGAAAATAGTCAACATCAGGGGCATTTGCACTATCTAGAAATACCTGCACATAAGTCTTTTGATGTCAAATTATTGCTATTACTGATTACCTTTGTTTTAAACTTTAATGGCAAACTATGAGTGGCTTTTTTATTAATCTGTTTCTTTGAGACAAGCTAAACAAAAATATTTTTGAAAGAAATGGAACCTCAATCTGTTGAGCTTTCCTATGTAAGAATTTTCATTAGCAAAATTTCACATTTGAATGTGTATGCCAGCTCCAAATTGATGAGCTGGTCCTACTAAATTCTTCTGGATTTGAATATCTTAGCAGCTTACAAAAAATCTCATATCAGTTGCTAAATTTCAACAACTTTTGTTTTTCCAAGATTCAGAAACTATGTACTATCTTGGACTTAAATTGCACTAGGTCAAAAATGGCATGTATCCAAACCTTCTCACAGTTGTGAGCTTCCTGTATGAAGTCCCATATACATCTCTTTAGTTGGACCTAGAAACTTATGTATTTGGAGCTCGTTTACATTCATGCTTGACAATCAGGAAAATTTCCAAATACTAGAACATTGCTTATGCTTGTAGGCTGAATATCTAAGAATAATTAATTAGGAAGAAATATTTCTTCAAAAAAGTTTTTAAAATAGAGAAAATGGTACAGAAAATTACACCAAAGATTATACTGATTATTTGCTATTATTAATTTCCTAGGTATGCCTGTGAAAAATAACATAGCAGCTTTACGCCAGTCTCCAGGACAGAATGGCACCAGCTTCCATGGTTGCATCCGTAACCTATACATCAACAGCGAGCTCCAGGACTTCAGAAATGTGCCACTGCAAATGGGAATTCTGCCAGGTTGTGAGCCTTGTCACAAGAAAGTTTGTGTGCATGGAACATGCCATGCTACCAGCCAGTCAGGCTTTTCCTGTGAGTGTGAAGGTGGATGGACTGGACCCCTGTGTGATCAACAAACTAATGACCCATGTCTTGGAAACAAGTATGTCCTTCCTCAAGGCAGAATAGTAGTATAATATGAATATGTGTCTCCTGTTACGTGTATTTTTTTCATGAATATTCACACTTTTTTCAGCAAGAAACAAAATATCCTGAACACGTAAAAGTGAAAACAGAGTCCAGGTTATAGTCTATTTTTTCCATAAACTTAATGAGGAAAAGTCCCCCATTTAGGGGAGCAGATACACACATCTCATGAAGTTCTGCCTAAAGCCTGGGAAGTGCTCTTACATACTTCTGTATGTGCTTCCTTTATTATGAGTTATGCTGATGCAAGTGTTGGTATGACACTTGGTACAAAAATAATTTAGAAATCGCAAATGGAAAAAAATATATATTTGCTTATTTGTAATTGTATAGTGACAAAAATTAGTATTATTATTGTTATTCTCTAATGAGTTTAAAAAGCTTGATGCAATATATATCTAATATTTTTATATTTTCACAGTACCCCAGGTTTTAGCAGGAAAACAGATTTTCATCTTTATGGTTAACTTCTGTTTAAGTCTGTGTGTGCTAATTCTTTTTGCTGATTTGACTAAAACATTTTAGGTTGGACATTTTATGGATGTTTATAGAGAGGGTCATGTATAGGTGTAGAGAGAGAGAGGTATATGTATATATATATATGTGTCTATGAGAGTATTGATATCTATGCATATTCATCTTTTAAATTTACTATAGAGACAGATTCAATTTTCTGGCTCATGGTCTCCCAGCACAAGATGATCAGAAACTTCAGAAGTTCAAAGTTCTCCAGGATTTGTTGGTCATGGGCAACAAGATGTCATTCCGTTTGCCATTACCACTGCCCTTACCGAAGTTGCAACCAATTCTTTGCATTGTTTTGGGGTTGGGGTTTTTTTTTTTGTTTCTTTGTAGAGTAAAGTAATCTGCTTGAATCTTTTGGCTGCTGCTTTTTCAGTGCTCTGGCCTATATAACTTCTGACTTTTCAGGACCAGTGGCCTGAGTTTACTAAGAAATTCCAATAAGATGATTTTCAATTTCCATATAAAATTATGTTTAAGTGATCTTTTTAAACAGGGTGTGTGGAGATTCTGACCCTTTAAAGCTTTACACACCATGCTTCAGCATGCTTTACAGTGCAGTTGGCATCATTTATATTGGTTGGGGACTCTTCCATTACTCTTAAGTTTTGAACCATCACAAAGCTATAGCAGTGAATTTTTGAAACATACCATTAATAAATAGCATTTCATTGTGTATGGGTCTTTTTCTTACCCTGTCTTCTTTCACAGTAACTTAAGAGATAAAGAAAGGAAGTCACAGCAGGTTAAAAAATACCAAGGGGGATTTTGATTCTGTATTTCTTGATTCATCTCTAAATCCTGTCTGTTGAATAGATGCATTTTATCTTTCTAATGCAGTGTAACATTTATACTTTATTCGAGAAACAGAATTGTCACTGTGATCTCTGTTTTGAAAATGTAGGGGATCTTTTAGAGATTCCTGCATACCATGAAAAGGCTTAAGGCTTAGATTTATTTTACCTAAATCTAGGTGCTTGACTTAGGAACATAGTCACCAAAGTTTGCTCTATAGTCAGTAAAGGAATAAACGCATTTCTAAAGAGTAAACACTCTGGATAAGCTCATTTCTCTCCATGACTCTGTGGGGAGCTCATGGCAATTATAGATCTCACTTGAGTGCCTGACATAGGTACCCAAAATTAGGTAAGATGAAACTGTACCTATGACTTTGCACTTAGCTTGACATTCCTTTCAGTACAGTCTGAAGATGAAATTTAAGGCTTCAAAGAACAGGTGGAAGCAAAAGTATGAGAGTTGGCATTAGCTAAGATTTAATCATCTTCTAAGTCAAGCAAAACTGTACCAAAGATCCTGACACAGATTGCTTTGATATCTAAAACAGTCTATATAGAATAGATAGAATAAATAGTTTATATAGAATTCATATATGACTATATGTTGTCAGTGTCACCTGAGTAACTTCATAGATCAGATGTCCTCAGAGTGGATGTTTTTTAAATGTTAAACAGATAAAATGCTGAACATAATGAAAGCTAAACAAAATGAAAGCTAAACATAATGAAAGCTAAACAAAAAAATCAGACTTCAACCACAAGAACAGCTTGGAAGTTTTTAGGGAACATGGTTGCTTCAAAAGTAGAGGCTTTTGCATAAGAGAGAAGTTAGAGGTGCTTAAGGTATTAAGTTCTGTATTTGCAGTTTTTAATGCAAAACTGGATATGTGAATGAAGGCTATGTGTTGTGCCTTTCAAATATTCTGTGATAAGACTGACTTCCCACACTCTTTTTCCTCCAAGTCATACTATTTCTAAAGCACTTGTACAGAATTAAGGGTACAGATAGAGAATTGTAATGTAGAATTCATTGATGAGTGGAACTTGTAGTTATTTATTAAATGAAACCATTTTAAATAGTTGATTCAATTTTCTGAGTTAAAAACTTGTTAATTCTTTCAGTTTTACCAAGTTTCCTACTGTACTGAAGAAGTAGAGTACAAAACAAAATGTTTCTAGAAATAAAGTGTTATCTAAAAAATGTCAAAATGAGATGTTGTTCATAACAGAACTCTTACTACAACATGCATTATTTTATTAATTTTTTTCCATCTTCAAATTCAAAGGATTTTATTTTAGATGGAATGGGATTTTTTTTTTTTTATCTAAAGCTTTTCAGTTACTTATATATTTATTTATGTGGCTGTCAAAACCTACTAAAGAGGTTGTGGGCTCAGAAATCTTGTGGTACAGAGAGGAAAAACATTAGAGAGGAGAAATATTAGAGAGCAGAAACATTAGAGAGGGTAACCATGACATTGAATGTCAGGATTGCGTTCCTCCCTACAGAGGATCTTCACTGTGGTCTCCCTAGGAAATATGTAGATAGAAAACTTGTGTATCAAGACAACAGTTAAAGAAAATACTATTTTAGGAAGAAAGCTATTGACCCTGTGCCACCAAATGAACAAAGTAATTGGTGGTCATTTCAGAACGTGAATTCTCCTAATCTTCACCTTACACCTATGAACATCCTCCTTCTGGGAAACACCACCTCTCTCTCTCAAAAGTAGTAAGAACATACATTATATGACCACACTAATGGCAGTTGGCAATGCAGGCTGATATTTAAAATTGGAGCACGTCTTCAGGTTTGAAACTTCCATTGCTTGGGTCAGAAGAGTTTCAGGTAGGAAGTGTCTGATCTGAATTTGTGCTGGGAGCCCCATACTTCGTGACAATATAGCAGGTTTTTTTAAATTATACAATAACCAGAATTTCAGGTGAGTATCCTTTTTCTCTACTTAATCCGGATTATATTCCATCTTGATTTTGCTGTGTTCTACTCAAAAGCATGCTGAATATTTACATAGACAAGATGTATTGGGTTTAATAACTGGCCTGTAAAAGTCTTCCATAACACATCTACAGTGGCTGTTTTCTGGTGAGATTGTTCTGCAGCTTCTTTTATGTAAACCTGCATACAAATTATAAACCACTTCACTGCATCTCACTGAAAAAGTCCATTAGAAACAAAAGCAATTTCTTCTGAGTACAGTCCAAAGTATTTGTAGTTAATGTTGCTTAGCCTGAACTTTGATGAATAATTTATTTTTATTCTCTTGGGCTTGTTTCCCCTGTAGATGTGTGCATGGTACCTGCTTGCCGATCAATGCATTTTCATACAGTTGTAAATGCCTGCAGGGACATGGGGGAGTCCTCTGTGATGAAGAAGAAATGCTGTTTAACCCCTGCCAATCCATCAGGTGTAAACATGGCAAATGCAGGCTTTCAGGACTTGGGAAACCATATTGCGAATGCGGCAGCGGATACACGGGGGACAGCTGTGATACAGGTAAAAAAAAAAAAACCCCATATAATATTGTTGTTTTTACCTTAGATTTTTTTTTATTAAAACATGAACAGCCAAAAACATTACCAACTTTTTTTTTCTCACAATACACACATTTCTTGCTTTTTTTTTACCATAAGAATTTATCTCAGTCAGAGAAAAATCAAACTTTTCCCATGAATTTGTTTATATTTTGAGGATTTTTTCATCAAATGTTTTGCTGTGAAAACATTTCTCTTTTTTGCCTTTATTCAGAAACACATTTTTACTATATTTAAATATTACCTTTTACCTGCTGTATCTTTCTGTATTTATTGTTTCTCTGCCTTCTGCAACTGAGAAGCCAAATCCAATGATTCTGCTCCTAGTTTTATCACAAACTCTACTTTTGACCTCTCAGCTTCAACTGATTTATCACAGCGAATTATGCAGGTGAGACAGATGAAAACAGGATGACTTCTCCCCCTACCTTTTTCTTTTTCCTTTGTCTACCAAAGCTCTCCCTCTCCCTCTCTTTCCCTTACCCCAGATGGCATTTATTTTGTATCGTACGTAGATGTGAATAGAACAGAAGAATATGGTTGTAGAACTTTTAACAGATGTCTCATTTTTAGCTGGTTTTATACCTCAGTAATTTATGAAGTTAGTGGAATGTAAGTTGTATTAAATAAGAGTTTGAATAATATTAAACTCCAGGTCTAATAAATTAAATTGCATGCTCTCTAAAACGTTTCCCTATGGTAAACAGAATCAGCTGCAAGCAATGTAGGAACAGAAGATGTGTATTTTTATAAGAAAGGAAAATATTTAAGCTTCCAATTTTCTTGTCATTGTAATAGCTTTGTATTTACGGTTTACATATACATAATATAAGCTTTACTGAAAATAGGAGGTATAGGGATACAACTCGGCATTAATAAAATTATGTTTCTAGTTTCCAATATACAGTCTGAGTCAAACTTTAAAACATCACTCCCAGCTGCAGTTAGAAACAGCATCTTCCTTAGCAATGTCAACCATTCTTTGATCTGTGTCTCAAAAGTATATCTCTTATTTTAAATGTTGTTTTCTACAGAAATCTCTTGTCGAGGGGAACGAATCCGAGATTACTACCAAAAGCAGCAAGGGTATGCTGCGTGCCAGACGACCAAGAAGGTATCAAGACTAGAATGTAAAGGCGGATGTTCAACCGGGCAGTGCTGTGGACCACTAAGGAGCAAGAGACGGAAATACTCTTTTGAATGCACTGACGGGTCATCATTTGTGGACGAGGTTGAAAAAGTGGTGAAGTGTGGCTGTACAAATTGTCCCTCCTAAGTGTCCCTGTCACACTTGTCTTTTGCAAATGTTGTATACTTATTGACCGTGTCGGACTAATTAATGCTTCATAGTGGAAATATTTGAAATATATTGTAAAATACAGAACAGACTTATTTTTATTATGAGAATAAAGACTTTTTCTTCATTTGAAAAGATTCAAGTGCTTGAACTGAGACTTCTCATAACCAAGAGGAGCTTTGAAGAAAAAAAAAAAAAGACCTGTTAACATTGCAACAGAGATGGGAAACTTTAACTGCTTTTAACATGGATTCTTCTTTATAACATGCTGAAGATACACTGACACTATACACATGTGACTTTCAGCTTAACAGCTCAGAGATGAAATACTGACCAGAACGTGAGGCTTGTTTTTTCACTTTCGTATCAGTATATTTTATTGTCTTGACAGACCATAATCACTTATCTATGGATGAGGAAGCATTATGAGGGAAAAGAATCAGATTATACAGAAATAACAATTGTATAAAATACATTTTATCTTTTGGAATTCTTAAGCATCTTGAGAAGATGGGGTCCCATTTAATGAATGGGAAACGGGAGATGCGAGAATATACTATAATCCTGAAATCTCCTGATGATGTATGCTTTTATGTCAGCATGTTAGCAAAAGAAACAACAAAAGTGTTTATCTGCCCTTTTCCAGTATTAATTTTTTGTAATATAAATGTTTGGAGGATGATAAAAATAGATTATTGATGGATAAATTAGTAATAATATGGATTTCTGTTTCTATGAGTTCTAAACAACTCTATATGGTATTCGGTTTCATTGAGAAATATTTATTGTATCAAAGTACATTGTACTTAACCCTTTTAGGCCATCCCTTTTACTGTTTTTCAATGCTTTAATATATATTAATTTATATTTGTCCCAGTATTTTTGTAATTTTTTTTTTAAAGGACTTAAAAATCAGGATTTTTTGCAATAGAACTAACGTAGCATGTTGTCTTGGGGTAAATGTTTTCAGTCTGGTTTTATCCTCTCCTTCCCCTTCCCTTTTTCTTTCCCTTAGAATCTGACCACTTGGTGTCACTGAATCTGAAAGTGATGACAATCTGCAGTTTTCACATACATCAGATATTCAGGACACCTTCCAAGAACCTGTAACGTATGACAGAAAATACCTGTACACTAGGTGGCAATTGTAGAGAAGTTAACTTTCCCTGTATACAGTACTTACAGAAAATAAGATGGCGTGTAGAAAATGACATTAGAGGGTAGATCTTTTTAAATTAATATTCCCATGGAGCTCTTTACCTTTTTTATAAAAAAGAAAAAAAGGCTGTGCTATCAAGAACTGTGACTTTCCCCAAATAATAAAACTACTTTACTACCCTAATGTTCCCCATGTTAACATGTTGCTGCTAAATTATAATGTAGAGTTGGTAATCAGTAGTGGGTTGTGTTCTTCTTTCAGTAAAACCCAGGGTACCCTGTAAAAATGCAGATGTTTTTTCAATTTTATTTTAATATTTTTTTTACAAAAAAGTTAGATGTATATGTGTAATGCAGTGTGCTTTGTCTTATTTGGACTGATATCAGTAATGCTACTGATGTTTGTAAATTAAACAGATATTTACTTCACTAACAGCTTTTATTTGTATTCTTCTGAGAAGTTTAAATTGTCTAACAGCCTTTAAGTAAACATCTGTAGTTGCAAAGAATAATTGGTAAAAACCAGAATAAAACACAACCCTAGATCTAGTGTATTCATTGCTTAAAATCTGAAAACAAATTAACTTGGGATTATCACACCTACAGGCAGTGACATCTGAAAATGTTGGTTCATTATGAATACAGCTGAACTCATACAAAAATTAACGAAAGACATAAATACACTGCATGAAAAGGCAAACTGAGTCTATCCTAATACTTTAATGGTTATACAAAAGGCAGTGTGACAAATGGCAGTTGTCTTAGCAACTAATTTGATTCTTCAGAGGGATTCATTTTCACTAATCTTGGACTAAGTATTTTTAATTTAAGCAATTGGATGGGATGATACTTAATCAGTTTTCTCTTCTGTAATATAATTTCTATAGATAAGTCTGTATTTTTTTTACCTAGTATACCTTAGAATTTGTCTAAATATGCAATGAAACAGCCTTTGGCATGAGGCCTTCTTTGCAGTTTCTACAATTTCTATATGTTCTGTAAATAGGGGTAGCTTTGAGGAAAAAAGTCATTTTTGCACAGCAGTACTTCTATAACATTCTTGGAGAAACAGTATTATTTTTATGTGTATGAGCAAAATCCTCATACCAAGTATCTGGAGTTCTGTCCTTATACGGACAGAGAAAGAGAAAGAGGAACTTTGCACTGGTATTCAAGCAATGCTAGCAGCTACTGGTGATCCTGAGGCCATCAAGCCAGGGACTTTTTGTGGTCTCTAAGCAGAACTAAACAAAAAAATTAGAAATTCGACAGAAAAAAAAACCAAAATTAAAACAAAATTTAAAAAAAGGGGCGGGGGGGAGCACGACAAAACAAACAAACAAAAAACCCAAACAAACAAAAAAACTTTGGCAGGACTCCTCTGGAGGGGCACCTCTGCATAAGACACCCACATTAAACAGTGACTCATCTCATCTTAGAAACCTGAGCAGTCCTGTATTCTCACCTCTGAAAGTCCTTAAACATCAACAAGATGTGCATGACTAGAGATAACTTTCTCAGTCTGATGGGTCACGCTGACACCTTCTTCATGCCTAAATCAAGTTTCTTGTAATATTGCTATAATTGGCGGCCTTGCACCTGTATTTCCCAAAAGGGAAATGGGGAACTGTAGCTTTAGGCATAGTGAACACAGTGGAGAATTTAGTTCAGTGCAGAACACTCTGGACTCATGGACTTTCATTCAAAAACATAAATTATGCAGCTTTTAACACAGTCCTCAGGGGTTAGGTTTCTCTCCTAGGATCTACTGCCTGCTATAGGAATCACTCTTATGCAGCCTGCTTATAACATATTGAATAAAATGCGTAAAAAGCATTGAGTCTGAAGTGAAATTCCCATCCCTGGAAGTGTTCAAGGCCAGGCTGGATGGGGATTTCAGCAATCTGGTCTAGTGGAAGATGTCCCTGCCCATGGTAGTGGGGTTTGAATCAGATGATCTTTAAGGTCCCTTCCAACCCAAACCATTCTATGATTCTAAGATATGACTCAGTATAGTGACCAAGTTCCTCCCTTCAAGTTAATACTGCATACAATTCAAATCCCGTTTTCAATAGAAACCAAGAAAACCAAAACTTGCAGATTCCATCTTTTTTGCCACTATTCTTAAAAGCTACAAAAGTGAAAGCACATGAATGTCGTTTAATTTGTACTGGCTCATGAACAGGTCCTACTGTCATCGCATAGATGATAAAAATGTGAAAGAGCATGGAAAAAAGACCATTTTTGAATGGTAACAGTAACAAAAGTCATTGCTTCTTTGTTAACATTAAAGTTAATTAAGAACAGGAACTATCAGACTCGAAACCAGATTCTGCAGCCTGTATTAAAGTTTCTGGGGAAAATAGATATGTGAGTGATAGAAACACTGTTTTAAGCAAACCAATGGTGGACTTTGAATAAGCTTTGAGAAAGATGGGGTTTTTTTCTAAGCTCTATTGTAATAACAATTTTGTCTTGTGTTCCAAATACTCTTTATTGCGATATGGGGATACCACGAGAGTCTTAGTATTACAAGATTCATTGTAATATGATGATGCTCTGTGTAGGTGCCACAGTCAATCTGATATTCAGATGATGTTATGAAGGCATTTGCCTGGAAAGACCAGAATACAGAGGTTTTGCAGATGACAAATCTGGCAAACCTGATAATCCATAGTGTACTTGCAGGGATAGTGGCATGGCAACAGAGAAAGTGGATGTCACTATGTTAGTTTTGATGAGATGAGTGATATTTAAGAGATGAGAGGGAGAATGGTATGTTTTGGAAAGGCGCTTGCTGTTAAGAAGAAAATGCCCAGAAGTTTTGGAAAAGCATCAGGAGTGTTGGAGGCTGTTTGAATTGAAGCTTTATTTCAGGAGCCTTATCTGTTATTGCTTGAAACGTACGTATTTAAAAGAAACTTCTTTACAGTTACAAAAAATGCACACTTGATCTCTATACCTTGAGTTAACCCTAGTGTTTGAGGAAAAGTTTATCTTTTCAAAGCAATTCAAAATTCCATCTTTTAATTCCTTTTCTTCTGTTTTAGAAGTGAGCTTTATTCTTGTGGTAGCTTGTTAGGTATGCAAGTGTCTGAGATTCAGCTCTCCCACCTTACATTGGAGAACCTGGCACATAATTTCAGTTCCCATAAAGCGCAATTCCCCAGCTGAGCCTTTCAGGATTCTTGGCTTTTAGAAGAAATATCTATACACTGAACCGGTATCTCCAATCTATTTAAGATTCCTGGAGTGGAAATCAGAAAATCATTAGTAGTTGTGACTATGTAGGGGCTGTCGAGAGTAAAGTAAAACTGATGTGTTTGCCTGCATGCCTGCAGAGCCTGGCTCATCCTGGAGAGCCTACTGTTTTAGTGTGTTCTTTACATATTGTGTTCCTGGGAGAGCGGGGAGTTGTTGTGCTCGTCCTTTCAGAACTGTCGGAGAGTAGAGGGATTTTGTGTCCTTTTGCAAATAAATTGTCTAGGCTGGAAAGTGTAGGCCTCTTTGGCCCTCAGCCAGGTTAAACTGTGTATACCTTAACATCAACCATCATCTTGGACACCAACAGCTCCTGATGTTAAAAAAGTGAATAAATTTTGCTCTCAGTTTAATAAAACACAGATGGGAAAAGCAAACCGAACAGAAAGTTAACAGCTCTATTCACCAGTCTCCTGGGCTCCATGTGATTAAATCAGGGTTGGTGGGTATGTTCCTGCTGCTGCTGTTCTGGCCAGTGTCCGTAGGGGTGATGGCCAGCAAAGGAGAAGTATTCTGTCAGTGCTGCATGTTATTTGTCAAGCTGAAAAAAACCAGGCATCTCACTGAACAGCAAGACTTCTGGCTATCCACAGTCCCAGCAAATATGCTCCAGCTCTACAGCATGACACCCATGCTGCAGGAATTTTGCTTAGCCATGGGAACAGACGTTAAAACTGCCTCCCAGATCCACAGCTTCATTTCAAAATGTTGATCTTAGTAATACTTTCTGGTCTTTACAACTCTATCCTTTTATTTCATTCCAGTTCAGAGGCAAGCTTCTTTAGTTATAAACATTGACCCTTGGTAATCTCAATCCATGCCCTATACTACATATAGGAAACTTAAGACTTGCTTTTTTTCCCGTTTTTAGGTATTCATTAACATTTGTAGAGGGAGCAGAAGATCTGCCTTGAAGAGACAGGTTACACATACAGCTGCACAGATCAACATTTCCATGTTCCTCGTAATCGGAAAATGTTACATTACCTCCTGTGGAACAGGCTGACATCCACAGATAGATATAAACTTACACAGACTGATATAAACTTACTTACACATTTCATGGATTTATAGACTCAGACCAGGGGAATTGTTATCTGGTTTTGTCTGCTAGAACTTTTTTTTTTTTCTTAATTCCTGTTAGGATATTTTCCGTATCACAAGAGACAAGCAGAGGTAGAATTAATGTGCCTGGGATGCTTACTCTGTCATTAAAGTTCCTTAAAAAGATCCAGTAGCCTTTTTCCAGAATATTTTTCTTCTTTCTCATAGTTTTTAACATTCTGGGCTGCAATCTGTTGTTTCTGTTAGAAACTTCGTCCACTTTGTTTAATTTCTAGGACAGATTTAATCCTTCTGAAGAGAGAGGGAAAGGATACCTTTTTTCTCCTGCAGCTGTGCCTAAAATCTCTCACAGCACATCTTTAGAAGTATGTTTTCTTTCAAAGTCCTCTGAGAATAGGTTAACTTGAGCTGTTTTTACTGCAAACTTGTTTTTTTGCTTCTGATTAGCTTTATTTACTTAATCACATTTCTATGTTTCTGCTATGGTAACAGCAATAAGAGGGTACCAGCTGACCTGTGCTTTAGAAGTTGCTCGCTGTTTTGAAATAGCAAGTTTAAAGAGCTTCGAGTTTGCCTGTTCTCTCTCCTTTGTTTTTACTTTCCTTTCTCCCCTCCCCCCCCCGTTGTTTTTTTTTTTTTTTTTTTTTTTAATTGGATGTCATTCCCTATCAGTTCACCCATTTTTGTGCAGTTTTATGGTAATTCCATAGAGGAAAGGTAAGGACATGAGTCAATGTCAACAGTAAATTAAAATGACCACAGAAGTCACATAGATCTATGTCATGGTTTAAAAAAAAATTGTTCCTAAACTCTCAGAAAAATCAAAAGTTATTATTCATTAGTTTTTACCTTCTTTTTCACTGGACAAACTGTTACATGATTGTTGAACAACGCTATTAAGCAGCCTCCAAGTACACCCTTAAAAGTAATTAATGCTGAGTGTCCAGGGCTAGAGAAGGAAGAAAAAGGGGCCTAACAGTTACCTAATTCTAGTCCAACTTTTGTGGAGAGGGAGGTTTGGGCATGTTTCTTTGTCTAAATATCCGCAGTGAGACTATGTGGCACTGCATGGACTCTGTGGCACTGCAGAAAAAGGTTCACTATTACCTTAAATAAATCGTAAAAAAAAGAAAAAAAAAAAAAAATCTAAGAGAAACTTTGCAAAGCAGCTTAAAAATGAGAAGCAAAAGGTTTATTAAGTCCCACTTGATCAGAACAGTGTTCATCATTCATTATCACAAACCACAGATCAGCCTTTGGCATCCAGCCCTTCCTTCCAGCTCCAGGCACTCCAGACACCACTTGCTTCCCCTCACTTCCCACCCACCCAGCTCTGGACTGGACTGTGCCTGCCAGTCTCACAGCCCTCCCAGATGAGACACTTCTTCCTTCCCTTTGCAGCAAGTCACAGCAATCACCTTCCTGTATGTGCAGTCACTAAGATAAATGGAGGCAGCCAGTGGGAGCAAAACACCATGCCGGTGATGGAAAGAATGCTCTCCAGCTAATTCATATTTGAGCATTTGGAAATCAAATATTATTTATTAAACTGTTACAGCAAAGTGCTTGTACCAATCAGCAGGAATGGTAGCTGACATAATGTTGAAGTAATAAAACTCCCATTCTGACATGGAGAATGGAGCCTCTTCATTTTCATTCTGAAAAGCATGCATAACTTCAGATTAATTGAAAGAAAGGATAAAGAGACCTAGCGCTACCTGAAAATCTGCTCAGCAGTCACATTCAAAAGCTATAAATAATATGCCCCAGTTTGGTTTTGTTATTTGTTTGGGGTTTTTTTACTAAGTGACCAAAGTATAAGCAATCAAATAGGTAAGGTACGAGTGCCTGGGAAATAAGAATACTAAAAAGGAACCAGCTCTGGCTATATCAAAATGCTGGGCAGTGAACACACAAGGGAATTAACTGCTGCAATTGCTCATGGATAACAAATACAGCCATATATTTTCAAAATTTTGTAGAAAGGACACTTACAGCCCAGAAAGTAGTGACCATCCACACAAGTCATCCAACTGTTACTTCATGCTGACATGAAAGAACCATTTGGGAGTAACATCTTTTAGCAAAAGTGATCACAGTCCATTTGAATTTCACATGGTAAGGAAAAGGCTTGTAAAATGCAGGAAAACAACTGTATTAGACCAGAGAGAGGAAAAGATTAGATTTAAGATATCTAGGGCCAGATTCACTGTAGGCTCAAGCTGCTTCATGCTGTTTCAGTGATGCAAAGCAGCTGTAAACCCAACTTAGCTGGCCTTGAGCCACTACAACATCTATCTGCTAGAAAAAGGAGTTAGTGGTTTCCGTGCACCAAACCTGGGTTTTGAACTGTGGTCCATCCTCCAGTGTGTTGGCTAAAGGAGCCATCGCTTGTATTACTTTAGAAAACCCTTTGTGCCCCTCTCTCTCAGCTCTGCCCCTCTTCCCCATGTAAGAGGTGCTGAGGACTTGTGGGAAAGGAGCTCGCTTTTCAGTGTTGCTCTCCAAATTCCAGAGCAGCAAAGAGAATTGGCAATTCCTCTTCAGCAACGGCAATCAAAAATGAAAGACAGGAGGTCTTTAACCAAAAAAATAAAATGAAGTGAGTACTGTTGTAGTAAAACTGCTTCTAGTGAAGTCATTTCTTCAATACTCACTTTTAAAGACTCACTTAATTGTGGCTCCATAAGAAAGCATTATGGAAAACAGATTCTCCTTGTAAAATCTTTTCTTTAGTGTGTGTGTGTATATGCATACATATATAAGGGTAGAAAGTACATACTTTTTTTGTTTGTTTTTCAGGATGTAAACTTATTTATGTTCCTTGGTTCCCCTGAGCAGCTCTGAAAACAGCAGGTATGATTAAGAATTCAAGGTAGCTGGCAGTGAGGGAGTTTGACCTAATCTATCTTGACTTTGCACTCTATGCATTTAAATGCAGCATGTCTGTGTGGAGCACACTGTAGTTTGCTGGGGTACAGCATATCTATTTTAGTCACATGCAGGTACTGAAATAGCTGTGCACACATGGAGATCACTTCTTTCTCTTTTTTTTTTTTTTTCAGCCAAATTAGGGGATCAAAGCCATGTAAAACCTTTTGTAATGAAACTTGAAGCCACATGTAATGAAACTGGATAGTTTTTCCTTTCTGATCTAAAGTCTTTCCTGTTTTCAGGCATTACTATAAACCTACATCTTGGTCCAGTCTGTAACTTGGTCCAGTTTGGATTAGATTTGCAAACAGTTTGATGAATTTGGGATGATTTATAGCTTGAGGTAGAAAGACAACAAACAACAGAATTTGAAGTTTGGCCTGCTTTAGACTCAAAATCAAGCATAATCTCCTACTGAGTCCTTTTGGATTTTTGTGTCTTTTCAAATCCCAAAAGGAAGGTGCTCCACTGAATCCTAAATCCAGCATGAAAAAAGATACTAGGGTGGTAAATGTAAAAGTAAGTTTCACAAATATCCTTTCCTTTTCTGGGAAATTTCCAGTTAGACTTAGATGAGGAATTTGTACACAGGGAGATTAGGGAAAATATTTCTTCTTTAATACCAAGAGCTGAATGTACTCTTCTTTGTTCAGAAGACAAGAAGTATATTATCAAAGAGCACTTTCTTCATGCCATCCACAAACTTGTTCATTCTCTTTTAATTCAGCTTAAAAGGAAGATGAGAAACATCAGCAGGGAGCTGTTTAGCTAAAGGAAGTGTAACATTCAGAAAAATCAATACAGATTTGCAAGGAGACAGTGGCTTGAATTTAGCATTAATGTGAGTTATAGCAGCTCTAAAGGTTCCGATATCCTATATACTTTTCAGTATAGTGAATCTAGATACATGTTTTAAAGAATATGGGGATGTCTGTGAAGAATATCCTACATGATTATTTTACAAAGTGGATTCTTTAAAAAACACTTCTTTACTGGTTTAAAGAAATCAATAGAGGCAGGTTTTCCTTCAGAAATTGTGCTGGTTCATGGTATTTCTACCTGCAACCTATGCAGAGGCACCAGGTGACACTCTTATCTGGGCCAGGCCATCTCTGCTTTTGGCATCAGCAAGGAGAAGGAGAACAAACCAATCCCACAAGAACCAACTGTGCAAAATATGCCTTGAGCAACATCCGAGTGAGCATATGCTTTGCTGCATTGGACTGCTGGGGGTGACACTCTGTCCCACTTAAGGGAGAAGATCAAATGAGTAGCTATTGAAGCTGTTAGTGTATTCCAGTATTTGGACAGAAGGAATGGAGTATATATATATTGACACATCTTAATTCCCATATAACTAGAAAATAATAGTATCAACAATCACAGTTCTTTAAGAAGATAATCCTGAAGGTAACTCTGATTCTTGAAATAAAGCTTTTTCTGCACACAAGTAAGATTGCAGAAGTGTGCCCCTACAAGCCTGAAACCACAACTCTTTTCACTGCTAAAATTTAATTCCTGGGCTAAAGGGATTTCAATCTGTAGCACATCACAATACATTCAATATTTAAATTCTCCTCTTATTTAAAGGCATCCTAAACCAGAGATCAGTGTTTACATTGCAACAGTTCATGTTTCCTATTATTGTCAGCAGTGGATAATCTCAAAGGACAGATGGACACTTGAGGCTCAGCAACCTAGCCGTGAAACCTATCCACACCTTGTGTAAGGTCAATCATGCACAAACCTATTTAGCCACTCTTTAAAATACACACGAATCCTTTAATTCAATCTAGATCAAAATGCTGTTTTCCTCCATCTGAGGCATGAAAATGTATATAACAGATTCAGAAAAATTGCACATAATTATCCTGGTTGGATGTGAAGTTTCCTTCAAACTTTGATCTGTAATGTAGTAATGTGTCAGCTCGACCAAAGTAGTTTTATGTGCAGGAAATAAGACGAGCTGAGTAGATTCATGGTTAATTGATTAAAAGGTTCTAAAGAAGGTGCAAGATCAAAGAGCAACTTAATGGTTTTATGTTACTCTAGAGAACTGTTGGTCCACTTGTCTGACAAGACTGACCTTGGGCAATGAAGTAACAGGCAATTAAAAAAAAATTGCAGAACCAAAACAGAGATCATATTTATCTAGTTCAGCATCCTTATTTCCTTTAGCAAGTAATAGGTGGCACACCCCAGTGCTCTAAGACAAGTTTCATTTTGTTAGCCTTTTACACTATATGGTCTAAATATTGAGCACACAAAATTGACTGTTGCCTATACCTGCCCTGAAGAGAAAAAAAATACGAACTCACATTCTCAGAATCACAGGATGCAATGCTGTTGGTTAAAAACCTATGAAAGCAAACAAATGCCAAACTATAGCTGAAGGACAATTCTTTGTAGAGTCCTTGGCCTGTGTGGAATCACTGCGCTCCCTCAGCCATCTTCGCTGGCATTGGGAACTGATAATACCTTGTAGCTTACAAGATTGGCTCCTTTTGAGAAATATATTAGGAAATGGGAGCTGCTCTAAAGTAATATAACTGCTTGCAATAAAGGAAATGGAAATAAAAGAATTATTAATGCATTGACTCTTAAAGAAGATTTTAATAAGGTCATTCTCTAAATGACACTTTAAAATGCTAATACTTTCTGATTAGGCCATCACCACTAGGCTATTCAAGACTCTCATGAGCACATTTTGGTTTATGTCTTCTGAATATCAGCATTATACTTACACAGAGATAAAAGAGAAATACTGGGATTATTACGCAATTGAAGGCAAGAACTGTCCACAGCAAGATTTCTGCAAGCTGAACCATGACCTGAACCCAAATTTTTTGGAGTCCTGACCCAGTGTAGTATTTTGTACCCATGACCAGATAATATTTTGCTTTACTTGAACAACAAGGACAATCAGTTACGGCATAACACCAGTAAGACTAGAGTTAAGACTAAATCTGGCTCTCAATTCTACCAATAACTCAGTCCCCAGTGCCTGGGCTTCTGGAAAATGGTATTTGAGGCGATTACAAGTCAGACATAGTGTCCCCTTCATGCAGCAATGGCTTCACAAGTCGAACACAAACTTAAATTAAAAGAAAACAAACAAACAAACAAATAAAAACCACCACAAGATGTTTATCCTGTTTTGCATTAATCCTGTTCTCATTAGAACCAAGATACTGTAACATGTTTTTCTATGTATTTTCTAATGCTTCTTTAGATACTCCTGCCCCTCACCAGCAAATTCTCACCTCACTACTGTGAATTAAGGCCCCTTCCTCAGGCAGTCCTGCCACCGTTTCCACCTTAACAACAAGAACTCCTTTAGGGTTTTTTCTCCCTCCAATGTCATCAGGAGACCTCATCTGTGTAACAAGAGCTGTCACAAGATGCCAATCACTTAGAGCAAAAATATGAAGGCATCTTTGAGTTTGAAAATAACTTCCCTTGAAGGAAAGCTATTCTGTTAGAGGCATCTAGCAAATGACTTGAATAGTCTGAGCTATTGCAGAGATAAACAGTCACAGAAAATGTCACAGGACACAGCAGTTTTGGAAGACTCCTCTGTGGATTATAAATTAATTAACACATCTGCCCAGTGTGTTAATGACACTGTAGTGTGCTCCACCGTTAATGTCCTCTATTTACCCGAACATGACTTTCAGGTCAAGGATGTAAAAGTTCCCTGTTCTATTTACTTAAAACAAACAAACAAACAAGCCAACCCCTACTACTGCTCCTGCTGGCCTGCCTCACTTCACAAAGAAGAATACCCCACTTGAGCAGACCAGATGACAGCTCTGCTAAGTGCCCGATAAGCTGCCTTTCCTGGGTCACCACTGAGTGGGAACTTCTGAGCTGTGTAATGGGATTAGCTTTCCCACACCATTCCCGGAGAGCCCATTGTCAAAAGAGGAATAGTTTTATTCATGGCAACAAGTCAAACACAAACCCTTGGCAAATTAAGAAAAAATAAACAAACAAATGGAGTTTTGGCAGAATCTGGAATTTGCCCTATTGGAAATTTCTTTGTAAGCTGATGGAGAAGTTGACTGAGCTGGAATGGACCACTACGTTTACAATAGAGCTAAAGAGTAACTCGCTAAAGACTCCTCTTTTGTTTTCATAAAAGATCTTTCCTTACCTCAAAGCTTTTTCCTTCACAAAGGTCTGAAAAAAACTATTCCAACCCAGCAGCACATCTTTAGGATGAGGGGGAAAAATATTGTTAAACTTTCGGAGGAAGAGTCTTGAATTAGTCATTGTATAGTTTTGCAAGGACAAAAGGCAGGGAATTGTTGTGATTAAAGGATATAATAATTTCCAATGAGCAAATTCCCTTTATTGGAGTATAAATGGTGTCTTGAGGGCACATAACAGCACTGAACTGGGCCTGGCAGAAACAGTTTTATTGTATTCTACTGTGCAGAAACAATCACTTTAGTACAAATGGTCACATGCCATTTTTCAGCCTGATCCAGTTCAGTCTTATGATTGTAAATGACTGTAGTTGAGAGGTGTATCCGAACGTTTGAGGTTAATACTGTCTTGAACCTTCTCTTTTATAAACTAAAGTTCTTCTCTTTTTGTTTTGCTCTAGCAATGAACACTCTTATCCTCATGTAAGATTTTATAGCTGTGCTTCCAGTTCGAGCACTTTCCACAATTCTTTTCTAAATCTCATTCCATTCTCCAAATGGTTCTGCTTCAGCGCTTAACAGCACTTCAAGAGACCCACTGGAACTGCTGCTTCCTATTTTGTTTTTCTAAATCTTTCGTGGACCTGATGTGTTTCCAGTGTGCTGTTATCAACAGATTGCCACTGAGAATTTGTCAGTGACAAATCTTTTTGGTGCTTCTATTTTTCATAATGAACCTGTGGCCACCTATACAGTTAAAATGCATGTGCATGTGCAGTTGGACTTCTTCAGCTTGGCGAACCTCACAATTTAGTTAGCAATAATGGTATCTTCATATATTACTTTTTTTTGTTGTTTTTAATGCAGCAACCAAGCACTTGGGGAAATAGGGCATTACGCAGAGTTTCACAGATTTCATAAACTAAGCACAGCTGAGGTGGGGGGTGAATTGTGCTGGGGGAGGATCACATAAATGCATATATACTGCTGTAGGGATTAGCACAAAGCTCTGTGAAAGGAGCCAGGTTTTGCTGTTTAGACATACCAGCTCAGCTGGAACTAATTTGGGAAACCCTCATCACTACACAGTGTGATTTTAAGTCTGAAATATCTCAGGGTCTTGTGAACATAAGAATTCTCTCTTATTAAAATAACTATTGATCTTTCAGATTGCAGAGAAGGTTTCTGGTACCTACAGCCACCACACCAGGAACTGGAGAAATGTGGTGCTGAGCTGCATTTAATAAGCCCAGTCAGACCTTGATGAGACCTAATGAACTCTTACAGCTTCTTGCTGACTGCGTGGCGCTATGCAGTTTTCTCGCCATCCTTTTCCTCATCATTTCAGGTCCAGGGGTGCAGCGTTGGGTAGCTGCTGGCATGAGTCCACAGCTCTTAACGCCACAGCCCCTGCTCTGCATGGCATAGGCACACAGTGCTTCTGGGCCCATGCTGGCTCTGGGAGCAGCACTACATTTGTACTTGCTCTATACCTAGTTTCACAAGCTCCCTGGCACAGCTGATGCTCAGGACCCAGCTCTCAGGATTTGCTCTGGTTAGAGGTGAGGGAACAGCACTCCAGAAAATTGTATTTGAACCTGTAAAACTGAAGGAAGTTATATAAACAGATTTTTAAAAGCACACACATCAAAACTAGAATGCCTAGCTATGTTTGGATCTGAGATTCAGATAAAGAATAAAATACCTGAAAATACCCGAAGCTTGTCAAAGCAACAGATTAATCTTTTTGTTTTTCCTTTTGACAAGGTCCAGTGTTCAATAGTGAAATACACTACTGGACTCCCAATAGACTACACTACTAATACATGTACCCTATGAAATACAATATTCATGGCTAGGATGTAAAATGTTGTTGTAAGCGATAGACCAGGTCAGCAACGGAAATCAAAGAGCAGGTTTAAATATTGCCTCTTCAATTTAAGACTAAATTATGGAATGAATTCCTAACTACTAATGTCACTATTCAAAGCTATATCATAAAATCAATTGAGTGCAAATTTGCACTTTGGTGGAGAAGGATGGTGTAAATGATATTATTATTATTTGAGTCAAAGAAATAATATAAATGCTGAAAAAACTCTCATGCAGCACTTCTTGCCCTTGATAGATAATTAACGTTCAGCAAAAATCACAAAGCATTAAAATACTTACTCACAAGAATGTAGCTAGTTGGAATAAATAAAACCAACCAACCAACCAAAAAACCTCCAACTGGCAACCTAACCTCCCCCCCACAACTCATGCTTTTCTTCACTACTTGGGGAATGCACACAATATCTGTCCTAAGAGATACGGTCCTTTTGTGACTGTGCAAGGACACCTGTGTCTATACCACTATTCATCCCTCACATATTGCTTCACTTTCTACATGAATAATACCACTATTATTTACTGAAGTCATCTTTAGAACACTGTTAACAGTTTGCAAGACTGACTTCCACACTATAACTTACAGGATCATTTTAGAAGTGCATTCTTAGTATATATGCTAAATAAAATGAATGGACAAACAGGATGGAATAATACTGCATTGCTCTCAAGAATATGTTTTACCAGTATTTTCAGTGAAACACTGCACTTACTAGGTTGGGCTGGTAATGAAAATGGTGTCATTTTCAGTTTTGTGGATAGAAACTTACACCTACAGTGTCTGATAAAAGCATGTGAGAGGTGGGGCTGGAACAGGGAACAGACTGGAGTGGCCTGTCCAAAAATGTTATCTATTTCCAGAATAGCAAAAGAAGCAAATAAGCAAAATAAATAGCAAAGGAAGGAGGGTAACAGGAGAGAATACCTTGGGGTCTTCTGCGTGTTATAAAATTTCTATATACAGTGTGAGCCATCTGACAGTTACAAAGCACACTCTGGCCCACTACAGACTGAACTGCTTTACATTACTGATTAGAAAAACTGTAATAATTAAGAAATTGTAATTTTGCAGAACATCTAGAAAAGTTAAAACCTAAAGAAGTTTGGGACTTCAGGAACAAAGAGAGGGTACTGAGAATCTGGGAAGCGACACCATATTTTTCATTAACCAGTCAAAAAACAACCTGTGGAATGACATAAACTTTTCCTATTCTTGCTGTAACCTTGAAAAAGCCTGAGCAGAAGAACTTTTTGATAAGACTTAAAGCTAGCAGGTAGCAAATCCACAACCAACATGAAAAGGTGAGTGTGAGCCATGAGACATCTCATCGGTGGCTACTGTGAATACTAATAGTCTCCTGAGGTTCAACAGGAGAAATCCAGATGAGAGAAATCCATTGAAGATTACTGAATATTCAGCAGTCATTCCTGGCTTAGGATGTTCTTGCATGGCAAATGGCTGAAAGCTGGGAGAATACTCAAGGGAAATGTAATGTACAGTTGCTATGGTTCACATAGGCTTCTGTAGGCACCCTCTTTGGCTGTCTCACATGGGACACTTAACTACATGACCCTGATCTTTTAATCTTTGATCTGATCCAGTGTTAAAGGAAATTCTTTCAGTTAGACAGAACACGCAATACTTTTTAAATGATTTTTTGGTGAGATGGCAAGTTCATAGTATTTTTTTTAATGCACAGTTCTCTTGTGAACTTAATTACCTTTCAAAACTCAAAGCTGATAACAAATGTCACACTGGCCACTTGCCTCATGGTAAATACCTGCACCAGACAGGCTCTGAGTAAGCTTCCTCTTTTGCATCCCATACTGCATAACTATTAGTTTTTATTGTACAGAGACCACCAAATTTCCAGGTTATCATATTCCCAGCCTTTCTTACAACCAGACTACTCTTTTCAAGCTGCTCTTGAGAGTAGTCCCACACACTGCAGCACTTCCACAGGGACATCAGCCCATGAGATTCACCAGCCAACCCAA
This sequence comes from Strigops habroptila, assembly GCF_004027225.2. Taxonomy (NCBI): domain Eukaryota; kingdom Metazoa; phylum Chordata; class Aves; order Psittaciformes; family Psittacidae; genus Strigops; species Strigops habroptila. Next base: position 17,719,346 of record NC_044283.2, read on the forward strand.
ACATGTCGGATGATGTTGGCATCCAGTGACAGCAGTGCAGTCTGCAGCACAGCAGTGCAGTGAGGTACTCATTCCCTACCTTTGCCCTTCCCATCCTTTCCTTTTCCTTCCTCAAAAATACACATGCTTATATTCTGCTATTTCAAATAAAGACTATGGTAGTGTACTATGATGAGGAATACAGCAAAAAACTCCTCCCCCACCAATATCACTCTAGTTTCTCTTTCCAGGTCTCTTCTCATTCCAGAAAGTAGAACTGTGGAAAACCAAAATTATGTCTGAATTACAGGAACTACAATCCATGAATAGAAGAAGTCTAAAAGTCATGATCTTGAAGACTTTGCTGTGCTCTGCTTGTGGTTCCCTCCGATACCCTCATTTTTAATTCCGCCCCCCTCTTCTACACCCATTCATGCAGTCTTTCTCACTGCAACCTCAGTGCCCTGCTCCTTCTCCTCCCCTACCTTCCATCACCTTTGCTAGAAAGATATTATTTTTCTTCTTTTTGCTTCTTTTTCCTGGTTTCTTTGTTTGTTTGTCTGTTTGCTTTACAGATTCTTTAATTCATCCTCCTCCGAAATCCAGCAGAGAAAGTGACAGCATTACAGCATTACTCCCCCACTTGCTCCTCCTGTGTGGGCAGGGACAGAGGGGCTGTGGGCTGTGGCTACATCACTTTATGAAAAAAGAAAAGATGAAAACTATTACTACCACCACCACCTTTGATTCTATCTATATTACCGCAGCCTCCCATCCTTATCACCATCGCTACAGCCAGCACTCCTAGGCTGTTACTAGTCTTTAGCCATGAACTTGAATTGAGTTCTATGGACCTTAAGTCTGTCTTTCAAGCCTTCTCTATATCATAAAAACCGTATTTTTTCTTACCATCCCTGGACTTATTATCTCAAGTACCTGCTGTGCTCGGTGTGTGGAAGACAGTAAATGCTTTTGTGAGGCAGCACATCCAAGCTGTGTGTGCCTCAGAGCACAGCCTGATGTTCTTGCTGCAGCTCTCCCCTATGTCTGATCCACCAAAGGGAACTTCAAGGACTCAGGAAAAAGCTGAAAGATCTGTTAAGGTTATAAAAGACAACATTGTACCCAGCTACAGCTTCTGCAGAGATACTTTTGGTTAGCCAGGGCAACACCACCTCTGCCCCAGCATGTTCTCTGCAGACCAAGAAGTCCTAAATACATGGGTTTATTCCTGTAGTTGGAATAAAAAAAAAAAACAAAAAAAAAAAAAAAAAACAAAAAACCAAAAACCAAAACCAACCAAAAAGGAAGCACTCTTGTGATGCCTTGTTAACTCATAGACGACTTTTTCACATTTACTGTTATTTACCTCATTCTGTACAGGCCTATAAAGTCCACCAAACTTGCTCTTAATCAATGCTTTAGGTACTACTACTGATCTGTGCCCTACAGTGGGGGAAAAAAAAAATAGTAAAGGGTTTCCTAACAAAAAACACAATTTCTCTTACAACTGAGCTATGGAATACTTCCATTTCCACTTAACAAACTCTCCTATTTCGCCATCTTTGATATTTGAAGTAACAGGAAATTTTGGGTTTTCCCTTGTTTCTTTCACCAAACCGAGAGACTACAGAATGCAGAGCAGCAGCTTCCCCGGCGAAAGCGCAGAAACGGGAAGGAAAGACAGTGAATGATTGCCACCACGTGGGAAAATAGAAAACTGCAGAGTGTGCCTCAAATGTTTTTTGGTGGTTTTGTTTTTTCCCATGCAACCCTGATAGGGAAAACATGTCAGTCAGTTCTCATAGCAGCGCCTTAATGATCAGCTGCAAGTTTCCAACTTTTGCTTAATTATTTTCCTAAGCAGAATTTATATTATGCTTATCCTTCCTTAGAAATTTAGTAGAGAGATTTTATTTTCAAATTATAAAGTCATTTGGTGAACACAGTTAAAGCCCATGCATGCCTGTCTTGCATTTAAAGAACATTATCTCATGAAAATATTTTGTATGCCTAAAAGCAAATTCCAGCTTTACAAATATCAGCAGAAAGAGAATAATGGCATTCTCTGCATGGGGAAGAGAAAGGCCAGCCTACTTGCTCTTTTTCTATTTGCATAGCGTGGCACTCATATAAAACTATCTGCAATATAAAATAGTGGAGAACATTTCTCAATGCACCCAAAGTTGTAACAAAGTATATTTGTTTTGAATATTTTGTCCATTTTTTAAAGGTAGATTCTGGTTTATATAGAGAACGTGTTTTTCTAGTCCTGTTACTATTTTCTGTGACACTGGGTACCACTTCATCTTTCAGGATTGCAATGCTCACAGATACAGTCTCTCACTATGTTTCAACTTACAGGTACTTGCAACTGTTTGGTGAAAAGCATAATTAATGAAAATTGGTACTCTGGGACAGTGAGAGATATCCTAAAGCAGCTAAGAATAACACTTGGATATATCACCTTGTGTTCCTCAGGTTTGAAAGGCAGGAGAGCCTGTGTTTGAGTTGGTGCTCCAAATCAGGCAAAAGCAGATTTTTGAACCTGAGTTTTCCGTAACCCAGTAAGCCTTCTAGCACTGCTTCCAAACCCTTTTGTTAGCTTTGAACACTTTGAGCATTGTAAATTCCAGACAAGAATTCACAGATATATATCCAACTCCCTCTTTTCTTTCCCCCAAGTGTTTGGCACCTACTTTTCTCTGAAACCACAGCTTTCTCGTTTGTGTTCCCCATGAGCTAGTGATGGCCACTGCCTGCTCACCTTTGGTACTTTCTGTGACTCTTGTTCTTAGGTGTTTAACTATTGACATGCTGTGGTAAGGACTCCTTAAACAAATTAGGACTCAAGATTCCAGTGAACAGCAGGGAGGCAGGAAATCAAATCTCATAAAACTTGGATTTAGGTCAGTTCCAGTGATTCAAAGAAATGCAGGTTCCTAACTCTCTTACTTTTTTGACTGTGGGAATGGATCTCTCTCCATAAATAAGCGAGGTACTTTTACAGAAGTAGCTGTGATTGTGCCACCATCTGAGAGATGGCAATGGAATGAATTGTTCTTCCTGAACAATTGGCACCACCAGAATAAAGAATAAACTGAACTGCCATTATTGATGGCAATATGAAAATTTAGAAGAATCAGAAAGAAAACAAACAAATCCTGACATGTCTCATTTTAATCCTAATTTCATTTTTGAGGCAGCATACTTCATTGATGTGTGGATATAAGTGGTTTTATTTTGGCTTCCAGTATTAGCTAAATACAGGAGATAGGAACGTTGTTTTTGTATGGCCATGGATATAAGATGAATACAAGTATAACCAAACAACTGCAGAGCTGCTATAAGCACTTTCATAAGTAATGAAAAGTTCCTTAATTTGGGTGTCATACTTGTATGCATTTTTGTTACTCTGCAATATCAAAAGCTGAAAGTATTCCTTGGATCAGTCTGCTTCTTGGGAGTTTGCCTGTAAGTTTTGCACAGGACTTTGATCTGCTAATCCAAAATCTTTAGCGCAATTTAGCACTTAATAATAGGTGATCAAGTAATTACTAGTGTATTACAGAAAAAAAATATTAAGCAATCCAGTAATATCTATGGACTGTTACCTGGAATCGTTCAACTTAAATGGCACTATTTCACACCCATTTTCACTGAGGATATAAGGGAACATTCACAGGTCCATCAATTTCTAACAGGCACTGAAGTAACCTTGACAATGACTTGTCAATGAAAGTGCCTGGAGCATCCAAATCTTTCCAGAGGAACCTGAAAACTACAATTAGGTATCTACAGTCTATTCTGTAGCTCACATGTATTGCCAAACACTGTAAAATAACTCTTTTATAGAGTACTATTTATAAAGCATGTAGAGTGGTAAAATCAGAATAAAAGCTCTGGGGAATAGTATTCGAAGACTAAGAAAAACACTCCTAGAGACTTCAGTTTTAAATGTGCACTTTTTGAGCAACCAGTGAGAATTTCTGACTTTTCAGAGTTACCGGAGAAATAAAAAGAATTACCAAATATGTTGAGGAATCATGTTTTGTTATTTTACTGTTCTTACTAGGTTGTAAGAGCTGTTAGCCCCCAACTGGGGTTAAAATTGCACTTGGTTTAGAAAATGACAAAAATTCAAGTACCAAATCCCATTCTTCCACATCCAAAAGTCTGTACTTGTGAAGAAATATTCTCTCCACCATTTCCCAACTGGCACTGGCCAAAGGCCAAGCCTAAACCATACCAAACAAATTAGCTTAAGAAAAGTACAAGTGTGCTCAGACAAAAAGACCTAACGTGACTGTTTTATGTGATGTTCTTTTAATTAGCCACAGCCCAGTAAACCTGTTTTAATTTCATAAGCCTCAGAATTCATTTTGCTTTGTTGAATTCTCTTCCCTCTAAGCAATTAACTATTAAACTGTGACTAATGAAAAAAGAAGTCAAATTGCATATTGGTTTTATCAGCAATAATAGATAATTAATTAATCAGTGGTTCTATTTAAATTGGTTGAGTATTGTTATTATGAAAAACTAATCAGTCTAGAGTTAGCTTTCATTTTCAGATTTGTACATGCTTACCTGAACACACGCACGTACATGTCAGTGACCACATTTCTTTTCATGATAAAAACTCCTTGCAAATTATTCATATTTTTGTCTTTTACTTACTTTCAAGCATTTAGAAAGGTTTATGGCAGTTAAATTAAACAAACTAAAAAATACATAATGGAGAAACTCATAATAATTGGAGCTAATGCTACACAAATATACAGTAATAATAGCAGCACATGACACCATATTTAAGACTATGAAGTGGTCTCAACACAACGGAGAAAAAGTTAAAATTTGTCATGTTTTGTTGAACTATACACAGTATAGATCTTACAGTATTTTTCCTTCTAAGCTGGCCATCCACCAAATATGTTTAAAATATCACAGACTAGATCCTATTACAACCATCAAAAATAGTGGGACACAGTATGGAAAGTATTTTATTCTAACAAACACATTTTATTACAAGTATTTTGACCCATATTCCCCATAACAATATTCAGCAACACATCAGCTCTCACTGCAAGGCAAGCCGTGCAGTCTGTGTATTCAATGTTCAACATACAGCAGGACTCCCGGTTGTACCATATACACCACCATACCATAACACTCTTATTTTTCATTTTTCAGGAAACTGATTGAACTCTGAACTAAGCCCTACTCTTGCACAGAGGCTGGAGTCTAACTCGTCCTTTTACTACCCAGCCATTTCTGTGCCTCCAGGAACTCAGTGGGAGCTGCCGACCCCACAGAGCTGATCAGGGGTATTTTGCTTCATGCAACATAGCAGTTCATACCTCCTACTGACTTAGGAATTGTACTACTACTTTCTTCCACGCTTGAATGTAGTTGTAGTCTGCTCTGTACTCCCAAAGCAACATTAGATATATGTATAAAACGATACTGAACCACTGAGCTAAATATAAACCTTGCTCAGAAAAGCAGTTCTTTTTTTCTCATTATGGAGATGATCATGCTGGTTTGTATTTTGTAGTGTGATTTTCAAAAAGACTTGCACGGTCTGCTTTACAAATACTGGATTTTTCTAAGATCATTTATCAGCCTGTAAAATTAATGGATAAAAAAGACATACATTCCTCTATTGCCTTTAGTACTGTGGAACAGCACAACAATTTTGTGAAAGTACTGTAATGTCCATTGGGTTTAGTTAAAAAGACTTAGAAACAAAATAGAACTCTTCCCTTCTCCAGCATTATTTTTATAATTTTTTTCCTTGTATATTTCCAAAAGGCCTCTTACACTAATGCATTCCAAAGGCATTCAATTATGCAGCCCTATTTTAACTCTGCAAATGTCCTCATTTACAACTTCCCACAACCAGAAGATACCAACTATTCATGTTGAAGAAAACTAATTATGAAATGCCAGCACTGGCCAAACTCTAATGCCAATGGTAGTTTTCAAATAGTCAACAACTACTTTTCAACACTGTCAGTGCATTCCCTTGTTTTTGTGGAAAACCAACAGAATAGTCTCTCTTACCCACTTGCGAAGTCCCAGTCAGTTCCTTGTTAAAAATTAAGTAAGTGAGAAAGAATGCAGTGGTGGAAAGGTTGTATCCCACACAATTCAAGCAAACCAAGAAAATATCCTTTGGAGATTTATTGTTGTGTGCATGGAAGAATAAACACATCTCTTGAAGAAAGCAAGGAACTGTTCTCATGATTACTTGGGCCCTTTTACCCAAAAGGTCATTTACCACGTTCAGATATTGCACGAATAAATACTGTATTCATGACAAGAGATTTCAGACAAGTGGGTTAGCTGGAAGAAACTAAAAATTAACTACTGGAACAAAAAGGATCACAAACAGGAACATCACCCGGTCCCTGAAAGCCAAACTTTTGTCACATAAAAATAAAAGCAAAAGAAAGTATTTCCCGAATCCCGTTTCCCATGGGAAACTATTAAGACAGTGGATAAAAATGAGTGGCAATGTCACCTGGAAATTCACTATCCCCAGTCTAATCATAAACATATATGGAGCCTTTTAATCTAATTTTCGCCCTTTCTTCAGCAAGCACTGAACTCTGATCAGCTGAAGACAGTGCCTCATCTCCTGGCACTTCCCAGCAGCCAAGCTGCCGCGGCAGACTCGCCACCACAGCGTGCAGCACGGCGAGACGACGCCGGGGTAACCCCAGGCGGCCGCAGCAGCCATGTCGGCTCCGCGGGCACCGCGCCTGGGCTTCGCTGAGGGCCGCTGCTCCGCTCGGGCGCGGCCTGCAGAGAAAGATTGGCCTCTCGGAGGCCCGTAGTTTCCCTGGCAACCGGCAGGAAGCGTCGTAGTTCGGGGTGTCGTGCGGCCGGGACAGGCCGGGCCCGCAGGGAGCCTTCGGAGGGGCTGTAAGGAGCGGGAATACCGCTGCCCACCGGGGCGGCGCTCCCCTCTGGCCGCCTGCATCTGGGCTTCCTGGCGAGAGAGCGGGAGCTGTGGGGAGGGGAGAGGGGCCCGAGGGGGGGTGCGCGTCCCTGCTCCACCTCTCGCTGGGTCTTTTGGTGTCCCATGGAGAGGGTCGGACCCACGGGTCTGTGGTGACTGCCAGAGCTTTGCCTTTTGAGCCTCTTGGAGATTACGGTGCTACGGTGCTTGATGTCCCTTATTTATTTCTCTGCCCTAGCTGCTCTCCGGGAGAGCTGACACCGGGGTAAGGGAGCAACCTCGTCTTTAGAATCCTACTTACTTTCATTCCGCCTTTCTTAAGTGACTTCTAGAACCCAAACTCCAGGACGCATTTTTAGTGCTTTGGAAGATGTCTTTTAAAGGTGCCTTTTCTATTTCTGTTCAAGGATTTCTGTCCTTTGCTTGAAGTCTCTCCTCTACCAGTAGGATGATTCACTTCTGTATCAAACCTGGTATGTCAGTTGTTCGACTCGACTATTCTTATGCTGTCTGCTCTCTCTACAAATGCATATGACTCTCCCAGCTCTTGTCTACACAAGAACTTTCATCTTGCTCTGAAGACTGAGGCCTCCTTGTGAAAAGTCCTTTTGCCACTCTCTGCCACCTCCTGCTCTGCCAATACATAGGCATGTTGTCTCAATGTTGTTTTTACAAAACCGTTGTCACTGTCCTCAACTCCTCCCTTTTGTACCAAAGGGCACAAAACTTTGTTCCTGCCTGTTGTCACACCCTTTATTGTTTACTTTATCTGATGGTAACTTTTTAAATCTGTCAAGATTTTGTCTTATTTAAAACCTTAGTAAAGTTGTTGGCATGCATCTTTACTTCTTGGAAAAAGAATTTGAATACATCTGAATTACTTCTGAATACTTTTCTGAGAAAAACATGTTGTTAATAACGAGATGACTGCATTATGAGCAATTGTACATTGAGAAAGTTGACACTGATAGCACTATTTTGTGATATATAATGCTAATGTCAAGAACTTATCTGGTGTTTTTGTGGTGTAAAGCCATTTTGATTCTTATTTTTCTGATAGTTAAAAATGTGTTTTCTAACACTATTGTGGTTAGAGTTTTGTGATAACAAGCTGGCGCTTACAAAATCACTAAATTTTCTTCCTATGTTATTGTTTATCTTTTAGGGCTTCAAATTATCTCTGGGTTTAATCATCTGTGTTTTACAAGCAGAACAGTTCCCATAAGTGTCATGTAAGTTTTTGAGTGTTCTGAAAACTTAATTGTCTAATTGTGGTATGTTAGTTCTTTTAAAAAGACTGTCACTAGAGAATTGTTATTATGAAAGTGGTAGGAAAAAGGAAACAAGATGTGCAGTGGCTGAACTGATGTGCATCACTAGTCCTGATTAAATAATCAGTCAAGAAGTATCAATTTATACTTTCAATTTTAGTTTTGCTTGGTATTTTTATTTTAACAAATATGGTAATCATTATTATATGTTGGTTCTTAACATTCAGTAAAAACTTACACATCACGTTTAGTTCTTTTAGCAAGTCATAAGGACATAGCATACTACAAAAGTGCTGGGACTTTATCACTTCTTACGAGAAGCAGAAATAATCCTAAAGATTTAGAAATAATCCTAATACCTGACTGGAAATTCTTTTTGGAGGGAAGAATTAGAAGCTATCAAGGGCTGTATGTACAAGATTCTGGCAGAGATTAGGGCAGGTGGTTTATAAAGCTGAGGCCATGGAAGTAGCATGGCAAAAAAATCAGCCTCTCTAGTTCATCCTTATCTCAGTGTTTGGAATTTAATCATGTTGTAGACAAAAACAGGTGTCATCAACTTGTGAAAGGTGATGGCTGGATGGCAAGCGCTGTGCTCATCCTTGTGGCAATATTTGTTTGTGTATATTATTTAATTGGCTTCTTATTGTTTTCATTTCTATACAGTGTCGTTTCTTGTTTATGAAAGGATTGTAATTTCTTATTTACTAACTTTTTTCTCCACCCAGAGTGCAGCACAGCATAAGTTACTGAACATTAACAATATTCAAAACTAGCATTTTCACATTTTATTAACATTTGAAAACCTCTTGCTAGGTTTATTCATCATAGTGTCAGGCTTGGCAAGTTAAAAGGCAGTAGACTGTTATTTTTATTAGGGACATTTTAACCCAATTACAAACATATATAGTAACACCTGTAGCTGGTACATTAACATTTAGAAGATATGTATACCTAAATCAGTATTTAAGGATGTATACAGAAAGCTATTTTTGCATTCTTTTTAACAAAATAATTTCATTCTTCTTACTGAATGAATTAGGATTAATCTTATTAATTAGGATTAATCTTTGCTGCTTTACATTTCTGTTCTGTTACTGATTCTGCTTTGTTTTTTATGTTCTGAATCTACTTGCTCTTCTGTTCGTTCCTTGATCCTCGCCATTCCTCAGATTGTTACTGTCCTCTGCTGTAACTGTACCCAATCAGCCTATTTCACTCCTGGCTGTTCTGCTGAGCACTGTAATATTGCTGGGATTTCTGTAGGCTATCCTAAAAGCAACCTGTAGCTGATTTCACTTTTGCTGCAGGTGTCAAAGTACAGAAGTAAAGGAGAGGATTAGGAAATGTGTGTATTTGACAGATGGAGCGACAAGACTGTCAAAATTATCCCATGTACTTCATAGGATATGTAAGAATAAGCATTTGTTTCTTAGTACATTTACTGAGATTTTCTTGATTGATTGTTCATGTCAGTCTTTGGGTCTGGGGATTCTAACACGTGATATTCTGCCATATAAGAATGGAAATTATTATATGTTTTTAATCTTCATCTTTTCTAGGAAGCAATGTTTTCAGAATGTCATCAGGCATCCAAATAAAACCAAAGACTGCAGTACAGAGGAGCAAGACATCTTCTTTGCCACATTCTCCAGAACCTGCAACTAAACCAAAGCCTAGTGACAAGCTGAATCCTAAAACTATTGATCCGGTATGTATAGAATCATAGAATCATAGAATGGTTTGGGTTGGAACGGACCTTAAGATCATCTAGTTCCAATCCCCCTGACATGGGCAGGGACACCTCACACTATATCATGTCACCCAAAGGTCTGTCCAACCTGGCCTTGAACACTGCCAGGGATGAAGTATAGGTGGTGGGTTTTCTGTTCGTTTTAAACAGTTCTCCTGTCAGAAGAAATTTCATTACTTTATGAAATATGTATAGGACATTCTTTTTCTGGTCCTGTTTTGTAAATTTAAGCTAAACTTTTGTTATTAATCATACATTCCCTAATTTCTAAGCATAAATGCCTATGAGTAACTATGTTTATTACTTTTTTTAAAGAACGGGAAGAGGGGGTTCAGTACAGTTGTGGCATGGATGGTGACTTTTTTATTTTATGTGTACTTTTACCCTGAAAAGAGATTCAGAACTAATTGTTAAAAAGGGTTGGAACTTATTTGGTATAGTTACAAATTTTAGCATCTGCTGCCTTACAGGAGCTAATGAATGGAGTTACGTAATGAAAGCAAGAATCAGGTACCATCTTGACGATAATAAAGAACTCATAAAATCTAGCAAAATAGAGCATTACTTGAAACTTACACGTACTGTGAATATATAATACTTTGGGAAGAATTTGGGTTCTCAGGAGAAGACTGATGAAAGGAGTTGTTTATTCACGGAAGAAGACCTGCAAGAAAGGTGTTTAATCTGGAAAGTAGCATTGAATGATCATGCTAACAAATAATATCATAGTTCATATGCATAAGAAACATGTAGGTGATAAAAGCCAAATTTAGGTAGGCTTTCCTCCCGTGAAGCTGCTAGTTTCCTTCTCCAGTGAGTCCTTCCTAGATTCTCAGCCAATGTGAACCTTGCTGCTGATTTCCAGTGCCCTTATACCATCTTGACCAACATTTGGAATTTCTCCCACATCTTTCCACCTTGTACTTTTGTCTCTACTTGGATCAAGATGGAACCAGAGTTCCAAATCTGCCTTCTGCGTGTTACCAATATAACAACAGTAAGAGCATCAGGAAAGTGGGAGGTCCTTAATCTATTAAGGAGAGAACCCATAAGACTTCTGAGTTAAGATTTGCAAGAGAAAATAGAAAAATAAGGGTATTCCAGTAGGAGAGCACTGATCTTACATTATTTATTAATTTTCTCAACTTCCTAGCCAGATAATTCTGAAAAGCAGTTTTCTGGTAAATGTAGCAAATATATTTTGCACCCCCATAGCTGCAGGGTTGTGTTTTTTTTCATTAGTTTTAGAATCATACGATTAAGTTCCTTTTATTTGTAAACTGGAGTTGTAACATTTGTAAGAGTTATCAAACATTGTTATTAATAAATAATGCTTTTTTTTTATTTTTCTGTTCTCACAGTTTGATGCTTATTCTCGACCAACTTCTGCGTTTGCTGCTATATATGCTAAAGGTGGCATTCCGTGCAGGTTGGTTGGTTTTGTTTATTTTATTACTAAGTATATGATGGTTAGGTAGAATTACGCAGATTGAAATACATCTATTCATGTTTGATCTTTCATTTAGGCTGTTTGATTCCATTAATTTCTGAAAAGATTTCTGGTACTTAAGTCTTTTCAGAACAGAAAGCAATTTTCCATGTCTTTGAAATTGTCTTCTTTTGGTTCCTTTTTTTTATGTTGTGTGTTAATACCGAAGCTGCATTTTTAAAGAATAGGTAGGTATTTGCAGATTTGATTTGCTAAAGCTCTTTCATGAAAGAAGTTGATTTCTTTGGGTAATGGTGTTTACTTCTTCCTACTAACAAAGAATAAAATGCGTGCCACTTCAGTAAGTAGACATCTTGCAGTCTTTTTTGTCTGAAGTAGTATAACATTTCTTGAATGTTCCAGTTCTGTAGTTGTTAGCAATGTCAGATATTAATAAAACTACTAGTAAGTAATAGTTCGTGGTATTTTAAGTTACTTTTGTCTATTATATATTTGCCTAGTCAATAAGCACTGTAGTGTTTTGTGTGTGGATGCAAAATTACATAGTGAAAATTTAAGTAGTCATTAATGCGTGAATATACATGTATAAAATACCCATTGATACAGAGCATTTTTCTGTATCTTAGGAGTAACTGATGAATTCAAATATGATTTTATTTTAGTTTCAATTGACTTCACTTACCAGTTGTTATTTGAGGAAAATGTTTATTGATATTTATCAAAATAAGTGACTTTGCAATGAGAGCATCTTCTGTGTCCTTACGAGAGGCATCTATAATTTTTTTTTTTTTTTTTCTGATTTCTATGTGATAGGCAGCAGAATTTTGAAAACTGCCATATTTGGGAATTTTAATAATTGCAGTGTTAAATACCATTATACATTTCACTAAGGAGAGCAGTATGTATTGAAATTGTGTATATAACATTTTAGTAATATTGCAAATAAATTTGTGATGTATTAAAAGTAAATAGTGTTAGCAATAAATTATGTATTATTAGATGTTAATCTGTTAAAATTTTATTTTTTATATAGGTTAGTTCATGGATCAGTAAAGCACAGACTGCAATGGGAATGCCTTCCTGAAACTGTTCCCTTTGATCCTCTTCTTGTGACATTGGCAGAGGTAAACTTGATTTTCTTGGGAAGTTAAGGATACACGATTTCCTAATTGCAAATGGCGTTTTCTGACAAGCTAAGCAAGCTATCTCACACTCACCTACTAGGGAAATAATACAAAAGAAAAACGAATTTTGAGGATCTTGTATGAATGAAGACGGGCAAGAACATTGCCATTTGTAGTTCTTTAGTTAAGAATATTCTGTGAGCAAAGTTGCAGTGGCTCCACATGGTGGAGTTAGTGTACTTTATGTTTTGAACTGATGTAATAAAATCTAAACATTATCTTGCTGGTATGTGCAACTTTTTTATTGTGTTTTTGTTTAAAAGAAGACTCACTGTTAAGCAAACATGTTTTACATTTGCAACAGGGTCTGAGAGAGACAAAACATCCCTATACATTTGTTTCAAAGGAGGCTTTTAAAGAATTACTTATGGTTGAAGGTGCTACTGAAAAAGCAATTCCCTTATTGCCTCGTCTAGTTCCAGTCTTAAAGGCTACACTGGTATGTCTTACTCTTCATGCAGAGATTTTAATACAATGTTTTCTGGGGTTTTTTTTATTCTTTTTTGTTGTGCTGGTGAGGACTACATGGAAAATATTAACGTGAGAAGTCTATTGCATAGGCTTTTGGCTTCCAACCCAAACCATTCTATGATACTCTGATTTAAAAATTCAAAACCTGCTACAAAGATAAACAGAATATGCCAATGAGGAAAAGGGAAGAATACAGTTAAAATCTCTGAGGTCATATTCTTCATTTTTTAAGTGTTTTAAAGTTTTCTACTCCTTCAGAAAATAAAGTGAGGTAAAAGTATGTCCTCAAAGGTAATCTCTTTCGGATCTTTTTCATATCTTTCAGAGCGCTTTTCTGGTTCAGCTACTTGCTGTCCTTTAATCTACCTGTGTTTTAGTTCTGGTTTTATAGAGATCACTGAAAGTTTGAAAATTCTTGTGATCTCAGATCAGAGGTGTAACAGAAGATCAGAATTGTGTGTTATGAGTATCTTTGGCTTAGTTTGGAACACAAAATTAGAAAAATTATTCTTATGTGTTCTTCCCATTACTGTTATTCATCTCATAATTTTCATTGCTGCACTGTTTTGATATAAAGTCTTGTTAAACCTTCTTCTACACAAGCAGCTGATGACTTCTAATTAAAAAGAAAATGTTCAGGGCCCAAATGTCAGAGTGGAAAAATAAATTTAAATAAAGGTCAGTATTAGTACAAGAACAAAATAAATTGTTGTGAATCAATTTCTCTGCTAAAGGAAGAGTGAAATAAGTAAACCATTAGAGAACTCAGGTATAGAAGAATCTTCCCATAGGAGCAGTAAGAATGACAGAGCACCCTAGAAGTAGATAAGAGCCTGAGCATTGCTGGCAGGTGACAGAGCTGTAGTTGGCAGGGGACTAAATTAAATGAGCCAGAGAGTCATTGGCTCCTGTGTTTCTCCAACAAAGACAATTATTGTTAAGAATTACATAGAAATTACGCTGAATCCATTATATTTGTAACTAAAATGTCATCTCCCGATTTCAACAGATCTACATTCAAAGGGTTCTTCCTAATATGCTGGGAGCACTGAAATTGTTGGTGTAGTAAACTGTTTGGTTTGCATGCCAAATTTTTTATTTCATCAATAATAAATCATTAGTTTCCTTGTTTCAGAAGAAAAGCAAGAATTTCACTGACATTTTATGGATACTTTTGTTCTCTACTTTAAAAATACATGTTTTTATATGTTACCTGTAGATACTAATATTCAGTTATATTGTACTTGTATTTCTAAACTTGTAACATTATAGCAAGTAGCAATTACCCAGTAGTTCTAATTTTTAAAAATAACTTGTGCATTTGTCTGAATATTGCTGATGGGATTTTTCTTTCCCCCTCTGGAGGCCCATTCAGATGATGAGGTATTTGGAAGAGGATTGGATGCTTTAGTTCAACTGAGTGCTGTGGTTGGCCCATCCCTTAATGATCATCTTAAGCATCTACTCACAAACGTAAATTTTTACTGCTGTAGTAAAATATGATCTGTATTTTTATGGTACTTTTGTTGAGATATTTAATATCTACACAGATACAGTGGAACTCAGCAGTTGCATGAAAAACATTACTTCATGTATTCCCCTGTGTAAGTCCATAATTCTTTAATAATGTGGTGACTTATAAAGCTCTAGCAAGGTCCAAAACCTGTTATTAACATAAATTAGAGAATAGTGGAAGATAAAAATAATAAAAAGATGCAGCTTCAAGCCTGAGGTGAAATAGAGGCTATGTTTTGAAGGGAAGTTTATGTTGTGTTTTGCATTTGAAGTGTGAATGTTTTAACAGATCTCTGAAAGTTCCCATAAATTAACTTAAGCAAATATTCCCACTTCTTTCAGATGGGAATTCTGCAAAAGGAAATTTTCATTAAATAAAATTAGAGGGGGATTATGGAAAGTATTTTTATACTGAGGCCTTTTGTAGACGTCCTTCCTTTGTCAGACAGGCTTGCCATGGTTTCATTTAGCCT
Source organism: Strigops habroptila (assembly GCF_004027225.2). Taxonomy (NCBI): domain Eukaryota; kingdom Metazoa; phylum Chordata; class Aves; order Psittaciformes; family Psittacidae; genus Strigops; species Strigops habroptila. The sequence goes on from NC_044283.2 coordinate 17,734,406, forward strand.
GCTTCCAAAGTGTGTTTTTACAGCAAAATAAAAGGACCTTTTAGGCATCCAGTGCAGAAGGGAGAAATTGCAGTAAGTTTTTTCTAAGTATTTCCACTATAATAAATCCTTTTCAGTGCATGTGAAAAATGTGTAAACTCTTCATGTGGACAGCACTTCAAGAATTACTTTTTATAAGGTTGATACATCTTTAAAATTTGTTTGCTAAAATTAAAAAGAAGTATTTTTGGGCTAACAGTTGAGCTTTCTTTGAATTTAAGTTTCTCGTCACTTAACATTTTATTCCTTTTGCCTTCACTGAGTTCCATACTTTGACATCAGTGACAAGCTATAAGGTGGTTCCTTTTCATCTTTAAATTTCCACAGATAAGATGAAATAAAGTGATAAAATAGAATTATATTGGCCTCTTTGCAGCTATTGTACTATGTTGTGCACTATTGTACTATATTGTGCAACTAACCTTTTTATTTTACTTTTCTGATAGCTTTCAAGGAGATTAACGAACAAGAAATTTCGAGAAAAAATTACTGTTGCTTTACAGAAGTTGGAGCAATATGGTGGAAAGGTGAGCTGATCTGATCACTCTTCTATACTCTTCACATTTGAATGCAGCTTTGCCAAAACAACTTCCATCTCTGGCTTTCAGATTTAGAAGCACATTCTGAAAACTGTTTATTTTCACATGTCACAACTATTCATACTGCATAAAACACAGGATTTTGCACTATGACAATCAGCTGGGCTGTGCTCCAGTCCATAGTGAAACAGTTGTTTTAGTCTGTTGATATATTGAGTGGTGGTAGAAATGACATTAAATCTAGTCTGGGTAATCCGTATTCTGACATTTAGGCTTCATTTGTATTTTCCATTGTTTTAGTCTCTGAGCAGGAAATACAGGAGAATGTCTCAGTAAAATATTCCAAGGGATCCATACCCACACAGGAAGCTGCATGGCTGGACTCTACAGAACAGCACACCAAACCCCATTCAGGAGACCTCTTTTTTTTTTGGAGCAAGCATGCATACATGTGGTTTCCTACCCATGATACTTGCTTGGAATATTTTATTGTCCTCGGTGCAAAGCTTATACAAACTTTGTGGTTAAATGAGATACTTGCTGCTCGCTCTTAAAAATTCTCCATTTCTCTAGAAAGTTTTTTTTTTTCCCAGGGTTTGAACTGGTGTGACAAATGGGTTAGTTGTGTGGGGGAAGATGCAGGATGCCTAATATAAGCAAGTCCTTTACTCCAAGTTAGGCATTGCAGCACGCACTTAGAAAGTAGATGCTTATGCTGAGTAAAGTACGTGATCTCCTTGTACAGACCATAGGGTAGGCTAGATGCCTACGGAGAATGATCCAGGAATTCACCAAATGTCAACTAGTAAATAGGTTCCTTCCCCTTCTGGAACACTGACACCTGACTCGGGCTGGATGCAGGCTATGTGTTCCTTTCTTTTTGTGAGCCTACATATTTTCTCAACTGGATTTACTCTTGCTAAAAGAGACTTTTTGCTGTTATTGATGATGCCTGGCCATTCCCACTAATAGCTTATTGTTTAGGTCACTTACTGTGGAAATCAGATACTCATATTCCAGCCCACCCCGGTTAACCCAGAGACTAGATCTACAATTGCTATAAATTAAAAAGAAAAAAAGCCTTAAGTAACAGTTGGCAGAATATTCTTCTTCTGAACATTGTTGCCATTTTTTGTCGTGTTATATGTGTGCTGAAAGAGGGAGAGAATAAAAAAGAGAGTATTGGCTTGGATATTCATGCAGAAGAGAAAATACTTGCTTTCTTGACCCTACAAACACTTGCATGTATTATATTAAATAGTCATTAGTAAAAAATAGGAATAACCTACAGAGTAGGGACCGTAAATATAGGCCTACCAGTTCTAAGCTTGCATGCCTTTATCAGTAGGCACCCAAACAATCAGTAGACACCACTTCATTTTTTTGTGTGTGCATGTTCTCATGTTCATTTAAGGGCAATAGCAGTGTTTGTATTACAGCCCTGAAAACCATCACAACAAATAAAGCAGCATGAGAGTTTTTTATTTAAATGAAGTGAGACAGGAAAAGGAAAATTACATCTCATCTTGATGTTCTGAAAATTTAGCTCTAGATAATGTAACTAATCCAGACAATCATTGACATCTAATTCTTCTGTCTGTCTCCATTTCTTGTAGTCTTACCGTTTTTGTGAGTAGGTCTGTCTGTAAGTCTTTTAAAAAAAATACTGTAATAAGATAAAACATAAACTGGAAACAAACTCCTAAATTATGATTGCACTCAATATTATGTAATACAACTAACGAATTTATAAAATTTCTATTCTACATGTGTTATAATGTATATGGTTCTTACTTATATTGGAAGACCTTCCAGAATATTACTTCTCTATTTAAAAATCCTTATTATTTCATGTCTATATTTATGCCCAGTTTTAGGTATGAATTTGCATATCTCTTCTCTTGAATGTTTACTCTCCAGCATTAGTTACCACAGTGGTCCATTTTTTCAGTTCATTATTTTCAGCCTTTTTGACACTAAATTTCTCAGCAAATACCTACTTTCCATTTTTTTACAGTTTGATAATAATGAAGATAACTAAGTAAAAGTTGTGAATTATACAATTTATAGAGACTATATGAATACTGTCATATGTAGTGCTGGTGCTTCTTGTTTCAATTTATTTTATTTTCTCAACAGGCGACTATGGCTATCATAAAATCTAAAATTCCAACCTATTGTTCTGTCTCCTCTTGAACAAGAAAACTGTAGCAATTTGTACTGTAAGGTGAAGTTTGGAAAGAAACTGCCTGTGAACATCACTGACACTTATTTGGGGTATGATAAAATCTCTTAAAATAATCACAACTCTTCAGTATGGTGAAGAGTGGGAAAAGTCTTATCAATTTATGAATATGTAATTATGGAAGACTACTTAAAAAAATTCTCTCTGTATTGGCTGCTGTTTGCATATGCATTGTGCTTACAATGACATTGACTAACTGGCTATTATTTCAAAAGCAGAGCAAATATTGATTCTTATTTTGTTGCAAATTACAATGTCCTGTAATATATCAGCAGTTATTAATGTTTTGTACATTTGTGTGATGCAAAATAATTTGGCTGTAATTACTTAAATAGCATCTAACTTGGTATTATATATGTACACCCACTTTTCAGACACATAACTTTTGTGCTGCAGGCACAGCTGATGTGTTTTGGGTTCATCAAGACTTACTGAGTTAGATGTAGAGCTCTGAGAAATCATCTGGACTTCCTCAGAGTCAGCTTTTAAAGGTATGAAGTAGAATACACTAAACAGGTAGCATGCAGTGCAAACCTGAACTTGCTCAGTGCATTCTCATCACCTTGTTTTGAGAAGCTGGAGAGGCTCTGGAGAACACAGTGCAGAGGCATCAGGTTGCTCCATAGAGCCACAGCCTAGGTTTTGCTCAGCCAATTACTTCCAGTTAGCTTTGGGCCTACTGAATGTAAGCTAGATGTATCAGGCAACTTTGGAGTATTTACATTGTGCTCCCTTTGCACTGAGTTCTGTAATGCCACAGATACGCTTAAGACCAGCCTATAATTCAGCTCCAGCCAAGCTAATAAACTTCTGAATGTGAAAGCTATAAAAAACCCCACGAGTAAGAGACAATAAAAAGATTGCCGAAGTCAGCTTACCTGGCTGTCAAGCCTTGTAGGGTGCAGTATTTGTCCATGAACATATTTGAACTTGATAACAAAATAATTCCTAACAAACGGATCTTGTATTAAATACCGCTCAGGGTTCTCTGTAAGGGAGAGCTGACTGAGTAACATAATATGCCATAGAACTTTTTTCCCCTGAGGAAAATTAAATTCCAGAATTAAAATTTGTTTTTTAAAGGGGTTTGGTTGTTTGGGTTTTTTTGTCATCAGAAGATGCCGTTTCAGGTGGTATTAAAAAAGTCTGTTGTATGAACATATGAAAGTAATTTCAGAATTTTTTTTAAATTGCCACTGCTTGGCTAGCTTAAATTTACTTCAGGACTGTGCTATGATCAGAACTGTGCGAAAGCAAGATCTATATATTTAAGCCTCTTAAAAAAAAATTAATCTTGTTGGCAAAATGTTTAATTTGAAGAAATACAAGTATTTGCTTAACAACTTAAAAAATCGATCATGCTGCTCATTTTTCTTCATGTTTATTTTATTTTTTTTAACAAAATGTGCACATTTAGTTTACACAAACACGCTACAGCAGATTTCAAGTGTACATGTATTGTACTACTCTTATCCTACACTGGTGATAGCAGAGCAGCCTTCAACATGCCTCTAACATCCCATCTCTACACCAGAATAGATACCTGATATATTTTTCCAAAGAATGCACTTGCAACATTCATTCTATTTCATTAATCCCCTTTTGCATTTTCTGCAGCAATGTCACAATGAAGATTGGCCTATATCTGATACCATTTCACCTATTTTGAAGTAAACTCTGTGGACAGTATATCTTAAAAATTACATGGATAGGGGGGCACTATTATATTTAGGTACATACTTTTATAGAAAAGTTTTTCCAGGTTCAGAATTAAGGTAGCTCCAATTTTAATGAAGACGTGATCCTAAAAAAATGTAATGCATTTATCACACATAGATGATATTGTATAGCTGAAGTTTCCAATTTTTTCCTGATTCTGTCTCATAATTGAAGATATTACAGAAAGTTGATACAGATGTTAGCCTGTCTAGCAGTCAGTCATTATTAGTAGATGCATCTACATAGTAATATTCATTCTGAGCACTGAGGCGGCATGGAAGATGCCAAAGTTCACGCCTTTTTCTTCATTAAACGCAGAAAGACACATACTCATGAAAACAGTGTAAGGTTTCTTCATGAAAAATTGAAAGTTGGAAGATCCTTAATTTTAAGCAAAGAACTTTGTAGACACATTGAAGAAAAATTAGAAATACAGTATGTAGGACTCCTGTCATGATAAATTAAATGCAGATTTACTAGGTAAGTGTGATTGATAGAAGCTTACTCGTATTTGTTAAGGAGTATATCTACCTATAAGCAATGTCTTTTTTTGTTCTACAGCAATTCTTCTTCTCAAGTTACCTATTTTGTTAGGTTTGGAGGGTTTTCTTGAAAAGAAAAGCAAGTCAAAGGTGGAAGGCAATAGCAGCATGATGTGCATTGCACATTGATTACAGCACTTTAGCTCAAAGTATTATTCAAAAAATGAGGATTACACCATAGAAATGTGGAAAAACTCCAAACATGGTAATGCCTCTGTATAAATTAAAAGCTAATATTTAAGAAATACACTCAAACACCTGGAGCTTAATCCAATACAGATGAGTAGCAAAACTTAGAATATTTATTTAATCTCCTTGTCATAGTATCTATTTTATTGATGGGTTGGAATGATAACGTAAGGTCTTATTTTGTTTGGGTTTGAAGTAAAAACTTGACTTTTCAAAGCAATATCTCGTTAACTAACTAGCCACTGTTGAAGTGCTAAATTGTATAATTTAAGAATTTTTTTGTTGGGAAAAGTTTATAATAAAAAATTTATTTGCATAATACATGTCTCAGTGTAAAGCTGAGTAATTTTATTTATGATAAAGTGGGAAATCCATCTTTTAGATAACGTTGCAGAATAGCTCATATTTGTCCATTAGTTGTAGACCTAATGTCTTCATTAAATCACATTTTCAAAGAGCTGCATGGATCGCATTATGTTCTCATCCTGTAAAAAAAGAAAACAATAAACCAAAAATCAAACACCATTACAAATATAGTTGGCCAATATCTGCAGTGAAACAGGATAGAGCTAACAGTATTTTAGTTAATGCTAATGTTATTTTATAGCTTGTTTGGAGAAGTTGTTAGCAGAAAAAGGCTGGCAATGGATCTATGCTTAAATAGGTTTGTGTGTATACTATTTAAACCAAAACTGTTCTGTCAAGAATACAATAGCATGTTAAGACAGTTAAGTCTGCAATATTTTGGAGTTTATATGCAGTATAACAAAATACGTATAGACAATAAATACTCAAGGAGTAGCTGTTGTACCTGAAGTGTGAATCCATACATGAAATTTCTAGTCCTGTGTATCGTACACAGGAGCTTTTTTGCAAATCTAGTGCATTCTATTGCATAGCTAGGGGTGACTAAAATAAAATAGATTTAAATGTGGATCTTTGCATGAACTAAAGAGTCAGTCAGCTTCTCCACAACACTCTGACTCCTCAGCTCAGATTTTCTGTGTGCTCACACTGAAAGATGTTGTCTGCTTTTCCATTCTACTTCTGCTTTCTGATTACTTTGCATTAGGTAGGTAACAAACCCTTTGACTCCCAGGTTCTGCATAATGCTTACTGATGCATGACTGTGTACTGCGGTTTTTATCAGTAAATAACTCAGCAAAGCAGTCAGCAAAAAATACATTTTTTTGTAAGAAAGATTTACCTTTCAGTGTATAGAAGAAACAGTTTACTTGTAGCAGCCCATATTTGGTGGTGCTTTTGGATCAACAGTTGCTAGTACAATAAAAGACATTCAATACAAGAATATATTACATACTTATTTACCATTTGCTGGTCTCCACTGTAATGATCCTCTCTCTTAATCTGAATGCAAACCCTTTAGTACTTGGAGAGATAATCTAGCCATCTCTTTAATTCTAGAGAATTAAAAGACTGAATTTCATACACTATTTTAGGAAGTTTCATGAAAAAGGTGCATGAAACCACCACTTCTTAGAAAAGTTGTCTCATAGCATTCGCCTCTTCTGATAGGTATGTAGGCTGCCTGTACATTAATGTTCCAATAACATGCGTTCAGTATTCATTTCCAGATAAATTATTCACTGTTCAGTATAGTGGATAAACGGCTTTGTAGAAAATGTCAAGTCTGAGTAATTTTCTTAATTTCTGTTATGAAATATATACACTGGGGTTTTTCATCTTTGATTCTGTATGTCATCTCATGTGATGTTGCTGTAAGAAGTGATCTGTGCACTATTTTGTGCTGATGAACTAACTTATGAAAGCAGAGATACGCAATTTCAAAAAAAAAAAAAAAATAGATTAATGCCTAAAAACCTTGCACAGGAACTTTACTATATTATGTTGCTGGAAATTAAAATAAACTAACTTTTTTCCCACTATACTGTTTTGAAACATCAATACACTATTGAAGATAGCTGATTACTGTAATGTTAAAGTTTGGTTTAACTGGAATAATTTATCATTTAATTATTTACAAATGTTTTTTGGCAAGTAACATTGGCAACTAAGCTCAGCAAATATGCCAAGCAAGACCACACTCTAATAGAGAAAGTGTTTTGACACTTCCTAACAATTTTATATATATCATCATTAATCATAGAATCATATTATAGAATGCTTTGGGTTGGAAGAGACCTTAAAGAAAGATCACCTAGTTCTAACCCCCCTGCCACAGTCAGGGACAGCTCAAAGCCCTGTCCAACCTGGCCCTCAATACTTCCAGGGATGGGACAGCCACAACTTCACTGGGCAACCTGTGCCAGTGCCTCACCACCCTCACAGTGAAGAACTTCTTCCTAATATCTAATCTAAATCTACCCTCTTTCAGCTAAGAGCCATAACAAAGCTAGTAGTTTTCTAAAATCAGCTCCATATTGAAGAAGTTTGCTGTTTCTATATGGATAGACTTCCAGTGCCCCTTCTTCACTCAAATGAGAAGAGTCTTCACAAGAAAATACAGGTGTCATGGTCTGAGCCCAGCCAGTAACTCGGAACCACGCAGCCGCTTGCTCACTGCCCCCCTTCTTCCTACCCCTGCTCCCGGAGGGATGGGGAGGAGAATCAAAAGAATGTAACTCCCACGGGTTGAGATAAGAGCAGTCCCGTAACTAAGGTATAATACAAAACCACTACTGCTACCACCAATGATAATAACGATAAGGGAAATAACAAGGGGAGGGGATACAACTGCTCACCACCCGCCGACCAATACCCAGCCCGACCCGAGCAGTGATCTGGGCCTTCCGGGTAACTCCCTCCAGTTTATATACTGGGCATGACGTGTTGTGGTATGGAATACCCCTTTGGCCAGTTTGGGTCAGGTGTCCTGTCTCTGTTTCCTCCCGGCTTCCCCTCCTCCCTGGCAAAGCACAAGACTGAGAAAGTCCTTGGTCGGAATAAACATTACTTAGCAACAACTAAAAACATCGGTGTTATCAGCGTTGTTCCCAGGCTGAAAGTTAAAAACCACAGCACTGCACCAGCTACTAAGAAGGAGAAAAATGACTGCTATAGCTGAACCCAGGACAACAGGCTTGTCATAATATTTGGAACACGGTGACTTTTAATAGCTTTTTATTCTATCTTCAAAAAAGAAGAAGAAAAGCAGATGCTTGCATCAGAATCCTTTGGCAAGTATATCGTTCTCATTTGTCCCCTTTTTTTAGTACATTGTCCTAAACAAATTTTCATCATGGATTTATTTAATGATTCCTAACTCAAGATATTAGGAGGTGTTAGTGCATATGAAAGTCCATATGAAACACAAAACATGGATTAATGAGCTTTCCTAGGTCGGACATAACTTCAAGCCAACTTTGAAGTTTTTCTTAGTGAAGTTTCAGATGGCTCCTTTGTTGTTTTAAGGCTACCCCAGACCATTAGCATTGTGTATAGAATAGGATACTCCTGCAGAAAATATCTATCACAGGAGCCTCTTTATCATTATCAGAAAGACCTTTAAGTCATTCAACCTGACATTCACCTATGCACCATGCATGCGTTAGTCCTTTGCCTCTGTAGTAGTGCTGCTGTAGATATGAATCAATGCCTGGGTCAGACCATTTTCCACCAGCACCAAGCAGTGAAAGGAGGAAGGTGGGGAACTGAATAGCACCTCATGCTCAAGTCAGCCAACTACTGTTTCCTAAGACCTATCTCTGCTGTTTGGTACCTTATACAAAGCAGGACATAGAGCACCTGCTTTTGGGGGCTCGTCCAGCATACCTAGGGCAGCATAGTCCATTTCTCCTGTGGAAGCAGAGAGACTCATGGAGTCTGGATGGCAGACTGGCATTCAAGCATATGGGTATATGGGGTAGGGAGGGCAGGGAAATCAGGTCACACACATTCCCTGTCCAGACAGAGGGAGGATTAGAGGAAGCACCTTTGCTGTCCTCACTTAATCGTGGGCAAAGAGTGGTCCCAGTGACCAGAGACAACCATGCTCAAAACCTGAATGATTTGTAAATCCCTATGTAACTGTTAACATTCTGTGAGTGGACAGGCCATTCTTTGTATTGGGACCATGAATTAAGAGTCTTGAACTTGCTGTATACTTCAGGCCATACAGTGCTACTGCACTGACAGTTGTGCCAAACCAGTACTTAGCACAAAGTACTAAGTACTTTATTAAAAAGGCACATGTGTGTATGAGTGGTTAAGAAGACACCAGAGACTCTTGATGTTACAAAAAAATCTCAAGAACCTATCCCAGGAACCTGAAGTGAAGTCTCTGTATTCAGATATGCTCTGCCATGTTCCTTCTCACTCTTAAAGTAAGCACACCACGTTTTCCATAGTTATCACAAAACACCAGCAAAAGGGATGTACTTCTAAGACCCACTGATTTGGCTTCCAACTCAAAATAGAGGAATGACAGTTCTCAGAGGCTGTCAGCTCTTGCCTGAGATACCATTCAAAGAAAAGGCTCCTGCAGCTTTTCCCTGGCAGAACAGGCTTCTAGTCCATTTTGAGTTTCAGACTGATGGGATCTGGGCTTTAGAGTCTGGCTGAGGATTTTTTGTAGTGCTTGTCTGCTGGCACTATTGTCTCTAGTCTCACAGCCTGAGCTAGAACTGGCATGCATATCCTCTGTACACCTTTAGCATATTTTCACATGCACCAGATGCAGCTCTGTGTGCCATAGTCATCAGTAGGCATTCCCATTCCAAGGTCTGAGGTACAGTCATTTGATAGGCAAACTGGTAGGGAGGGTTTGGAGCAGACATTCTCTAACATCAACCTTAATGCCAAAGGAGGGTTTGTAGGTGAGGAAGCCACCATAGCTGTCAAAGCCTAAAGAGCAGCAGGTGTGCTGTGCCACTGTCCTGAACATCCTAATTTTGGTAAGCAAAAGGTAATAGAACTAGCAGTGGTGTAGAGAGAGAGGGCCAAGTGTGATTAAAAGTGTGGACTGGTTTCCCTAGGAGGAAAACTTGAACAAATTAGTACAGCTCGGAAAAGATGCTGAATGAAGGGCAGTAACAATAACCACTATTTTCCATAGCATCAGAACATATGGAAAACATAAAAATATTGCATGGTAGGTCTAAAACATAGGCAGATTTACTACAGGAAGGATCACAGGATCATTTAATTTTGCTTTTGGTATTATTAAATGCTTATGAAAGATGAGACACCTTGCTCCTCGAGTGGTGTGACACACTGCATGCTGAGGCAAGACAGGAACCTGAATCTTACCTTTTTAGATTGGTCTTGCAACTATTAGGATATTAAAAAGAGGTTTTCCTACAGCTGTGTTTTACAAAGAAGCAGCCACTACTGTCCTTTGTGAAAAATGTAATCCTGAAAATGCTAAAGCCACATTAACACTTGAATCAAGTTTCTTGAATGATTTAGCTTGAATCCTAATCCCAAATCTCATTTCTGAAAACAGATCTTGATACAAGCATGAATTACACACTTTGCAGCTCAGATGTTTTTATAGAAGAACAGGTCTTGGTAAGTAGAGACACAAAAATTTAGGCAGCGAGATACTTTGGTATCAAAAAGCATTGCCACCTTTGAAGTTAAAAGTAAGTGGCACGATGAGAACGGTGTCTCTGCCATGTAGCAGTTTAGAGAACATCTCTCTTACATATATGCTGAATACTCAGAAGAGGTAAAAAAGAAATCTAACAGACATAAGAAGCTGTTGAACCACACTGGAAAAGGAGATCAGGCAATTCCTTACTGAAGGTACTAATTTCCTTCATAAATGAATCACTCAGCCCATCACCATAACTGCTGTCATGTCCAGATTAATCTGTCATTTAACTTCCAGAACTTTGCAGACTCTCAGCTTGGAAATGAATCTCTTCTCCATTTCTAATGATCACTCGGCTTTAGCAGAGCAAGTGCCTTTCATTCATATTGAACAAGACTGACAAGCTAGAGCCAGTGCAGTAGAGCACTGCTGACAGACATTACCCAGTACCAATTGCTAAGGGTATAAAGGACAGCCACAGAACAGCTGTTGCTTTTTTTTCATCCCCCAAAATCAATGGACTAAAATCAAACAGAATCACTTACTAGCCAGCTGTGCTCATGAGAGCAACCCCAAGAAATAACTCCAGAGTATAAAAATAGACCAATTCTAGAGCTTTTCTATTTCCTTTTCACCTTTCCTATTACAAATTGTTAAAAATCTTATCATTAACTTCATTTATCTTGCTAGTCTTATTCTCTCCTGTCTCTTGTCTACTACTCTCAGTATAGGAGGAGGTAAGCAACACACAGAGGCCATATTGCTGGTCTGTGTCAGCTTCATATTAGTCAGCCTGGAAAAGGGATCAGTAGGACACTGTAATGATTCCTTATATTTATCACTGCTACAAGTAGTGTTGGGTTTATTTGCTACATCAATTTTTATAATGTATGATTATCTTATCACTGGATCTAACATGACACTTTGCAGTACTTAACAACCTCTTATCACACCAAAGAGTCATCATCACTATTCTGTACTATATCCTGTTTCTTGCATTTTTTAACTGACAAATTAACAGTAGTTCCTTCCATTTCTGAAAATACAACTTATCTTTCCTTGTATCTTCTCTTGGTCTGAGAGCAAGCTGGTTTCTGAAGGGCAGAGGAGTGAAAACAGGCTGCAATTCCTGCTGCAGAAGTTTATTCTTATTCCTGGCTCTCGAGGCCAGGAGCTGCTTTCAGCAGCTGAAGGAAATTAACAGCCACCTGGGTAGTGTAAACACTTGCAACAGATAATCACAATCACTTCTCACTCCCTTGCCTTGAGAAAATTTGCCTGCTGTTAACTCCTGCCATTCAACACTTTGTAAGCTCCTTGTACTCTCCCTTTCTAAGGCCTCCAGCAGGTCATGATTCACTGTTGGAGAAAACTCCTATAGCTGATAAATTTTCAAGCAATATTAATATTATTATTGCTGTGCCTGTATGCCAGTTGTAAGAGGGATATGTTCCCCAGCATGGGCAGAAGATAGAAATAAATATTTATCTGAATGCGAAGAAACCTTCTGCTATCAAGTACGAACAAAGCACTGTTAAAGAGAGCAAGGATGTGGACAGTTTTCCTGTAAACAATGACAGCTTGTATATAACATTTCTTCTAGAGATTCAGGACACAAATTTATTTAGATTGTTCAGTATTTTTCTGTAATGGTGTACATACATACTCTACCTTGGGAAAATACTGCCTCTGGTTATTAGGATTACCGTCAATGTCACTCCAGAAATCTGTGTAGTACTATGATACATCTGATAGCATTAGCTAACAGATAAAAGTTCAGTACTTATCACTGGGTACTTACTTTCTGGCAGCTCTCGATGAATTCATCTATGGTAACTACTCCATCTTTGTTTTTGTCCATTTTCTGTTGAGAAAGAATAAGAATGTATGTTTATCCTCCTGAAATCCTGTGTAAAACAAGTCCTTTTTATTATCAATTTTAGCTATATGTCAGCCTAAGGAACAACCAGGCCAAAATGCTGTAAAGATGTAGTAAGTGACATTGTAGAATAAGCTTAAGGAGCTTATTGTTGAAAAAGCAAGGTGTGATGTGTAGGTCTGTGAAACATGGGGCAGAACCCCAGAGAAGAATAAGGATTACAAAATTGGTAGGATATACAATGTAACATACCTGCTAACAAACAGAGCCGTTTTTTGGCTCTATGTTACACAACCCACCTGGAAAAACGTTTCCACGTGTTGTCTAGGTGCATCCTCCTTGAGAACAGGATAGGTGCATTTTCCCATCATATCATATATTGCTTTCATGATATCAAGCATTTCCTGAAGAAAAAACAGTATGCCTGTGTAATGTAAGGTGCATCATAGACACTCTTTAATGCAGAACACAAAAATGATTTTAGGATTTACATTTTAGAATAAAATTTTGAGATCATGCCTGTTATTTCATATCTGAACAGCTTCAAGAAGGAACTACTATGTTGCCAGCAATTCTAGCATGTTTGTTCAGTTTTCATAGACACACTTCTTAAATACATGCCGATGTACGATTTTGATTCTAAATGGATTGTGGGAAGAATCTCCTGAGGTCTTGTGAACAAAACTAAACAGGAGAAGAAGTTCTGTAACACCAAGTGAATGGTCAAAGCACATCAGCTTCTTACAACTGAGTTTTCCATAGAGAAAACAGAAACACCCATGCATACACCTGCACATAAGTGGAGTCTTCCTTTTATATCAAAAGCTTTGAATTTTGTTAATAGAATGGCTTGTGAAAACTAGAAGAATAAATATAAAAACAAGTCTTCTGCCAGTATGCTGAGAAATTATTCTATAGATCACCTTTTTGTAATAATCATGAAGTGATTTTTCTAAATGTGTAAAATGATAACCAAGTGTAGTATTTACATAAAGACACACTTCAAAAAAAGTTCTATTTTTATGAAAGCACTCATTTGGTCCCACTGTAATTTAAGTATGTGTTTGAATCCTTCCAGAATAAAAGATGTAGAAATCTTTTGACATAAATTTTGTTTCAAATAAAATTTTTTAGTATATTCATAAAATGAGTAACAATTATGGCCCACGTACTTTCTGCCAAATAGCCTACCAGACTATTTTAGTGACTGTATGTGCAAGTACATAGGCATAAGTTGAAGCTAAACCTTTTTGTACCCGAAGAACCATGACCTTTTACATTTTCTGTGAAGATTTCCCTTTTCAACTTTTATATATGCTTTCAAAATTAGAAAATTTCTTTATTTTTAGTCCCTCTAGTTTTGTAATATGTTTATTTGTTAACATGTCTAATTTGACAGTGAAGCCATTCTTCTTTGAAAGCTAGACTTACATATACAACCTCTATTTTCTGTGATTAGTGTAAAAAGTAGGCCTTACCTCTTTAGTTATATATCCATCCTTATTTATATCATACAAATTGAAAGCCCACTTCAGTTTCTCCTGTACTGTCCCTCGAAGTAAAATTGAGAGACCCATAACAAAATCCTAAATAGACAAGAGGTCTTGGTCATTTTGGGGTTGAGCAGTTTTTCACAAACACTCAGAAATCCATAATAATACATGTGTTAAAAGCACAGGCATCTGGAAAGGGGTTGTTTCTTTTTTTTTTTTGCTTCACAGTAAGTCTTAAGGATTGCTGGTTTTTTAAATAATTAACAACCTAAGCACTGTTTGCCACACTCATAATTAATAAGTAAATTGAGTAATTTTCTATAAAATAAGCCAATTTTCTGTTAGTGGATTTATCCTCTGAAATGCCTCACATAAGCAGTTCCTGTTGAACTTAATACCAGGGGAAAGCAATTCCCATGGTTTAATGGCCCATAAAATAGCTCAAGTGAAAGTTAGAATACGCACAGGAGACCAATTTTGGGAGAACTACTTACTAAGGAACATAAAATTCTTGTTAAATCTATACCTTGTTGGAAGTGGAATATGTGGTCCCAGACCTCTTAGATCAATCTGTTTCAGTCAACATCTGAAATTTCATGTATGCTACAGTACACCTCAATACTTAAACCTTTTATTGCAGGTATTATAGGGAGTAATATTTATGATGTGTATGACCTTAATGCTTTTGTGACCCACCAAAGCTCTATTGTTGTAGAGCTATTCCACAGAAATAAATCAGAAGACTTTTGACATTATATATAGGTTATAGATTTTTGTTTCATAATTAATACTCTTTTGACAGCACAAACCTCATTTACATTTAGTGAGCATCTTCCAGATTGGAGAAAGTATCAACTGGGATGTGCCATCACCTGTCTTCTGTATTTCTTAGCATGTTAACTTTTTTTAAACAATGGCTTTTTTTTCCTAACCATCTCCTCCCCCTTTTCCATTTGATAAGCTTGTAAACCCATAAATCTGTGAAACTGTCCCCATAATAGGGGGAATATGAAGCAGAATATGGAAAGAGTTTATATTTAAATATGCACTTCTACGTCATTGGTGAAGACATACAAGATGTCTTAGAGTAACATTATAAGCAGAGACAATAAAAGCTGAAAAATTTGTTATTGGCACCAGTAAAGTTTATGCATTTCCTTAAAACAGTACCAATGGAAAAGACTGCACTGAGGTTAGACACCAATTACAAAGGTCTGATGTTCTACACAGTCAAGTATACCCAATACAGTGATGCATATACAGATATCATGGCCTCTGGTGGTCTAGTAGGCACAGACAGCTCCTTTGACAGCTTCAGGCTTCTTAACAATTCAAGTGGTATGTTCTGGGTTTGCTCAGCCTGTCCTTGGTATATGTGCCCTCTGGGGTAAATGGATACATGAATCTTGAAAGAGTTTTGCTCAACTTAACTTGTCTACATCTCAATGACTAATTGAGGGTCACAGGGTTAAATCTCCAAACAGCTCTTTAACAATGTACTATTATGTATTAAAATGTTCAAGAAATTCAGAACAGATTTGATCACATTACAGCATTAGCAATTAACCTTTTTAATTCAGTACTATGTCTTCGAATCTTTTCTGCACTGTTTCACATTCTTGATGTAGCTTTTCCTGAAGTCCTTAGCAAAGGTCTCCAGTAACTTTATTTCCTTAGAGTATTATAGTTCAGAACTCTGACACTATTTTTAATTTGGTACCAGCAACATTTTTGCACTTATTCTACCTGAACCATATATATTTTTCTTTTCCTTCGTATTTCTCTTTTTTCCTTTCTGTGATGCACCACCCATATGTTAGCTGGCTTGCTGGCATCATTTATATGCCCATTTGCAAAGCTGCCCTTCTATCAAGGTTTTAAAAACCATGCATAAACCCCCTTGACTTTATGCTGTTTTGCATGGCACTGAATGTCCTTATAAAAGTCGAGACAACTCAAAAACCTTCCAGGTGTGTGCTCGAAACTTTGCAAGAGTGGGTCATCTCCTTTAACGTTGCATCAACAATGTTTGAGAATCATATATAGTTCAGTTCAGGAGCATTGGCTTTATCTGAGTGTTGTACAGGAGCCATCTCAGGAACAATAGAAAGGATTTATGATAAGAGCTGGGGTATCTTTTCTATGTACTTACTTTCATACAACTGAAGAATACAGAAATAAAATCATATAGAAGTAGAAAATCTGATTCAATGGACATAGGCTAAATCCACAGGGTATTTTGGACTAGATCCTCAAAGAGAAAAATGCTCTGCATGATGGAAGGCAATGTGTATGTCAGGAGCAATATATCTATGCTAGCTGTTAAGCTAGTAATCCAGTGCAGAAAGCTGTAGTAAAGCAATGGAGTTGGGGGTAGCAGCTAAGCTCAGAGAGTGTCTGTCTATATGCTTGTTACCATCAACTCAGTGACACATGAATCAGGCATACCATTTAGCAGGGAGCATGAACCTAAGTCCCAATTACAGTATCAGAGTACCCAGATGTGCCTTCCTTCCTGGTTTAGACAACTGATTTCTGGAGAGAAGAATTCTACTTATAGAGCCTATTTATTTTTGAAATAAGATTCACAGTACTTCTTGGACACTTACATGACCTAAAGATGCCAACACTCTCTACCAAGAAGGACAGTCCTGGTCAGCTCAGCACCTAATGAGGAGATGTGCATCTAGGGTCCCAAAGTTGCTAAAACTCTGGAGAAGGTATGGGCTGAGACACAACTCTAGGTCAGGTCTCTCTTCAGTCTGTGACAGCAAAGTTAGAAACACAGTCTGTGTTTTGGTACTTGCCTTCACTCCTTTCCAAGGCTTCCTGTTTCTAACTTGCTAGCTTCCTGATGAGCATGCTAATACCTGTGAAGACCTCCATTAAATGCCAAACTCTCTTGTGCTTAACTTTGATTCTGCAAGAAAGGGGGATGTCTCACTAAAGGTTAGCACCTGGAGGCTCTGTATGCTCAGTATCATAGCCTGCTCACATTTCAGTTCTGCACTACAGCTGTATAAAGCCTCTAGTTGTCATCTGGGATTAACTTGTATTTGTTTGGGTTGTTTTTCCAGAAGTGATTACTTATCTCTTAGAAAGGTTGTTGATGACTTTCTGATTGCTTTATCCAATCTTTGGGGAGAACTATTTCATTAATAAATTAATTAACAAGCTTAATAGTATGCTGTCCATATATTCATAGGAAAGTTTAAAATTCTTTCACCTGATCCTGTGTTTCTTTATATCTTGTTCAATGCCAGAAGAAGTAGGTAGGCAGGCACCTAAATCCATTTTTGGATTTAGACCTTGGGATTTTGGAAAGGCATCAAGCAATGAATGTCAGTCACACAAGCGGTAGAGCCCCGGTGTGCATAAAACAAAGAGTAGGTGCTGCTGTTAAGAGGAAATATATTTCTTTGCAACTAATTTATACCAGCTGGTATTAAAATGCTTATGAGATCACTACTGTCCTGAGAAAAATGAGCTCATTTCCTACAGGACCTGAACAAGGCTTTTTGCATTGAACACAGAGAATTGCACTTGTGAACCTCATGAAGTTCAACAAGGCCAAGTGCAAGGTCCTGCCCCTGGGTCAGGGCAATCCCAAGCATAAACATAGGCTGGGCAGAGAATGGATTCAGAGCAGCCCTGAGGAGGAGGACTTGGGGATGTTGGATGACAAAAAGCTCAACATGAGCCAGCAGTGTGCGCTTGCAGCCCAGAAAGCCAACTGTATACTGGGCTGCATCAAAAGGATCATGACCAGCAGGTTGAAGAGTCCTGCCCCTCTACTCTACTCTTGTGAGACCCCACTTCAAGTACTGCGTTCAGGTCTGCGGCCACAACAAAAGAAGGATGTGGACCTGTTGGACTGAGTCCAAAGGAGGGCCAAGAAGATGATCAGAGAGCTGGAGCACCTCTCCTATGGAGACAGGCTGAGAGAGTTGGGCTTGTTCAGACTGGAGAAGAGAAGGCTCTGGGGAGACCTTAGAGCAGCTTCCAGTGCCTAAAGGGGGTCGACAAGAAACCTGGAGAGGGATTTTTTACAAGGGCATGAAGGGATAGAACAAGGGGGAACAAGCTGACAGAGGGGAGATTTAGATTAGATATTAGGAAAAAATTCATTACTGTGAGGGTGGTTGGAACAGGTTGCCCCAAGAAGCTGTGGCTGCCTCATCCCTGGCAGTGTTCAAAGCCAGGCTGGACAGGGCTTTGAGCAACCTGATCTAGTGGAAGGTGTCCCTGCCTCTAGCAGGGGGAGTGGAACCAGATGATCTTTAAGGTCCCTTCCAACCCAAACTATTCTATAACTAATGATTCATTAAACTGCTACCGTCATGTTACTGTCTTGCAGACAATGACTGTTTATCACTGTAGTGAAATACCAAAGTTGTGTTTGATCTTGAGATCTGAACTCTCCTATGGAATTGAGTTAACATGTTTGTTAATTTATTAATTAATGCAAAATTCTCAGGTAACAATTGAGGAATAAAGGAATCAGAAAATCACCAGCAACTTTGGTAAGAATTATTAGTCACTTTTTGGAGAAACAAATGTAAGTTTGATTTTGTTTAAAAGTGTCAAAAATCTTCAAACATCTCCATTGCATTTGGGCACAGCTTTGCACTTTCAGGCACTGACAATTAGTGGGATTACTGAGTGACCTTCCTCATCAAGATTCCATACAGAATAGCCTTAACCTGCAGCTACAACAAACTAAGAACTGATTTGGATATTTGCATGTAGGTGTAATGTGCTTTACATTTGAGTATTGAAGTTAATTAGCCTCAATTTTCCTGACTCTATAAATAGGCTTGAGGGCCAGATTTTAATTTTGGTTCAGTTATAAAATTCATGCAGCAAGTGGAAACTTTGCTGTCACATCTGTCTCTGCCTGATTGAAAATGTTCACTAATAAGCCAAAAGACCCCTTCAATAGCTGGGTCACTAGGTTGTCTGAAAGTTTGTCACTCATGTTAAAGCAAAACTAGTTGGCATAACTAATTTTGGAAATAAATTAGTCTCAAAATTTATTCAGTTATGGGATATGGAGATATAGGTGCAAGAAGTTTCATGAGTTTGTTTTTTGTGCTACATAAAATGCTTCAGTTGGAGGGCCTGACTCTTATCAGAGCATATAGAGATTTAGGGATGACAAAACTCTAAGGACATAGCAATCTCACTAAGCAATCTCATCCAATGAAGGTATGTGTTTAAGTTGTCCTAAAGTCTAACACTTCATTGTTGATGACTGAAAATTTGAGGAAAAAAGTGCAAAAAGCTAGAACAAATTCTCCTTTTCTTCTTCGCCACAACTCCAGCTACCACTGCTTCATTAGAAAGACGAGAGTGCAACACCAAAAATGTCATTCTTACCTACATTCTTTCAGTACCATTTCAGTTTTTGATATCCTTTTTACATAGAAGAGAGCCAAAGAGTGTTTTCCATCATCAGTTATTATACTAAATTGTATTCACTCCTACACTTTGATGCAGAAAGTAAATTGGGATGATTATTTATTCCTCAAATTTTTAAATCACTCTCTGTTTCTCTACCTTTTTTGCTGTTTGGTTGGTTGTTTGAGATTTTTTGGTATGGGTTTGTGGTTTTTTTTCTAATGGAAATTAGAAAACTAGAGTGCAGACTGGTATACAAAGAATATGGCACAGTTGCACCTATGATAAAAAGGGCGGGAAAAAAATGATGATTGTATTTTTCACATTTCCCAGCGTCTACTTTCACTTTTTGTAGCTACTTTCACATGATTAGAAAAAAACCTAAGCATTTCTAACATAAAGAGGATGCTTTTAGAACAGCTGTCATAGAGTTTGTAAGTATAATGCTGCAACATGGTACAAGGACACAGAAGCAAGAGTATTTTGACAGCAGTAGAGTTATGCTGGATTCACAATTAGTGCAAAAAATAGCAAAGCCTGGATCGCTCTGTCTGAGTCAATATTGAACAAAAGTAAGCTGGAAATCTGTTTTGTCAATGACAAAAACCCCACTGCTTCTTTTATTTTCCTGGTTATTTTATTCCAAAGCCTTTTTTGTACACAGTACAAAATAGAGTACAATATCTCACTTCTGAGATATTCAAATCCCTTAAAAAGGGCTTCATATTTACTGCATTTCTTATGGCTTTCTGTCTGAGATACAAATGTCAACAAATTGTTCAGGAAAGATACAAAAGCTTCTTTTGTTCTCATTATTCTTAATGTTAACAGCAGAAATACTTCTCAAATACTGATGCTGAAAATGTTTTCTCTCATTGCCTCTGCTGTTGCTGATTTAACCAGAAGGATTCCTTGTAGAAATAGCTTATGTAGAAAAGATGTGAATAAAACCTCCATTCCTGTTCCTAGTTTCACATGGAGCCCATTGATTCCAGCTGCCCGGGAAAAAGGTAGATGGGGTTCATGTTTTTCTTGTCTCTAAATTGGAGAGACATCAATTTGATAGATGGACCACTCGGTGGATAAAAAACTGGCTCAATGGCCGCACGCAGAGTTGTGGTAAATGGCTTGATGTCCAGTTGGAAACCTGTAACGAGTGGTGTCTCTCAGGGATCGGTGTTGGGACCGGTCCTGTTCAACATCTTTGTCGGCGACATGGACAGTGGGATTGAGTGCGCCCTCAGCAAGTTTGCCGACGACACCAAGCTGTGCGGTTCAGTTGATACGCTGGAGGGAAGGGATGCCATCCAGAGGGACCTTGACATGCTTGTGAGGTGGGCCAATGCCAACCTTATGAAGTTTAACCAAGCCAAGTGTAAGGTCCTACACCTGGGTAGGGGCAATCCCAGGCACTGCTACAGGCTGGGCAGAGAAGAGATTCAGAGCAGCCCTGCAGAAAAGGACTTGGGGGTGTTGGTTGACGAGAAGCTTAACATGAGCCGGCAGTGTGCGCTTGCAGCCCAGAAAGCCAACCGTATCCTGGGCTGCATCAAAAGAAGCACGACCAGCAGGTTGAAGGAGGTGATCCTGCCCCTCTACTCTGCTCTCGTGAGACCTCACTTGGAGTACTGTGTACAGTTCTGGTGTCCTCAACATAAAAAGGACATGGAGCTGTTGGAGCGAGTCCAGAGGAGGGCCACGAGGATGGTAAGAGGGCTGGAGCACCTCCCATATGAAGACAGGCTGAGAGAGTTGTGGCTGTTCAGCCTGGAGAAGAGAAGGCTGCGTGGTGACCTCATAGCAGCCTTCCAGTATCTGAAGGGGATCTACAAGGATGCTGGGGAGGGACTCTTCCTTAGGGACTGTAGTGGTAGGACAAGGGGTAATGGGTTCAAACTTAAACAGGGCAAGTTTAGACTAGATATAAGGAAGAAGTTCTTTACAGTGAGGGTGGTGAAGCACTGGAATGGGTTGCCCAGGGAGGTTGTGGATGCTCCATCCCTGGCGGTGTACAAGGCCAGGTTGGACAGAGCCTTGAGCCACGTGGTTTAGGGCAAGGTGTCCCTGCCCATGGCAGGGGGGTTGGAACTAGATGATCTTAAGGTCCTTTCCAACCCTTACGATTCTATGATTCTATGATTCTATGATTCTAAATAAATTGAAATAATCCCCAACAAAATGATCTGGTTATAGTCCCAGCTGAAGTATAGATTTCCAATTGCAATGCACCTACCTGCTTGGCGAGGCATCTCCTCCTATATTACCTCAATAATAAAGCAATGGAAATGCTTTAAAAAAAATTCTGTCAGACCTCACAACATCATTCACTGAAGTAAATCATAAAAACACGTATAGGACATTTGAACAAATTTAAAGTGGGTGTATTTATCACAATCCAGTCTCAAGTTGTAAGGATATAATCTGTCCATTATAAACAAAACAAAGGAAAACATGACAAAGCAAACATACCCTTTTGCAAATGAAGCAAGAGACTGTTTAATTCTATACCTCAAAATAATGGCTCCCTCACAGTATTTTGTACATCCTGTTTTCATCTAAACTATTGCAGTGAGTTGCCTTTTTACCATATTGCCTTGATGACCTCAGCCTTAGCAGGGAAAGGCAGAATTTTGAAAATGTATTAGGCAGTTCAATGGAGGAAGAATGAATTTCAAACTCTTGTGCTTTCAAATACATTTGCTTTAAAGACTTTTTTTGTAGAACCTTCTCCTGGAAAATAATAGAGTATGTGAGCAATCCTGTTTTGGCTGAGTCATCCCCATAACATCAGTTGTAGTTAAGAGTCCTTCTCACCTTGCAGAGGCAGGGAGGAAGTTAAGGATTATTTTATGTAACTTGTTTATAAATTGGGTTACAGATTTATAAAAATATTACATAGCAGCACAGTTTGAGTTACCATTTGGGGATATACAATTGTAAAATAATAAAGATGACTTTTGTTAATACATTGGAAAAACTCAAAATCTGAGTCATATACGCTAAATTTTTAATAATGTGAGACATATAGTTAAAGCCACCAAACTGGACTTAATTACAAAGCATTGCAAAATATTCAATTGCAGAGAAAGAAGTAACAGCATCACTTACCTCAAAACTTACGGATCCATTGTGATCAGTGTCAAATGCATTAAACAGAAAATGTGCATAAGTTGTGGAATCTACAATTTAAAACAGTAAAAATAATTCATAGTAAGCACATCTTCTCTGAACAAATAGCAAAGAAGTCACATTACTGTAATCTGAAGCAACCTGTCTTAATTGCAACGCTACCTTACCGGTTAAATGACTGTGATGGGATCTATCTCACCTGTTAAAAAAGAAAAATGTGTTCATTTGCTCACTTTAAATGAGGGAAGCAGACACTGCCACCTGTGCATCTGGCATATTGTTTTTACTCAGAAGACAGGCCTGTCACCCAGGTTGAAGGTGAGCTTGTCAGAAAGCTGCTGCTGCGCTCACATCATATGCTTACCCACAGGTGAGATAAAATCCTTTCCAGAGAAGCAGATTCTTAAAGTAGGCTTGCCGCTTAATTCCCACAAACATCTTATGATGGCTAGGTACTTAAAAAACCTTGGAAAAACTGGCTGTGACTAAGTAAAGTGGTCAATAAGATTCTGATGATGACCTTAACCAAGTGATCTCTTCACTGTTTTACTTCACTTTTCAAACCTACTGACCAGTACATATTGACTCATTTTAGAAACACAAGACAGCGTGAATATAAATTTGTCAAACCTCTAAAGTTTTCATAGAGATCTAGCTTTCCATTTCCACTGAATGCCTTCCAAGAGGCACAACCTGCTGCAGGAGATACATTGCGAAGAACTCCAGAGACTGCTTTGTTAATATTAGCTGCTGGGGCTATCAGCTTTCCTCAGTGTCTTTTCCCTCATTTAAAACCTATACAAATTAACATAGGCTGAGGTACTGTTTATTTTTAATAGTTATTACTTTCTTCTTTCTATTTCATGTATTTATATTAATTTTAGTTTAATTAACAATGACCTCACAAACTTTTAGTAAAGTGAAGAGCGTTATGAAATCTGTGTCCACTTCGTAGGACAAAACCTTTCACATCATGGAAAAACCTCATCAGTTCTGAGATGCCTTTTTCTGACTTTAGCACTAAACCATTTCACTTTCATATTAATCCTGAAAACTTTTATTTGTCACAGCTCAAAATATTGTTTTGAATTAAATTGAGTTATAGTCTTGGGTCACTCACCTGAATTGCCACCTTGACCCCAAGGAACCAAATCTACAAAACTTGAAAACTTCATACTTTACCGATTCAGACCTGGTACTAGTAAGTAAAGTTTCTGGTCTTACTTTAATATATTAATTTCATATGATGTGAAATAACTGCAACAAGAAAAAACTCTGAAACTTTTAAACCTTGTGTCTGTTAATGCACTTTCAGAGAATTAAAAAAAAAAATTTGAACACCAAAACCAAAACACTATTGAGCTATTGAGACATTCATTCATTCATGTATCCAGTTATAAGTGTAATTGCTTAAGCGTGGCCTAGGAGATAAATTCCCACTTTAACAGAAAAATGAAAATTTGTTGACTTCAGTTTATATTTAGGATTTTAATAGTTGTATTTTCTATATCTACTGAGACTTCTGTTCTGCAACAGAATATACTATGAAAACCATCCTCAGGGAAAATACGTATTATAGTGGCATAATTACTTTAAACCAAATTTTAAATAGCTTCCCATTCTCTTGGTATTCATTTCTTAAAAACATGTGAAATATTCTTAATAATTTTCTGTAGATTTACAGAAAACACAAAGGTTAACATAAAGGTTTTTTATTGTTTGTCGCCCATACATGATATCATATACTTCTTTTTTTGTATGATGGTATATAAGAAAAAATAAAAAATCCCCAGTTGAAGAATCTTTTCTTTCTAGTAACCCCTTTTTAAAAAATAAAAAATTAAGAAGTCTTTTTCAGGGTTTGTTCAGGCAATTCTGGTCTGAAATTTTGCCTCCAAAAACAGAGGAGTATGATGTACAGTAGTCTTTTAATTAGAGCTACTTACTGTGATTCCCCTCTGCCCCCACCCCACTAAATCTTGAACATTAATCATGTTAGACAAAAGCTTAACTTTTTAAATAAAATATGTTTTCTTTGCAGGGATGTAATATCAAAACTAGTAGACTAAATTGATATTTTGACAGGTTGAGACAGGAACAGATATTAAATCAGATTTCCTTTGAAATACACCATTAAATCATTTTAAACATCAGAAAAAATGGTAGTCCTTATACATCCAACACTATGCCTTATCAAACCCTGAACATAATCTGTTCTGTTCATAACCAAAGGAGAAGTGTAATAATTAGTCAGTGTGTGGATTCTTATCTACAACTTGCCTAGCTGAAGAACAAATCCCAAGTTATATTGTGGGCGATCAACTGCATGAATGTAGGGGGCCTATTCATTCACCTGTATGGTAATGGTTTTGTAAAAAGAAGTTACTGGAGTGCCTTTCTGGCATGGAAAGCTATTTACAAAGCTACTTCTGCTTTTACTGCAATCTAGTGCAATCTCCTTTGTTACTGTTGTGGCCCCCTTGTCATTTTTCTGTTCCTCCTGTACTTTGTCCTAGATAGTCTTGAAAGTTGCTTGATGAAGTGATTTGCTGGATGTCATTGGAAAGTTACTTTTTGGTGATTGTTTGGTCACCCTGAAGCTTAAAATCTCACACAACATCATTCTGTTTGCTCAGATATGAATTGTTAGAATGATACATCATGTTGTATCTGGTTTTGCATTACACAGGCATTTGGTATCCAGTCTGGCTGCTTAACTAGACACTTAAATATGATGATCTCATCCTGTTGTTAGCATGCAGGGATATGCAAATACAGACAATTAACTGGACTTTGAATATACCTTGGCTAATGTGAGGAACAAAGAATAGCCTTTGGCTCCCATACCTCTCAGAAAACGGCAAAATTCAACACAGGCACCTACAAAACAGCACAAAACCTACACAAAACAGTTCTAGTGTTGGTGGGCCCACAAAAATTAAAGGATTACCGATGTGAGCTGTTAGTCTTCCAAGGAGATTCAGCTTTTCTGCTGTTTGCACTGAATATTTTTCCTGAAATTTTGAGGAAAGCTGCATTAAGTTTTCACATTTGTTTGTGCTGTCTCTATGTACCGGTAAGGCTGCATGTCCTTGTATGGAGACAATGGAGGAGGGGGAGAGGAATGGGATAGCTTCTGATTGTCACTTCTCGATGCTCTTCATTGAGATCTCTGGAAAGGCTTTATTATGAAACTAAAAATGCTGTTACTAGTACACAATAGCATGTTTCTGATGAGTGAATTATCTGTATTTGATACTTTTCTACCCTGCTAAAAATCTAACTTTTCATTGTACTTTACTAAAATTAAATGAAGCAAGAAGAGAAAGACTTTTATTTTTCCCTTTTTTTTTTTTTGGTGGGGGGGGGTGTGGAAGTGTAGCTCCCTTGTTGCAGAGAGAGTAACAGCATTGCTGAAACTGCAGTGAGCACTGTAACTATGTGCCCCAGTAACACAGTATTGCCATTGCTACTAAGAATCCACAAGCTTTATAGGGTGTTTGCCCCAGGACACAGGCTGGTCCGCTTGCAGCCTTGTTTTCCTGTGGTTTAGTTGTGATAGCAATCTCTGAAATTGATCAGGTTTCTAAGGCTCATTGATTTTAGTCCCGTGATGCAACTATAGCTTTACACATGTAGTAGTAACAGGCCGTTATTCTATGTATAAGCAGGTACTTATGACTCTAACATAATGATGCAGTGGGGAGAAGAACTTCTTGCCTCATACACCAACAGAGGCCTTGAGCAGTGGAGAGATGGGATTTAGCACAGAGGAGTCAGGTGTGTGATGAGAGAGGTCAGGACAAAGACTGGCACTAGGGACCCCACAGCTACAAACAACTCACTCATGGTCAGTTAATGCAAGTATGGAGCTGGACAAAACTGGTTTTAGGGGTAGCAATGAAAAGCAATACTATATAACACATGTAAAAGTCACCACATACAATCAGACTTGGGTGTAATGTGGAGCTGCAAACCAATGGAGAAATATAAAGGCTTAAAAACATGTTAGCAAGCATGTAGAAATGACCCCAGGTGAATCCTAAGTGAGGAAGAAGAAAGCACCAACACGAACATCCTATTCCTCCCAGGGAACGACTCCAGATTGCAACAGTCCAGTGCAGTTCCCACCTTCTCCTCCACATGATGCCACTGTCCTAAAGGCCCAGAGAAGCAGTGGAAGGGTGAGCATTAGCACCAGGAAAAGGGGTAGGAACTAAGAATTGAGTATATATCAACTTTAACTACATTAATATTCTTTCCTTTCTGTAACAATTAGGTCTGGACTAATAAAGAAGATTAGGCTTTTAAGATTACATTTATTCTCACAATACATTTTAGCTCTACTTTTAGAAAAGATGTGCTTTCTCTTTGCCCACAAACAATTCTGAGTGTTACAATAGGAAAGATATTATTATTATTATTAAAGTGTAGTAAAGGTGTAGTCACATGCAGAGAATTATTCTCAGTAGCCAGGGTAACTAAAAAATGTAGTATCTGAAACGGTAATTGTTAGCCTGGTTAAAAGCTTAGATACAGAAATAATCAGTAGGCAAGTCAACTCTTTTAGCCTTTTGTTCTTCCCTATTGAGTGTGCCTACTTAGTAAGGATTTCAGTGATCGTAATCCATACCAAATGCTACTCTTTACCTTTTAAGTCTTCATTCAAAATAAAACTAATTGGTACATGTTCTGTTCCTACCAATTAAGTGTGGGGGGCTTTAAAATACAAATGAAAAGAAAGAGCTATGAACAGTCTCAGGGAAACATGCAAATCTCAAGAGCTGTGGGAGAAGATGAAGAGGCAGCACTGAAGAGCTGTAGGAGAATATGAACAGGGAATATTGAATGGTAAAAGCAAGAGAAAAGGAAGAGAGGAAAACAATTCAAATTAAAAGAAAATCCAAGGTTCAAGGCAAAAAAAGTGTTATACATTTTTGTATTACCTTCATTGCACTAAAAAGTAATAAAGAGAAAGAAAGTAATGAAACTCCTGGAAATTGATTAATTGAAATTAAGGTTAGCAAAAAAAGCCCTCATATAAGTAGAGAAATCACATAGAAGTCAAAGGGGTTCTGCCATTAGTATAGAGGGTACCTGTAGTGCCTCCTACAGTTTTCATTCCTACTGTGAAAGGTTTTGTGGAATAAAAGAGAATGAGGAAGACTGTGTAGAAAGTTTAAAAAGAAGTAACGTACTCAGAGAAACCTGGTTTTCAAGGTACCCAAACACAGGTAGTAACTTCATAATAGAAGACTGACTTCTTGTAGGCATCATTGCATTTCATTCAGAAATATATACTTTAAAATGTGTTCATCCATCAAGAAATTATCCCATGAATTCAGATAGAGCTTGAGATGACAATCTTGTCAATTTGAGCAACAGGATCTTTTGTCAGATTTAGCAACTAACAAACAAAGCTCTTTGTTCACTGTAGTACTAATTACATGCACTCACCTCCCTGTGGAAAGAACTGAGAGTAAATCTCTTTGAAGGTTTCTTCATTGACAACACCACTGGGGCATTCCTGAAAAAAAGTGAAAGACAAGAAATGAATAGCATCCAATCTGCTCCAGTCAAATTATGTGTTCATAAGACTGTACAGAACATGAATGTAACTGAGAGTTTAACACGTCTGATTTTGCACTCTCAACCAAATATTAATGCATTAAATGTTTATCACTTTGAAGTATCTTCCTAAAGGGTTCCCATGGAACAAATATTTCTTTTGTGCCATATAACTCAACTTCAGTGTTGAGACCTGAGTGAGATGTGAGCAGCAACCACCCTGCTGCAGTGCACGGAGCTATTGGTGTCGCTGTGGGACATGGGTGGTCACTCCTGCAGCTGCCAGCAGCATTTCTGTGGTGTGGAAACCAAGCAAGAATGTAAACTGCATTTGCAGTTAGGTATTACTGGTAGAACATGCAGTCATATTATAACAGAACAGTTATACTCAACGAATTCAAAAGACCTTTCAACAGAAGACCCTATTCAAACCTTGCAGATCCTTCTGCCTCTTTACAATACGTAAGAAAGAATAAGCATAAAGTGTTAGAGAAGAGTGATTACAAAGAAAAAGGAAGTGAAGAAGAAGAAAAAAGAGGATTAGAGCAGTGAGTTTACAAAAATTACTTACGTAAAGAGGTAGGAAGAGCAGAAAGAATACTATTTTATTTACTAAGTCACACATAAACATCAAATGCCAGACAGACAACTTCTAGTCTTGAATTTGTCAGACTGAGCAGATGACTTTGGGCAATGCACTTAATTCCCTTTTTTATTTATTCCTTCTTTAACACAGAGGGTGAAAAAAGCCTCGCAAGCTCTTTAAAAGGAAAGTATTTCTAGAAACAAAGGTAAATTAAAAAAGACAAATTAAGTACTAAGATTTATATATTTATTTTTGTCTACTGCTATGCTATGTGGAGTGATGGCTCACGCTTATGTGCTCCTAGTCCTAAACCGGAGAAAGGAAATAGCTTTAAACAAAGATAAAGAACAGTGTAACATATTTTACCAGTGCAATAACGGATTTTCCTGTGAGAGCAAATGATATTTCTATTAGCTCAAACAAGAAACACTGAGATATTCCTAGTTATGACAGCTTCTGTTAAGAAACAAACAGTGTAATCTTGCTAATTGAGAGATGAATGCACTGCCTGAAAAATGCATGTCAGATCTGTAGATCTAGGATTATTTTGATTTATGTCACTTATCCTCAGCCAAAATCAGCTCTCCACCATAACTAAGCATGTGCAAGCATGGAGTAAGAAACAATTCTGTTTGATCAGTGCAGACAGTAAAACAGATGTCATGGAGACAAAAGTATGAAATTTGTTCCTGGTCACAGACGCTATCACTGATCAGAATTAGAGCACAGGTCTCTGTAGGACAAGATATATACTGACCACTGGGCCACACTGCCTTTCAAACCAAAGCCTTCAGGGAGTGGGAGGAAAAGGGAAATGAATTTAGTATCTCTACCCTTTGTCAAGTAAGGACCAATCTGTTACGTGAGGTGGCATGTCCCTGCCTGTCATGTATTTGGGTGTGGAGACATTCTAAAACATCTCTCACTTCCCAAAAAGACTGTAGTCAGATCGTATACTGTCTCTGTGGTCCCCAGTGCATTTACTACACTGCTTATCTTTTTATGTGAGGCCTTCTGGTGGTGTACAAGTGCGTGCAAAAGAGCAGTGGTTTTACTTGTATTTGAAGAATAATAAAGAAAACATCAGAGAAGTGTTGAGGTACTCACTGATAAAATGCTATAGTTATTCAATGTAGAAAATTTAACAAAAGTATTTCATAAATTTCTTTTCCAAGCATACATTGGTATGTAGTCTACATCATTCCAGACCTGCCTGAGGAAGAATAATGCAGCCTTCTTCCCGAAATGGGTGGGAGTGTGAAAGGACAATGCAGTATTTTAAAATCTAGAAAAAGCAGCTGTGGCTTCTTTCTGTTCTACATGCAGTATCTTTTCAGACAAAAAGCTAGGCACATTTTGAGTGAACTAAAAAAGAAAACCAAAACAAAGTCCCTCTATATATTTGAATTTCTACAATTCAGATTTTGCTGGGTTTTTTCCTTTTTTTTTTTTTTTTTTTTCTGTGAAGCTTAATAAATAATGAATGACAAAATGTGCTCCTAAGTTCATCTAACTCTGTGGCTCGTTAACATGTAAAGCAATATTTCTACCTTTTCCTTGGATGAGAAAGATATTCAAAATATGCTCATTTTGCATAGAATGCACTTCCCTTTTTTACAGGAAATGACAGCAACTCAAACTTGCCAGTCCTTAGTCTGAAGCCGTGAAGAATCAGAGTCCCATTTCCTGTGTGCATTTAAACGTTGTGATACTAGAGTAGAATTAAGGGTCCTCTGGAAAAAATTGTCTGATTTATTCTTTGTTAGTTCAAAATGAGATAGCAGCCTATTTTTAGAGAAATACGTGATACCTGTCACTGAATGAACTCCAGTTTCACCATAGTGTTTAATAGAAACATTGCTTGAAAACGCAACCTTCTTTCACTGAATTATGCATTAGTAGAGCCAGGAATGACCTCTTGAATTTACCTAGGTTGACCCTCTGTATTTTCCTCTGGTCTTTATGACAACATTGCCAGTAACACCGTATCTTTTCCATTCTTGGAGGTCTGTAGTACTGGTATCTTAAGGACACCCATTAAAAATCTGTGATGCTGGCCAATTACTCTTATCAGAAATATTAGTTCAAACCTTTCTTTAGCTTGGATCTTTCCGCTGAGACTCTACAAGACAGTGAACACTTCTGCTCTTAAATAATTTAAGTCTAAATATATATATAGCCAACATCATTTACCTCCAAGACTGCTCTTTTCAGACTCATAAATCTGGCTTTATTGTGTTTATCAGGAGATTTCTCTAGTTCCATGAAAGAGATTTAATATTGTAATTGTAAAGTATGCCCCATGGCTTTATGTCAAGTTATTGCTGACTTTGTCCATTCTACCAACTATAATTAAAAAAAATCTTCCTAACCTTTCATTAAACTCTTATAAAAGAGAGGAAAATAATTAAATAGTTTGAAAGAAAAATGTGAGCCTTATTTAAACCATTTCTTATATTCTTTTTTTCCTCCAGCTGTATATAATTTATTTTGTTACATAAAATTTCTGTTTGAAATTGCATTAATAATGTATTATATTTTCCTTCTGGAGAATAAAAAGGAGGGAAATTTCATCTTGAACTCTTTTTCCTGAGTCCAGTGCTCCCTCCTTTAAAAAGAATATAAACTGACAGAAAGAAGAGACAGAGAATAATAAATACGATTCTGCCTTTTGATCTCTGTTGCTTGCAATTTTACTGCTGGGAGATTACACCTCCAGCACATGGTCTTACAAACCACTCCAAACCTGTAAATTATTTACAAGCTTCATGCTGTCTAAGATGTCTTTTCTTCAATATCCCTAAGAATACTGCAGTAAGTGGATTCTTCTTTACCACTTAATCAACACCCTTTTTAGACAAAAGACAAACCGCAAAAGACAAAAAAGGAGAAATAGTGAAATGTAGGAAAGAGAATGGAGAAACAAACTCAAAGCTCAGACTTTTGTCTGTATAACAAACAATGTTGTATGATGGATAAAGCTGTATTAAGAGCTTTGGCAATTTTAAATATATTTATATGCTTTTGCATGACAGGTTCTCCATCCCATGCTTTATCTGCTGTCACTTTTCATTCTGCTTTATTTTAGATCTATGTTCATGTCCATTGATTTCATTTTTTCTAACTGATAATATTTTCTCTTTTTGCATGGACTTCTGATCAAAAATTTAAATGTTCCATAAACACAAAAATTGATGGAAGAACACATTTGTAATTTTGAAATAGCATGCAGATACTCTAAAGCTAATTCTACCAAAAATCCCACAGTCTAAACTCACAGTGGCTTTTCATAGTCCAGTCCAGTGCCTAATTTTTCACCTGCGCATAACAGGGCTTTGATCAAAACAGCATGAAAATTTAACAAATGGCCTGATCTAATAACATAATTAAGCCAAATTAATAATGAATTCTGGGCCAACAGACACCTCACAAAGCTCAACAAGAATCGCAATGTTCTGCACCTGGGAACAAATCATCCTTTGCCCCAGTAGTAGCGTGAAGTGACTAGCTGAATGGCAGCTCTGTGGGGTTACAGATGATGTCACGCAGAGTATGAGCCATCAAAGAATTCTTACTGCAAATAATATAAACCACCTATTGGTCCAAGGCCAGCAGGCTGAGGGAGATATTCTCTCTTTCTACTCGGAACAGTCTTGGGGCCCCTCCAATAATGTTGAAGAACTGAAGAGGGTTCAGCAGAAGGCCATGAAGATTACTAGGGATGAGAACACACAGCCAACGAGGAGCAACAGAGAGAGCTTGTCTTCTTTAGTTTAGGCCATCACTAAGGACTGAGCTAGTAGTAGCCCATCTGAACGGCAGTAACAGAGATTAAGGAATGAAAGAGAAAGACAATTTAACAAAATTTGGTGGCCACAGTCTGAAGTTTGTGAGCTCACATTAGACACCAGGAAAACCTTTTGAACTCTGCTTGGTAACCTGAAGTGTGGTGATGCTTGAGACAGCCCTTAATTTCAGTGAAAGTATGTGCTGCCTTGGAAACACAGCCAACAGCCTTGGAAAGTTGTCTACGTACATAGCAGAACTTTTCTAAGGGATGAGAGGAGAGGCTTTGTTTGATAAGTGGACTTTCATAATTTGCCATTATGAACAGGAACATACTGACCAGGACAGAAGAGTGTGAGTTAGAGACTTGAGACAATAGGTTCTGAAGCTTGTGGTTTTTTCAGTCTTCAATGCTTTTAAGGATTATGCAGTTTTATGCACCTCCTACTTCCAAAGCTACATACCTAAGATTGATTTAAGTTCACTGTATTTAATGTTCATTCTGATCTATGTGATTGAAATGCAGGCCTTCTTCTGATTTTCATATTTGCAGAAAACTAAACCAAATTATATTTATGCAATTCACATGGGTTGCAATACAAATTAATTTCTCCCGCTAGTGGTTTTGGACCAAACATCTAGTTTTATTCAGAAAAAAAAACCATGTATTTGATGTTTAATCAGTGCACATTGATGTGCATTTAGCCTATATTGCCCTCCCACGGCAAAACATCAGTGGCTTTGTAATAAAATTACTCAGCAAAATTATCAGCAAACCATTAGTCAAGGTGTTATCAGACAGAAGCATATTTTTTTTAGTGTGGCTACAGGAATGTATTACATCAGCAAAGTTTATACTTGAAATGTGCAGTGTTTTTTCTAAGCTTATAGAAAATTTAACTGCAAGGGAACTCAGGTGATCTGAAAATTCAATTGCTAAAGTATTTAAGCACTATATAAATTATCTGGAACAAGCCCAGTGATACTCAGTTCACAGATTACTCCTATTTTGATCCTCCTCCAAAATAAAATGTGTGAGAAGTAGCACACGTAAGAAACAGGTACCAGCAGCCCCTCCAACAATGGAAAAGGTAAAGACTTTGGTGAAACATGTCCAACATGATCTCAGACCTTGAAAGAAGCAGAAACACCAGATGAATCTCATGCTGAAAGGACCTCTTTTTACCCTGACACTGAAGCTGACGCATTGACATAGCAGCTGGGTTGGAACCAGATGATCTTAAGGTCCTTTCCAACCCTAACTATTCTATGATTCTATGATATCCACATAACATCCACCCTGAAGACTTTTGCCAAGAACAGCATTGATCATACATGGTACTGCAGTTGCTGAGCCAAGCAGATATTTTTTGCACAGATAGGACACTTGATCCAAAACAACAAGACTTACAAATCTTACCGTCACTTTCAAAACCTAAATCTAGATCTCTGACCCTCAGTAGCCTCTCTAGGTTTTGCCAATTCACTTCAGGTAACAGTATTTTTTTTCTCAGTGTTGCTGCTCAAGTAATGGCTCTGTAGCCATAGTCTGATGGGAACCAGGAAGGTAAGTAGTTACAAAAGCAGAAGGGTGAGGGTGGGAGGATCAGAGACAAACAGAAGAAGTTCTCTCAAACAAGCAGTATCACATTAAAAAAATGGTTTGAGTTTGTTGAAATGACAAGTATGATTCTAAGTGCTGCTCAGATTAAGCTGCTGGGTCATTAAAAATGTATATATTGTGTTTAAACAGAATAATTGGCTGAGCAGGGGTGGTGAAGTTATACTGGAACAAAGTTAAAGCTGCAAAGTAAACCCAAAAACTGGAAGTCACATAAAAGCCAAAGAGCAACAATGGCACGGTGATAGTAATTTCATTGTCAAGATTTCTGAGGAAATTAATTTTCCTTCCTACAGCTGCAAATTCACAACAGCTTGTTTCAAATACCTCCTTGAGTGCCTGCTGTTTAAGGTAATATTCCAGTTTGCCTCCAACACAGGGTGGCCCAAGCTCTTTTCCTAGATTTACCAACCCACTTGGCTTGGTTCTGCTGATGGATGGATCTTGTTCCTGGTCATTTCCCTCCGCTCCACATGGAGAGCTCTCCCCAGAGATTCTTCGCAGTTCCTCTGGTTGCTGCTTTATTTCTGCCTGTCTCTTTTCCCTTTACCCTTGCAATAGAGCGCCAAGGCCTATTTCACATAGTGTCTGTTTCCTAGTTCTTTGAAGAAACCATTTTAACAATCCCTCTCTGAATCCCCACATCTCAAAATCTTTTCCAGATCCTAATCTTTCCTTTCAGAAGCTCCTTCACAAGTAACCTTTTATCAGACTATCACCAAATATTAATCCATTTTTCAGGCATAACAATACAAGATCAAACCAAGAAGGCATCAGATAGATGCAAATTTCCAGTCAGACAGATGTAAAATCCCAGCTCACTTTTAAGAACTGACACCTTTTGTGAAAAGCATGAAAGAATTATCTTTCCTAATATTCTTCTGCATTCTCGCTTTGTGTCTGATCTTGCCTTGTGCTGTTTCTGTAACAGAAGCCAAAGGATGCAGAGAGAAAACCCTTTCCTGGGAAAAAAGGAGGTGAAATTCAGGATTTCCAGCACAAGGGAGTATAAGTGATAGCAACATGGTACACTAATATGGGAAATTCTCATAGCAAACAGGAAAACCCAATGCTCTTTCAGCAACTGCAACACTTCTGGACCACAGGAAAGAGGTGATATCAATTTGGCGAGCAGATGCAATATTGAAAAATTACTTATTTGGACATTAAAGACAACTATTCAAAGATTATATAAGTCAGTATGTATGCTATTGATGAAAATAAGTTTTATTTTGACTAGGTGTTTTATTTATTTACAAATAATTAATGGTAGTGGATAATGTCCTGATGTAGACCTGTACATGCAAAAATGTTTGAAGTTTATTCCCTAAATTTGTCTAAAAATCTTATAGCTTGCAGACACAGGAAGAAAAGAATTCAATGGCTGCTGCACCTTTTTCCTCTAGGGCCAATGCAGGAATTGGCTTTTTACAGTTTTATTATGCCTTACGGCTTTGAAATTTAGCTAATATCCAGCTGACATGGTATAAAATGATTTAGTCGTGTCTGCAGGGCAGTGAATGTAGTTCAAGCAGAGTAGAAAACAAAAATACAAGCTAATACACTTCTAGACTAAACTTGTTTATATTTTATTTATACTTAATAAAACCGTTACATTTTATAAGCATGCTGCTTCTGGCTGAATGCTGGATTTTGTTAGATTATGTGGTAAACGCTTGTCTGTGCACCCACAGAGGAGCACAGAGACAATGGCAGGTTGGGGAGCTCAACTAATGCCCTGCCTTGGCTGCTCCCAGGACATCTAAGGAACCACCAGACCATCAAAGGCCCTGCTCCACAAGCCCAGAAGATCACAGAGGCACAAATGTAAGTGGGAACCGAAATCAAGGACAGAGAGGAAGGGAAACACTGTCTTGGCACTTCCTGGGGCTGCCCCAGGAAAGCCTCGGCCCCAGTGTCAGGGCATCAAGAAAAGTGAATGCTTGGACTGAAGAGAGTTGCTGCCTCAGGGTAGGGGACACATTATAGGATGCAGGGGAAGAGCATTTGGGGATTGCACAGGACTTACTACGGGATGTTTAGTAGGAAAGAAAAGGTGGGGAAAGGGAGGGATTTAGGTGATTTGGGGAGGAACAAGTGTAGGAATATAGATGCGTAAGGGGATAAAAAGTACTGGCCACATGTACGTTGTTAGCTGGTCAGTTTGCTTGGCTGGCCATGCCCTGTGCCTGACCCTGTCCTATCTTCTTAAGCTCATTTCCAACACTTCCCTCGGTGATGGCTCTCCATTCTGTGTGTGCATGAGTGTGTACAGGGGTGTGAATGCAGAAGCTGATGTCAGCCCATGGGTTGGAGGGCCCATATGTCCCTGGTGCAACAACTGGAGCACATGCAGGAATGTGAGTGCTAGCAAAGATCAAGTTGGATGAGCTAGTGAGCAGGTGACGTGACCTGGGACCCAGGATGCAAGTGGGTCTCTAATGATGACACCATGGTTGGGTTGGCTACTGGGGCCCAAGGAGTCCTGACCAGATTTGTATGTGCTCATGAGATGGTCTGTACCAGCAATTGCAGTGGAGCTACAGCCTCACAGGCTCTTATGCACAGGTACCAGCAACTGGGGAAACCGGTATTCAGGAGCAGCTACTGGGCATCTGAGCTCCATGTCTGAGCCTGGCTGCTGAAGGGATCCATACTGTATGTATATATTTGTGTATATATATGTATGTATTATCATTAGTGGACCTCCACCCTGCTCAACCTTGGAGGGGCTCAGAATGAGGCTGTTGGTGCTGCCTATGTTCATGTGACTGCTCTGTGCATCTGTGAATTGTGTGGCTGGCTGTGTATACAGGTATATATATTTTACGTATACATATGTTCTATGTGTGTGTGCCTACTGGGAATACATCTTCAGTCTCTCTGCTGATGGATCTGAGAGCATGGCAACAGCCTCTTCTCTCTCATGCTGTTGAATCTTGCCTGACATTTTCTCCTAAGAAATTTAATGATTTATTAGATTTAATACATTTATATAGTTCAGTACATTAATTCATCAGTATTGTACTGATTTTACTTGGAACATCTTTAAACATATGGTGGTATTTGGTAAATGTATTTACCAAATACGACAGGGCTAAGCTCAAGGTTTGACCAACTTTAGAGCTGCATGCTGAGAAGAAATAAGTTTTACTGTAAATTAAACAAATAAATTCATAATTTTGTAACTAATTTCTTTGTAATAAGTATAAATCTACTTATCCTTCATACAGTCATCAGGAATAGATTTCATTGCCTATTTATTTTTAAGTGGTTACTAGTGTGATTGATTAACTTTATGTCCTGAAAGCACCCTTAGAATTCAGGGCTTATTTTTGATACTGGGTTGTTTGTTTTGGGGTTTTCTTTTCAGTAAAAAGGTAGAACGCATATCAGAAGCAATATTCATGAAAATGGGATGGGTGGCATTGCTGGAGTTCAGATCACATTATTGGCCAATGTAGGAGAAACACCAGGAGCAGGGAAAAAAACCCGCAGCAGCTAATAAAAGCAAAAATATTTTAGCAGGACTTCTAAGTATAATATAAACAAAATGAGGTTTCTGGGAGAAAGAAGGTTTTGATGTCATTAAAGGAAAAGCGAATGTAGGCTGAAAAATATCTCAAAATATATGCTTAAAAAAGATGCCAT
This sequence comes from Strigops habroptila, assembly GCF_004027225.2. NCBI lineage: Eukaryota > Metazoa > Chordata > Aves > Psittaciformes > Psittacidae > Strigops > Strigops habroptila. The sequence goes on from NC_044283.2 coordinate 17,772,307, forward strand.
GCACTAGCCCGTGAAGCAGCCTCAAAAAACTAATTCAGAGAAACCCTCTCTCTTGAAGTATTTGAAATGTGGCTGAACAAAGCACTAGAAATTAAGACTGGAAAAACTAACTTGGGAATAGTTAAGACAGTTCAAAAGATCTTTTTCTTTACTCATTAAAACAGATTAAGAAAAAAAATGCCAAACATATTTATGGTCCTTTTCTTTTTTCTTTACCTTTGCTCTAAATACTTCTAGAAGAAGAAATAACAGAAGAAGATATGGGGAGAGGAGAGCAGCTGTTTTTCTGCCACAGTTAGATTCCCCCAAGAGGACAATGAACTCACAGAAATTGAACTGTAAGTATTGTCCATTAGGTGTTGGTAAAGTTTCAAGGGGCTATTTCTCCTATGAATTAAAAGAAAAAAAACCAAACCACCCCTGTGTCTTTGTAATCTATTATAGACAGTCATTTCTCTGAACAGATTCTTTGAACTGGCATCTTCTAGACTTCTGTATTGTCAGTATTTGGGGTCCTGCTTTTTAACACCTCTTTTTGAAACTAGATGAATGACAGAAACATTCAATTTCCTTTGTCTAGATATATCATTGAAAACCTCAACACATCGAATGGGAGCTTTGAGGTTTTTTAGGAAATCAGTGCATGTAGGAGATAATCACGACGACTACATAAGAGATACCTACTTCAGCTCTTTTGATCAGGCAATTATATTATTCCCCCACCTCTGTGTTCTGCTTGAGCTTTGCTGTTTGCCTACTATAAAAGCCAGTCTGTCAAAGGGCTGCAAGGATGATTGGCAGGACAGTGTTTCAAGCTACTCACAAAGGATGACAATTGGTTTTTATTCTATCTTTACACCTATCATTTTGGGATCTGGCCAGTCCAATGATATAATGGAACAAGTCCAGACCTTACCTATGTTTCTTCTGAAAAGCTGATGAAGGAGCTGCTGTTAATTACTGAGAAATGTGCAGAGATGGGAAGATGAGCAGAGGCAGGCTGCATTGGAAGAGATGGGTAAAAAACGGGTTTCTCATCTTAGTTTTCTCAGGAGTGGGCTATAAAAAAAAAAAAGCTTTCACAGCACCTTTTCTTCATTAAAACAGTTCTTGGCTTACATATAGAAAGATGCTGTAACCAAACAGCGATGAATGATGAAATATGTTGACCAAAGGTGTATCTCAGACCAGATTTATTTGATGACTTTGAGGGCCAAAATTTGGTCCTAAAACAGCTTACTATTTTGTTCTCAATTATTGCAGAATTAAGCCTTACAGATTAGAACATAAAATAATATACTGTAGTCTTATATACTTGAATATACTTGTGAGCCTTGAAAGCTAGAAACAGAGGTGAAGAAATATTTTTTCTATTCTTTGTAGAAGCTGTATGGGATGAAAGACATAAGGAGTAATGTGAATGTGGTTTTTTGTTAAATGGTTAGGGATGGTTATCTCAGTCTTTTGTCCCTACTCTAAAGCCTTCCTATGAATTTGTGTAATTACAGTTACAAGTGTAAAGCATAAGCAGTTTTTGAAGGAGGACCTAGAATGTAGGAGGCATCCCCAAATGGAATGCACTAATTACTGCATCTAAAGGGATACCCTTTCTTTTGATATTTCCTCCCTGATCTAAAGTGCAGCGGAATTACTTCAGTTAAAGGTTCACAAGGGCAACACCTCAGGTTGTTGCATTATCATTTCTATCACAGAAGCTGTGGGCTCATTTTATAGCTTATTGGCAGCAGTCTATATTTCTAGGAACATCACGGAAGCGAGTGGATTTGATAGCGTAAGTCTCCATTGACATCCACTAGCGAAGTACATGTAAAAACCTCTTTTAAGCCTTGTCCTATCAAGTAAAACACAAAACTTCTTTCTTCTATTTAGTCTGTAGAAGAGTTACAATAATGTTTCTGAATGGCACAGCAAAGATGTACAAGATTTTGAGCCTCCCACTGGAAGATACTCTAATAAACAAAAGCCTTTTCCCACCCTCTACTTGCTATGGCAGTTTCAGAGGAAAACGAGCAGAAATAAAGGAACTGGCTCACACCCAGCATGTGTGGCTTCACACAGTAAATAACAATCAACACATTGGCTGCTTCCAGCGTGCAGTGGGCAAAGTGCCAGCAACACTTTTAATCAGTGCCATTCTTTGTTTAGCAAAGATCTCACTAACTAGTGTAATTTTTAGTTTCCTATTATTAGCATTGGCAGTAAAACAACAGTTAACAACATGACTAAAGATTTGAACTTAAAAGCTCACCCCAAAGCTTGACACACCAAACTTTATGGATGAGTCCCTGGCATCTGAAAGGTACTTACTGTTTCTGGCCCTATTTGTCACTGCAGGAGGGCATTTTACAATCCTGACTTCACAAATTGGCAGGAACTATAATTAAACTAAATGTAGCAGAACCCATGCTTCAGATACTGAGCAGTGTAGCTTGCTGTAAATACTCTGGCAAAGACAAAATACTCAGACTCTTGGGAAAAGCTGTATTTAGGTGAGCACTGCTTCTGTGTGAGATGCCTTTCACACATTCCTGTGTGAGTGCTTTTGATCATGTCCCTTCAAATTGACTGAAATTGTAGGTGAGAGGAGGAATAGCCCCTTGCTGGCAAGTGCTGGTCTCTCAGGTGCAATCCCTTAGAGCAGTTCAAGCAACTGGCTTCAGCAGAATGAAGGACATCACCAGTCCCCAACAGCAATAGTCAAGTATATGTCAATTCCCTACTTTAAAACCATGGAGGCTTTTGTTTTGTTTTTCTTACATGAGGGAGTTAGAATTTAGAAGCTCTGTTGGTGCTTTTGCTTTCCCTAGAAGCTCCTTGTAAAGGAGCTTGGAGAAGCTCCTTAAAAAGTAGAAGATTCACTGAGGAGGAAACTGTTCTAACAACCTTCTGCTTAAGGTTAGCAAGCTTGCACCATCATTACTAATTACTAATTAGTACTAATTAGTACTAAGTATTACTAATATTTTGTAGCCATATCTGAAAATAAGAAAGCCTGAATTTAGCACAAGGTATTTACGAAGCAACCTCAGTGTGTTGAGGTAACAAAAACACAACAAAAAAACCCACAACTATAAATGCTGTACTGTTTTTTTGTTTGTCAGCCAGCTGGATGAAGACACTAAGTACTGACACCAAATCAGATTTTCATTTTAATCATGAAGTAAGAACACTGTGAGTTTTTCATTCCTGGGGCACATGTCTGCATGAAAGACACTCAGCTAGAAAGTGTGCCCTAACTCATGTTATTTCAGTATTTTTCAGAGTGGTGCTTCTTCATTTCTTTCAAAGATGCGCAGTGGTAAAGGCAGACAGGTCAATATTTGGTTAGTGCTAACTATGATGAAAAGCACCAAGGAATTTCAGCTCCTACAGAATCCTGTCAGCTTGCAGAAATGGCAAAGAGCATAAAAGTCAAGGGGGAGCAGGTTAGAAACTGGAAACCAAACATTGTACTCATTATTTATATTTTATATAGTAATACATTTATACTGTAACAAAGGTTTTTGCTTTCTCCACTATTAGCAACACTGTCTCTCAGGAGAAGGGCCCCAGCATTGCAAATATAAGAACAAAATTTTTTAGCTCCACAAATATTTGTAAAACTGACACTACCATAAATAGGACCTGATTCACAAAGTATAGTGGTGAAAATCAGAAGCAATTAAGGGAATGAGTTGTATGAAGCTGCTCTGAGTGAGAGAGATGCAGTCCAGGGCAATAAACACTTGTTCACTGTTAACACAGTGAGGGCAATGTGCCTCATCCGGGAGGCTCTCTGGCTTTCAATCACAGGCTCCCTTCTCTATGTTCCAAAACCCCACTGTCACATCCGCACTCCCAACACACCATCTCCTTTATTCTGCTGTCCAAAGGGCTCCTCAGAGCATGCGTCCATAATATGGAGAAGGTACTTAACCACCAGAGCTCTACTGTTTATGGGCCAGAGTGGGCTTCATGGAAATACATCGACCCATAAATCTACCTGCCTTTGAGAAGGAGTGAAAGGTTCCATAAGACAGGGAAGGATATACCCTTGCTACTTACAAATGAGATATTGTTTCTACATTGTTCTCTAAAGCCATGAGAAAAGCATCAAAATGGAATTTGAAGTTTGGTCAGGAATATGAACTGATAAATTTTTAGCACAGCAAAAAAAAAAATCTAAACAAAATATATAAATGTCCTTTAGCCTATGCTGAAGCTTTCCTTGTCTCATATGTGGATACTCAGTACATCGCTTTTGGCAGCGATCTAAAATTTGTAGCATAAGTCAAATCACTGGAACTGAATACTGAGATAAATCTAAATAAATGATGTTGACATTTTCTCGCATATTTTGTGAAATGTGAAAACATGAACAGCATAGAGAAACAAAAAAAAAAGGCAAAAGACATTTCCCAGTTAAAACAAACAACAAGAAGTGAAAAAGATAACTAGAGAATCAGACATATCTGAAAAAGAGTTATCTATCGTACAGGCTAGGCCTAAGAAGGAGCTTCAATTTCTCATAGTTGTTTCATTCCCTATGGAAACTGAGATTGAAATTGCCAGGCATAAACACTTCTTCCAAAACCTAAGTTTAGGGCTCATAAAATTTGTCTTCGTTCCAGAGCTCCAGCTTCTGAGAATGGAATAAGAAAATAAGGCTGTTATAACTTGGGCTCCATTACAGGGGATGGTCCTACATCTCTTGTTCACTAAAGCAGATGCTATATGACTTGATTTATTTATTTTCAACACTACTGGAAGTGCAGTGGAGTTTTTGGAAATCAGATTCAGTGTGGTTATTTGTTCAAGTCTGAAGGATCACGAGACTCAGATCTGGAGAATTATCCTACTTAACAATAAGAAACAGAAAAAATAATTGATCCTGTGCATAAGCTTCTAGCCTGTTCATGGACTGTTTAGTGTTGAGACAGTTACATTAATAGAAAAGGGATGGGCTTCAATTTTAGGATCCTAATTAAGTCTTCATTGGAAAATGAAGCAGAAAAATAATTCTCAGAGTGCCTTGAAATGCTGCTCCCAGGACCTTTAAATGCAGAACGCAATAACCAAATGGAGAAAGGCATCTTGTTTGCAGAGCAAAACATGAAACCTCCAGGTTTAGGTTCTCTATTGAACAACTGAGAGCTCTGAAGAGGCTTGGCATGCTCCCAATTGAATGGCAGGAATGTCTTGATTGGGATGTATACTTTTTCATGGCTTACTAATGTAGGAGGAAAGAAATAAAATATTCTGAAGAAACCAGAAAAAGGATTCGATTTTTCCAGCGTAGGGCAACAAGGACAGGTACCTGTTTATATACTGGTTAAAAATGAATAAATAGAATACATTTTTGGTATTGCTGTATGGGAATATCCTCCTCTGGGACTGGACTGGAAGATTTTGGAGCCGATTACCACTTAATTACAGTTGTCTGACAGACTGAAAGATTGTTCAGTTCTTTTCATCCCAGACAGCTAATGTGGTGGGGGATCAATCAGCTGAACAAAACTGTAATTGCTACATTTCTATCTAGAGTTCTGGAATCCTTGAGAAGCCACTCTTGTAGTGAAAAACACATGAAGAGGGTAAAAAAACATCTTCATGACATTCGGCACGTTCCATCAAAATCAAAGATTTTTTGCAACTGGCATTAAGAGAGGCAGGATTTTTAGCCTAGAGAAATAACAGTATAAATTCAGGAGCTAAATGTTACAAGTATCCAGAATTGGTGAATCCATAGAGGTAGTTAAAAATCACTAAACAAATTTTCCATTAGTCTCTGGTGTCAAGATGAATCTAATTTTGTATCTGCTTTCATACTAAAGTTCTTTGCTGTTTTATGTTGTGTCACTCTTTTCTCATCTAGCTCTGGCAGAAGGTAAGAAATACTACCTGTTTTAAAACTTTATTAATAGTAATGCATCACCTATGGTACTGTGATTTTTACCAGGGATGCATTAATCACAACATGGAGAAACACTAACAGAGAGTTTATGCCCTAAAAACTTCTGAAAGAGGTGAAAAAAGAATATGAGATTAATTGGGTCGTTCAGCAGGACAATATGGCAGTTAATTATTGAACCTAGAATTCCTGCCTATTGATCCAAATCTGGTAGCCTGTAGAACATGCTTCCTGTGCACCTAGATCCAGTGCTTAGTGCTGACATTTTAAATCACAAGCAAAATCATGTGTCTGTTGCCCTGATGCCTATAATTGCTGATAGATAGCGTGCCAGAGATAAATACTGCTATATCCAGCTACTGGGGGTTTACTTGAAAAAATTATTCTTGACACTTTTTTTTGTGAGGCCACAGTGAAGCTGGTTACAATATTAGAGATGCATAAATGGAGCAAGTAAATAATTTTCAGAAATACCACATAGAGTGCTTCCTAGATCAGTGCTCTTTTCAGGCATGAGGTTACTGTTATTTCCACTTGATGGATATGGAGCTTGGCCATGGAGAGCTAGACAGCCTCACTCGAATATGCTGCCCACAAACCACACATTTAGTCTTAACGCTGAGGAATTCAGTGTTCATTTTTCTCTCCTCTAAGGATGAACTTTGCTATCTCGAGCTCCTGGGAAAGTTCAGTTTCCCACAGCCACCAGCCCCCGCACTGCTGCTCCCGCTTTGTTCCCAGGGCCTGTTAGAGGAGGCTGGGAAGCATCTCTCAGATAGCTAGGGATGCTCTAAAGGTTTCGGCTGTCAGACCAGAGACATTAGATTAGGCAATTGTCAATGTCGAGCCTATGCAGGCAGTGAAGCTCTGGTATAAAGCACTTTTGCAACCCAGAAGGCTTTTTAGTATGATAGTTAAGGCTTTTAAAGGTGTATGCCAGTCAGTAAGCCAGCCAGAGAGCCAAAAGGCTAGTCTTTTCACTTCTAGTTTCATGCTGTGTTTACTGAATCATGCCATCTTCTGAGTTACTAGCTCCTATTTCTTCTGTTATCCTCACCATATCTAAGGTCCTTTTTCACAATGGAATTAATTGAGTTGAATAAATTCCCTTACTTGAAAGCTAACATCAGAGTGGAGAGCAACTGTGCAAATATCCAGCTGATCTGAAGAATATAGGCTCTGTCAGATACTGGATTTTAGACTTTCACTCAAAGGAAAATGCAAGTTGGCCCAGAACTTGTAATAAACTTCTATAATACTGAAAGACTTGACCTTGATACTTTGTCATTTGTGATTTGTTGTTTTATTTGAAGATTTACCAGTGTTTATTTTCAGCACAGATGTAGATCTAAAGACATTTCTAATCAGAAATTAATTCTGTAGAAATCAAGAATGGACTTTTGATGCGTTTCACTGCTTTCCGAAAAAACTTACACACTGCTGATTTTAAACTGACCAGGAGTTTACAGGAAAAAAAAATTACAAAAATCAAAATTTACTTGGAATTTGCTGGTATTCAGAACAGATCCCTGAGTCCAGCACAAATAAGATTTTGTCTATAAAATTTTGAAGTACTCAGGACTGAAACAAACAAACTGCTACATCCAGAAGTATCACTAGAGTATGTATTTATTCCCTCTTCTCTCATTTTGCAGGCTTAGGATGCCCACCTGAAAATATGTGTACCCTCTTCGTGCCCCTGAACTGCAGTGCAACAGGGAGATAACTTAGTACAGAATTTAATACAGAATTATTTTACATAAAACCTCTTTTAAGAAAATCAGTAGCAAGAAATACAAGTAAAGGGATTTTTGAACGCTGTTTTCTCAACTGATGTTTTAGCTTACAAATAATTTATGCTAAGCTGTGTTCTATACTGTGCAGTGTTTATAGCAGGGCAGTTAGTATTCATCTCACTTCATGAGGAAAAGGGGACGAGTGAGAGAAAGGAGAATAAGAGGTGTTCATTCACTAAATTTTTAAATGACAGGATTATCAGTGCTGCATTGCACCAAGTTTTACCTTTTATTACCCAGAAACCAAAATCCAACAATTTTATATAACTCAAGTACCAAGCTTTGTAATGTTTAGTCCAGATGCAGCAAAAAAGTAACTGCAGTAGGCTGTAGCCAAAGAAGATATTTTGATGCTCATATTCTAGTACATCAAAATTTATATTCCTCAGGTATCGCACATGAAATCTCTGTGGTAGAAAACAGCTCTACCAGCAGATGAGTTACACTGAGCAGCTGGCTGGCAGAGCAGACGGAATATGCCATGCGTCAAGTGTCATCCTGGCAAGAGTGATGGCACGCCTTACTGTGAGCCCCAATGAGAGTGCGCAGGACAGGGTACTGCCAACTTCAAATGGGAGGGACTGACAAGCACACAGAACAATAGAATTCCACCAGAACACAATACTGACACTTTTAGAGTAAAGAATAACTTCAGAGGTATTTGGTGCTCTGGAATATTATTGATACTGGGTGCTCTTTTTATATGCTGCTTATTAGCAACTCGGCATCTACATTTTTTCAGAGATTATTCAGAAGTAAGTGATCACTATTATGAAGACAGTCCTTGGTATACCAGATGACAGTTTTTCCCAAGTGAACACAACATCAAGTATCTCCAAGAACAGCAGGAAGTCATGAGATGAATAGAAGTGTAGAGACTGAGTTCATTATTAACTTTCAAAAAGAAGATTTCAATCTTTGCCTGCAACTGCGAGACTAAATGAAACAAATATCTCCGCTGAATGCATTAAGGTCTGTAAATTTGTGACAACTGATAACTATATGCTATATCTGTCAAACTGTATTCCAAATTATTTTCACTCTTCTATTTGAAAAGTTTCAAGTTTCCTGACTAACTCACTAACTCCCGATGGAAATCTATAATGAATGTGTTATTTATTGCTCAGTTTGTTAAAAGATTTTCACATAGCCTTGTTTGAAATATGGAAAAGTTCCCTCTAAGCTCCTAGTAAATAAATGCCAGTGCTTTTGAAACATAATAACAAAATTCTGCCTAGGCAAATTTCTTGGTTCGGTTTTGTTTTTTAAGTTTTTCTTCCGCCATTTCAAGTTGAGAAAACAATTGATCTGAAGCACAACTGGTAAATAATAACAACTTAATTTTTTAAAAAATGGAAGTTTGAGCTGTGTGTATTATACATGTCTTCAGAAACTCTCTCTAGATAGAAAAAGATGATTCACAGAAATCTGGCTGTTGACATATACAGCTCCTAGGTTTACCTGCTTGGACTTCCACCATGCTGTTGTCTATTGTTCAGTTTATTAAGGCTAAGCAAGTCACGGGAGTTTTCTAATGTGGGAAGATGTTAATTTTCAGTGTGAATTATCACTATCTGATTTTCTACTAAGATTTAGAACTTTCTTCATTTTTTCTATTTTATTGGCATTTCTATGCTATGAATTTGGGTTCATATGCATGAGGCATGACCCATGATGCTTTGTATACACATCCTCTTTGTATTCACAACACTACTGTTCTTACAGCGCCTTTGCAGAAGGGTCAGCACCTCTGTAAAAACTTACAGCACAATGAGCACATTTCATGCACTGTTACCCAGCAGAGCAACCCATCCTCTGTTTGATATTCAGTCACAGAAGGATGTAGGTCAAATGATTAAAGTGTTGTTTCATGTTAGCCAGGAGAACTAGGTGGGAACATTTAACTGACCTATACTTTTCCCCCAGGCTCTCTTCTGTTCTGTCAGAAAGAAAGTCTGTTCTAGAAAGATCCTGTTCTTGCTAAGATTACATCCTTGTAATCCAAGTAACTTCTACAAGTAACCCAAGCACTTCTACAGACAGGTGTCAAATCTTCAGGGAAAAGCAACTGCACTGACCGCTAGTGAAATTAAATCTTCCTTGCTCTCTCCATGAGGAAGGGTGAAAAGCATATTAAGTTCTAAGCTACCTGATCTGCAAGAACAACCTTTGGAGGACCAATGTGAGGGGCAGAATACTCTTGCACCAGTGTGACTGTCAATCATGCTCAGTTTTGTCTTTTCTCTCTCTTCTGGTCTATATTAATCTTGAATCTGCATTTATTCATTACAATACAAACACATGGATTCAGTGTGGAACTGAATGAGATCACAATGAACTGAAAACATCCTACTGAATGTGAAATGGGAGACGTTGATGACTCAGAGATAGCTGGTCCAAGCTGAAGTGTTATTTCCCATAGTGTGAAATCTTGTGTTTCATAATACATGGTGTTACAGAGACATAAACTAAGAGGATTATGTTGTCTTTGCTCCTTGTCATGCTTGGAACAAGTGGAAAAGTTTAAGTAAGGAAGCAAGGAAAATGGAATGGACTTTCAAAATCTTTTCAGATCATCACAGAGGTATTCAAACTCTTCACATCACCCATGTTCTTAGTCTCTTTTACAGTTAAAGGCCAATGTTTCTTGTCAGCTTTTAGTGACTCACAAATATAATGCATGGAGACACATATCATTTGTACTAAATAAATTCTAATCAAGACATTGATTATCTTAGAAACTACATTTGAAAGACAAAAGTAAAAGAACGGTACATCTCTACTAGTCCTAGATAAGAGGCTGTGCAAACAGAATAGCTGTAAATGTAAGTCATCCATGTTTAGAACACTGACATACATTTCTCATATCTCCTTTCTTATCAAGTAAGTTCCAATTACAATGAACAAACCAAACATATTTAGTGTTCCGAGAATATCATGTATAAAAGAAAAATTAAACCAGTCTTAGAACCTTGACTTCAGTACCCCTGAAAATTACATTCAGATGTTTCAGGTCTTGCACAAGCTATTGCATATACTGCAAAACGCACAGTATATACCTAACTTTCATCTTCATCATTAAACAAAAAATTGCAGGAGCAGAGAACTTACTTATATAGAGAAAATTATTCTACTGGACCAACTTAATTTTTCCAAGTCCCAATTACTTTTATGAAGTCTATAGTTTTTTCATTCACTTTTTGAAACTCATTACATAGGAAAATTCACACCGTTAGTGTAGTTAGGTTTTGAGGGGATTGGGCTGCTATGCACAACACAGAAACAGAATTAGTTTGAAACCACTAGTTAATTCTGTATATTAAATTACTCACCTGAATGTGGCAGTTCAGATCACACACTGGTGGAACCGTTCACTGGAAGAGACCTCTGGAGGTCATCTAGTTCAAGTTATCAAAAATATCCTATGCATATTCTTACAGTTAATATATATGTATTTACCCTTAGAGGGATAAATCCGTATGACAGGAACCGTGTGTTTTTATTTCCTACTCATTAGATTGGGAATATAGTCAATTAGGTAAAACAAGCACTTTCTCTTTTTTTTTTTTTTCTGTAAGATGCTAACAGAAAAACAAAGAAAAGGAAAGGAATTTTCCAGAAAAGGACAATGAGAACAGTTGTATTTTGACATGCAGAAGTCAAATACTCTAGACAATCAATAAATGAGATTTATAACCTATAAAATTCATTAAAATTTCTACGAGACTCACAAATGTGAAATACACTATTACGATGCTTCCATCAAACCGTAATTGAAATGGAAAAATCTTTGAATAAATTAGCATATTTTGAGTTATGCACAAATGTATTCTTATATGGATGGGTAGTGTGATGGGGGAGCCTATCTTTGAGCTGTAACATTATTAGAGTTATTTTCTTGCTGTCATTGTTGCCTCATTTCCTAACAGCAATAGGGAAGAAGGGTGACCGAGAAATGTTTTCCCAATAAATGTCACAAATACAGAGCTGCCAATTTAAAGCTACACTATGTATCCAGGGACACTTTCGTGCACGCACAACTTCAGTTTACGCTTTCTCTGATATACAGCTGGGTAAGATAAATGTTTGCCAAAAATCCTTTCATTTTCTGGAAAAGTCTAGTAGTTTCCTAAGAGTTCTACAGGGTTTTTTTAAATGAGAATAATAAACCAAAATGAAAAGATAACTAATATTTACATTTAGCACAGAAGCATCTTTTGTGCAGCAAATGCATTATCTAAGTATTCTTAAAATGGAAATGTGCCATAGCTCAGGGACATTTTTAAAACTGTGAGAGACTTATCACTGGACAGAAGAGAAAGAAAGACCACATGTTGAGTGCATGCTTGATAGTCTGTACAATTTATTGTGAAGTACCACTTGTACTTGGCCTGCCACAGAGCCGTTGGTTTGAAAGGTTAATGACTGCAGCAATCACAATTTCAATTTACAAGAAATGGGAAGACAGGAAGCCAAATACAAAATGGAGAGGTCCTACTGTGATGGCAGCTGAGCAACAATTCATCAACAAGAGTGCAGGAAGATCATAAAACCAAAGTGCTGGGGTCAACCTTTTGAGCCTGGGGAGGGCTTAGGACTTCTGTTAAGCTCATTTTTCAAGGATAGTATAGAAACTTTAGAACGGCTAAATCACCAAATACAGGCGTAAGTTGGTGCTTTTCCTTATAATAGGTGTTAGGTCATCTGAATGTGCTTGTCCCATCTTCTTATGTTTTCTCTAGTGTATCTCCTCCTGTATTTTAAATGTTGACCTTGACTGCTACCAAAATAGCCATTGTCATGACAGGCATTTCAATGATCTTTTGGCCTTTCCTGCAATTACACTCTACTCCCACATCAGCTGAGATGTGAGCTGTACTGGAGCATCAGCTATACTACAGTGTGATCTGAGACTTTGTAAAGCTTTCAGGTGTGTACATATACACGCAAATGCTATCTGAGACCCTGTGCTCCTTCTGCCTGAATTACGTTTTTCTGGATTTGGCATGTAATTTGCCTACACTGGAAAATCAAATGGATGAAAATATCTTTAAAGGTTTACAAGGGCAGCTAGTGACAGGACAAGGGAGAGTGGCTTTAAGCTGACAGAGGGGAGATTTAGATTAGATATTAGGAAGAAATCTTCACTATGAGAGTGGTGAAACACTAGAAGAGGTTGCCCAGAGAAGCTGTGGCTGCCTCATCCCTGGAAGTGTTCAAGGCCAGGTTGGATGGGGCTTTGAGCAACCTGGTCTAGTGGAAGGGGGGGTTGGAACTAGATGATCTTGAAGGTCTCTTCCAACCCAAACCATTCTGTGATTCTATGATTCTACATGTTGGTAAGATCCCCCTGATCCTTCTCTTTTCTAGGCTGATCACACCCAGCTTTTAACTTTTCCTCATAGGAGAGGTGCTCCAGTCCCTTAGTCATCTTTGTGACCCTTCGCTGGACTCTCTCCAGTATGCCGATGCCTCTATTACTGGGGAGCCCAGAACCGGACACAGCACTCCAGGTGTGGCCTCATCAGTGCTGAGCAGAGGGGAAGAATCACCTCCCTACACCTGCTGGCAATATCTTTCCTAATGTGGCCCAGGATGCCATTTGCCTTCCTTGCCACAAGGGCACATTGCTGGCTCACGCTCAACAAGCAAAGCTGCTTTCTATCTGGGTGGCCGCCAGCATACATTGGTGCATGAAACGCACATGTAAAACATACAGGGGAGGAGATATTCAGCTGGTAGGATATCATTCAGCTGGATCTGAAAGAAGAGGAATGGGAAGGGATGTGGCCTGTGACAGGCAGAAGTGGGTGACTGATCATTGTCGGGGGAGGCAGGAACTGTGATCTAGCACCAAATTTTGCAGTAGAAACTGATAAATATGAGAAAAAACCAAACCTGAACTCAACTGAAAGTTTTGAAATCCTTCATTTCTGAAGTCTCTCAGCTAAAGACTAAGTCTTTAAACTGCTTTATAAGACTCACTAGCCTTTGGCATACTTTACAGCATTTTTGAAAGTAATTGATAACTTTGCAATTATATTAAATACAAAAAACCTGAAGATCATGCTTATTAACTTTAAATAGTCAATGATATTTATACATGCATGTCTTGAATTATCATGTACTGATAAGGAAATGAAACACCTGAATAAAGACATATTACTACGTATTACCATAGACACTCCTTTGATGTAATTAGAACTTACATCTTAGAACACAAAACCATATAAACAGCTGGATTCCTCTTTTCAAAAAATGGTAAAAAAGGTAATAAATTAAAATATTTCCTTATAACCTATTCTTTTTTTCCATACCTCATATTACGCAGAGAATTATGAAGGTCCTTCATTTCTGAGACTCTAAAAATTATTCTTAGAGAAACAGACAGAAGGCATATTTTATCCAATATACCTTGTACCTTTTTGCCTTAGATAATTAGGGACATTAGTTAATGATTTGCAATGCCTAGGGAATACTGTCATTAGCAGGGGAATGTTCTCTGGTACCCTGAGGAAATGAAAAGCTTTTAAGAGCAATCACTGTTAATCACTAACATGCCAACATTATATACCTTCTGGAACTGAGGATGATATATAGACAGGACACATTAAGTGACTCCATATTTTACTCGCATTGTAAGCTTCCAATAAAAATGTATTTTTAAAACATCCCTTTGCATGGCTTGCTTTCATTACAAAATACATGTTAACTAAGAATTCTGCAAGATTCACACTTGTCCTTATACAAGCTATTGAAAATATTCCTTCTGATTCCACAGTTGAGCTTTATTGTCTTTTTAGCATTATTATACTTTGTTACACAGTTTCATTTGAATAGTAAATGTCAAGGTCAAGAAGGCAACCCTTTTGTAAGGGTGAAAGAAAAACTAAATCTAAAGGTGATAAATGCAATTAAATTCACCTTTACCTTCAGCTCAGCAGAAGATTTAGCACCTTAGCACAGCTGCAGTATTCACAACTGAGTACACAGATTACACACAAATTATTCACAAGCAATTTCTATTATTCATTTTTTTAATATCAAGTATTTTCTAACCAATGTTACTTGCGTGTAATATCCTACTTAATTGTTAATCATATGAAAAATAGTAGAGTAAAACAGAGAGAAAAAGCCTTTTTTTAACAGGGTTTTTTTAATATATAGTATTAATAAAAACAGGGCAGCTCTTCGTTTTAGTATAGAGCCAGAATTTAATATTAATTACTAAAACGTTTTTGCATCTTATTTCTCTGCTGTTCTAACCACGGATGCTTCACATGTCAACAACAAACCCAGCACCACAGGACAGCAAGTACATACTGGAAAAGGAGGCAGACTATACCCATGTACTGAGGTCCTCAGTGGGGATCCCTGCCAACTAAAAACATTTGGCCTGCCAATAGAGTGCACATATCATATATTGCAATAAATGACTCCTAGTAAAGGGATCAAACAAATTTATAGATTTAGATTATAGAACTAGAAAGGACTAAAGAAGTCACCTACTGCTGTTCACCTGACAAAAGATCCCTCTAGTGCAATTTAAACCAATTACTTTTTGTGATAGCTACTGTGAACACAAAACTCAAAATCTTTCCTCTTTACTGAACAAATTCTTCAGGACTTATGTTCTCTCCCTTTATTGCATTTTTAGACAAACTATCTCAACACAATTTTCCATCTGCCTTGAACAAAGTCCTATTATACTAAATTATAATTATTTTCTTCTGGATACTTTTCTAATTTGTCTACATCTTTTGGTCATTAAATAACGCAGCTGTTGCAGAGTGGTTGTTTCCTCACGTGACTAGACATGCGATATTTAGCTACTGATCCCATGAGCTCCACTGCCAGTTATTCTTATACTGATGGAACTGCAGTGGCCTATCTGGTAAACAGATGGCAAATTAAAAAAGGAAGTGCTTACATTTTTGAAACCTCTATACAAGATCTGAAGTTCCTTCTTTGTGAATTTACTCTGTGTTTCCAGAAGTTCAAGAGCTTCAGGTCTATGTCGTACTGTGGCCATTTCCATTTCATCTTCTACAGTGTCTGCAGAATACAAGAGATGGAGAAGGAAAGCTCAACAAGAAATACAGGATACAGAAATCTCTAATCCTTGCAGGAAAAAAAAAAAAAAAGTTAAGTAACAGAACAGCCTTTGCAGCTTTAAAGACAAATGACATGTTCATTTTACACTCATAGGGAAAGGGTACCTAAGCTGCTTCTGTGGCGGCACAGAACAGGGAACAGCAATGATGATCCAGTGGTCTGGATATTATCACATCAGTACAAACAGCAATAAATTGAAAAGCCAACATTCTGCAAGGGCATGCATGACACATTCAGTATGACTTTTCTATTTCTATCACCCTCTGCCCAAAGAGAGCAATTTTATTAAACTTCAGTGACTCCAGGATACTAGAAATTTTCCCTTGGTTAGCTAATAGATGTGAATTCCCTGGATCAGGCTGCGATTTTCAGTGTTCTCTTTTTATTGTGAAGTTGTGCTTTGGAAAGCATGTGAGATTGATGTTGCACATTCAACGGTAAACCTTACTTTGATTATGGTATAACAAAACCTTTAAGGCAAACATGATTATTTGTGGTGAGCAGCCTAAGTGAGGAACAAGATGATTTCACTGACCTCATCAATAGGTGAATAAGAATGTGGTTATTCACATTCAAGGCTTATAGTTGAGTGCAGCCCTAAAACAATGACAGATAGCAATGCATTTTTTCCAGGTAGTGTTTTAAATGTGAAAGTTCAATACAATAGCTAAAGAAACTCACAGTATGATTTTTTTTCTATAGGGTGCCAACCATACACCTGATAAAAATATGAATGTGCGAATCCATCTTAAGTACTTCCAGTATTATTATGTAGTACTCCAGACTAATTTAATCAAATCACTGCCTTATTATGGTTTAAGAGTTATACTTACTATAGAAATGTAACTTGAGACAGCATGTTGAATTGTCACTTCTACAGTGCTGAAGATATGTATTTTATTTCATCAGTGTGTGGGACTCTGCATTCTTAAAATAAGTTTTATTCAGTTCAATTTTCATAAGAGCACAATGTTAGGATACTCCATTAAAACAGTATTATGCTTACATCTTCACGTATTTCTGTTGTGCTACAAGGCAATAATAATAACATTCAGCTGCCTGGGAGAAATCTGGCATCAGAAGATATAGTTCAGCTAAACAAAAAATGAACACACTTTAAACAGAAATAATCATAATATGTAAACTGTTTGGATAAATCTTCACAAAACTGTATGTCCTTGTCTCTTCTCCCGCAAAGAGACGTTGCTATTAGCACTCATCTCAGGAACATAATCTTAGTGTAACCTGGATGATCTCAGTGTCACACACAGTCTTATATCAGAATGTCCATTGTTTTTCGGTTTATGGATAAACTATAATATGTTTCGTTTTCATTTTTCTTTACGGATTACCTCACGTGACTCATAGACCACTACGATCTTTGTGAAAACTTCAAATCTAAATGCTATTGACAAAACCAGCAACTGTCACAACTTTAATTGACCTTATGATGCCTGATGATTGTTTTGAAGGGCCAGTATCTGCACTCGCAAGATTATAAAAAAATTTCAGCTCTCTTTAAAAGAAATCCTGATGTGCAAAGAGGTCCTGCCTTTATAGATGAACTTGGAATAAAGTAGTTCCAAAGCTAAGAAACTGTCTTCCTAATTCATGGAAGGTGTAGCAAAGTTCTTGAGCCCCATTTTAATTCTGCATAAAACATCCAGGGTTTATTTTGCACAGTTCTCAAAGCCTTTCCATCATGTTTTAAGGGATTAGTCTTTTTATATTCTTTATACTGTCAACTGCAAGTCAACAGCAAGTGCTTATTCTAAATTAGCAAGAGAATCCACCTGAGAATAAACATACTTGAAAAGTCACTTGTATTTTATATTCCGAGAGTTATATGGAATTTAAATGGACCATTGTTTAGACACAAGGCGACTTAACTGGAAATGAGCTCCCTAAGCATCCATTCGTGAAACATTTGGCTACCTAGAGAGACATTTACAAGATTTTCTAGAAGCAAAATACTGAATATGAGGCTAAAGGCCAGACAATGTGATGCTGAGAACAATGTCTGGCATTTCCTTAGCAATAAACATTTTTATAGTGTTTTAATGATATGGTGATACTGTAGTAGACTGCAGTGTGGTGATGATGTCTTTCTGTAATTAAAAGGTTCTCTATAACACTCTTTTCACACTCTATTTCTCTAGACTCTGAGAGATATAAATAATCAAAAAATAAAATCACCATAATCTTCCTTATAATGTGCCAAGTATGCCAATTAAAATACTATAGCATTCATAAGTTGCAGGGTTTTAAGTTTGTTCTTCACACTTATGGCTACCATTATCCAGGCTGGGAAAAAACCCCCTCAAAATATACAGTGAAAATGTGTGAAAATATATCTACTTCCAAGCATTAATGATTTATATGGCATTAGAGCAAAATTAGTTATTTCAGTTCTGTAGTTTCTTCAGCCTAAGAAAGTTAAGAGTTCTTTTTTTAATTTATTTTATAAAAGGCTAACATATGTAAACTGAAAAATAGAAACGTTCTTATTCACTCAATATATTGAACAAAATATTCTTACTGATTTCATTAATGAGTAGCTTTGTTCTAGCTAAATAGTAAGGACAGGTTTTAATGTATTTGCCACAGGAGCTATGCTTTGAACCTTTTATTATTCATTAAAGAACAAAATGGAAAAAGCAGTGCAAAAAGCACACATACTCTTCAAATAATGACAGCTGGAGAAGCATGTCCACAGCCAGGCCTCAGTTCGTATCTGTAAAAATTGTGCACATGCATTTGCCTGCACGGAACCCAAATTATAGCTCCACAATCTATCTAATAACTGCATGCACACATGCTTTTCCTTTCCAAAACCATTCTTGAGTCTAGTCCTATCTCTAGCACATGCATTTAGCTAAAGAAGGATGGATTTAAGTTTAATTTTACTAGGCTAAATCACAGGTAACCTTTGTCTGCATATATTCATAGAAGTTAAGAGCAGAAGTGCAAATTCATGCTATTTATATTTCAACAAAGTACTTGTTTTAAAAATATTCCCCTTAGAATTTCTAAGGAATTCACATTATGTGGCTGTTATTGTAGGTTGTGCTGGCTTCATTCCTAGTACATTACCATGTTGCTTCTTTCATGCTAGCAGAAATCAAATATCACGTTATGTCAAAATGGTATAATAACAATGTGTGGCTACAATGATATTCTTATTTAATGTAATATTTTCATTTAGTATAACATTCATACTTAATAAAGCACTTCATTATTGACAAGTACAGGGAAAACTGTTGAATTAATCTGTTTTTACCTCTTGGTTCTCCAGTATGAAATATTTAATGCAAGGTGGGGTTTACCCCTTATTACCCAAACCATTCTGTGATTCTGTGATTCCTTTTATAGTCTAAAGCTATATTATTCAGGTCTCGTAGCTGAAAGCAACTTCTACATAATGAATTCCTACCGGCTGTCACAATAATGGACCAGTTTAAGCTATCTTATTTTCAAATAAAACATACCAGTTGAAGCCACCACAAAAAAAAAAAATCACATCTTTAGTCCTCATCTTTGAGACCTCAAACACCTAGAAAAGAAAGCAAGTGCCACTGTCTTCTCTCTAGAGAAGCATGAAAGGCAGTGATGTGGGATAGCAAAAAGAAAGCCTAGATCCATACCACTGAGGTCTAGGCACTTAATAGGGTCATGTGTTCATAGCCAAGTTGCCTTGGGTTTTCCAATATTCACTGGATGTGGGAACTGCTTCTGGAGGCTTTTTTTTACCTTAAATTGATACGCTTTATCAGAGAAGTATATAGAAACCACAAGGATCACTGATCTTCTAATTTTAGGTGCTTAGATTAGTGCCTAGAATTAAGCCAAATTAATCTAGACCAAATTGGGTGCACAGGGATATTTTAAAATCATTTATAGTAGCCAATTTATATAGGAAGACATTGGTTTTATGACTAAAATTAATCTCTAGGTATATATACATATATTTATGTATCTTTGTATGGCTCACTCTCTCTCCCTCCCTCACCCTGTTTTTATCTGTTAGCTACCCCAGAGAAATGTTACTTCCTTACAGCATATCAAGACATTAAAGGCAGTGTCAGTGTGCTTTTCCTATATCTCCACATTCACATAAGTTTTTTTCTATCTCATTATTTTTCTCTCAAACACAGACTTTAAGTCCCATTCCCTAAATAGTTGGATTTAGTCAAACCCTGCAGAGCCAAGTCTTTCCTCCCAGACTAGTACTGCTGATACTATCCTGTGTATTGGATAGCAAGCACACACAGACACATGCACACATGTACACAAAAAGATACCACTTTTCAAATACACTGAGAGCAGGTATTTAATTGAACCAGTGAATCACTTCCAGAGCATACGTGCCAACCCAGCAGCTCCTATGTAGCAGACCCTGGCATTGGTATATTGCCATACTGCTCTGCATGGACAAATCTGTTACCAGCCCACAAATCTGTTCATCACTTTATTTAAAACCTCAATAGAGCATACAATTACTTCAGCAGATATCTTGTCTCTCAAATGAGCAGTTAATGAAAGTATAACTTTTGATGCATGCAAACCTAAAAAAAAAAATCAAATGAAAAATAAAACTTGCTTTGAGTAACAGGAGATGTCGTTTTGGCAGCCGAGCAGGGCAAGAGCTTCATAAGTCGCTCTTTAATGCTGCGTTTGGCACTGTTCTGAGCGTAGAGGAAACCTAAAAAATATATTATCAGGACTGTTAACATAGGCTTGAGAACAACTTCTGTACATGCTGCAGAGTTCATCATTATGCAGAATCCTGATGCGAAAAGGCCAAACAGCCGGCAGCCATCCTGAATTGCAAAAGGCAACCAGAATTTCTGAACAGGACAACAAAATTATTTTGTCTTTGTATCTTTCCAATAAAGGGGATTTTTTCTTTTTTGTATGTGTGCATCTCTTGTAAAGTTCTTATAACCCATTTCAAAACAGCTAACAGAGAAGTATCAGATTATGAAATTGAAATAACACAAGGTAAGAGAGTTCACAAAAATTTTAAAGCTAAAATACTTAAAAGATGTTTAAATCAAGTCTATTTGAAGTTTAATATGGAAAACAAAACCAAAACCAAATAAAATTTCAAAGATCTTTTGTTGTCCTTTCTGGCAGCTTTCTAGTTCCACAGCTGAGTTTTCTCATATAATTCATTCGGCAACTGTAATAACCAACCTGGTACTTTTGCCTTTTCTGAATATTAAAATGTCAACCATGATGTGTAGCCAGTCTCCCTTTTCTTTAGTATCTGACATTCTACATATATGTAAAAGTATTATTTATACTTTCATCCTTAAATACTGACACGGCTGAATAGTTAACGTGCATGTGCCATAAAGCAGGTGAACACGATTACTTTTATTTATTGTGAAGGAAATTGTCAGAGTAACTGCCTGTGAGGCCCAACTAACCGTTTTATACAAAATCAGCGATAGAAGCAAGCATTTTCTGGAGGGATATTTGCTGCAAATGACAGACTGTATCTGTAAATCTGTAAAACAGTTAAGTAAATGATTTATGTTTCTGAGAAAGATAGAGCTCAGTCTGGATATTATGCAACTCCTGCACTTTTCATATCGACTGCATGTGCTCAAGCATAAAAGCTGTTCTGCCATGGCTCTTGCTACAGCAGCAGGCATGTAAAACAGATGGAGCAAGAAATGAAAGACGTGACTGAAAGTTGCTGTTCTAGCAGCACAGTCACCAGGATAATCCTGGGTTATCCCCACTATTGCACTTGTGCTTAATACTGGTGTCAGTGACATGATGTAGAATAGTTTCCTCTCTGTCAGCAAACCATCTTGAGAAAGTACGTACTTGTATTTGGGAACAGAAGGAGAAAGTGAGAAAGCTTCAAGGATATTAACTTTGTAAATGAAAAAAAAAATTACTCAGTTTGTATATGAGTAAAACATTGGGGGAAATGAAATCAAACAAACGGGCAAAACCGGGAAAGACTCAACTACAGCCTTAAAAAATCAACTATTACTAGGCAAATTCTGCCTCTGGGAGAACAGCATCTCTGGTGAATGGATGAAACAATCCAGCCTCAGCACAAGGTCAGATGGACCTAAATGGCCATCTCTGGAAATGTGAAAACCTTTTAATACAACTAATAAGAATGAATACATTTATTATCTGTAGCATTTAATTATCAGCTCAACTTGGAAATGCTATGCAGATAAATGCATAAAAAATAAGACAATCTGTGATCCGATGGGTATCTCAAATTCCATATTTTTAGTTTGAGAACAAAACCTGAGCTTTTAAATGGATACCTTGTGGTCTCAGCTGGCAGTGTCTGCAGTATTACACTAATCCTGTACTGTAGGTATCTGAACACAAAGGAAATCTGTTTCTCTCAAAGATTTTTTTTTGTATTAGGAATTCTTCTAGCATAGACATGATCTAGAAATATCTACTTCTAGCTTATTAATTTAAGGTTTGCAAAGGTTTAATGTCCATGTATTACTTACATAATTATATAGGTCCACAACATATGTAATTACTGAAGATGTATACAGTGCTTTGCAAAACTTAAAGGGTCGTATTATTTCCAAAGGTTTGAAGCTCAAAGCCTTGAGTAGACAGTTTTGCTACTTTCATGCTCACATAAAAGCTCTTGGAATTCAACGCAAATCATATGGCCTTTGCAGTGGTATGATCACGGTCAAAGATAAAATGAAATATATGGGAGAGAGTAATATCAGAGGAGTAACTTAAGAGGACAGTATAATTTTTGTACTCACTTCTGGCAGCTAATTTAAGATGTTGACACTATGATCAGGGCAGAGGTGAAGGAGTTGGTTTACCTTCTCACAGCATTAGGAAGCAGCATGGAAACTTTGCTCCCAGTGGCTGCAGTCAGTTTGTTCTGCAGCCATTGCAGTCCACTGTCATGAAAGTGTGGATAAGCACTACAGCTTTCAATGTGATTTTTCTTGAGTAAAGGACTATTTAATACAGAGAACACGTTTCGCACTGGGCCTATGCTGAGTCAGTGTTTAATACATGCTGAAACACTAAAACTGTTAAGATGATATATTGTAATAATTTCTGTGAATTCTGTAGCTATTTCCTCAGTTTGAAACAGGTTGAGGAAAAAGCTATGGCCATTAAGAAGATAATTAATCTAAGACAGAAGCACCAACACACTGATAATGATGGACTGATGCTGCTTTCTTCAAACTTTTAGAATAGAATAACAGTAATTCTTAGCCTTGAAACAAATATTCAGAAGCAGCTAAATTTTTCAAACCCTTCTTGACTTTTTTTTTTTTTTTAATCATTGGTTGACTAGAAATTTCATAGCTGTTATTCCCAGTCCAATCAGGCAGAAACTCTTTTGGGCTATGTGTGAAAGATTCTTCAAATTTAGGTTAGTTAACTGATGCTGCTTGCTCTTGGGTTTGATAACCTGTTTCTTTTCAATGAAATTTAAACTGTGAGACACACTTTTCCCCAGAATTCATTGTGGGAATGTCCTAGAACTCATCTCTATATGACACTACCTGGAATTGTGGGCAATTGTCCCAAGAGGCACCTCGCCTTCACTAAACACTCTGTAACTGGAGCATAGCTTATGTATTCTCATATTTAGGTACTGCTGTATTGATACATGTGCTGCATGTAGACACTGGGCACACCAGACATTCTTTAGGAGTGACTGCTATTTAGCATGATTTCTGTCTGTAATTGGAACTAATAAATGCATCAATGGCTTAAACCCGATTTACAGATATTTAAACTAGAGAACTCTAACACTACCATTTCATTATTAAAAGTTCAGTAGGGAGAGTGTCATGCATACTCATAGTCAGTAGAATTGTTTTCTAAATTGTTACTCTTAAAAAACATATTTGGTTATGTGTGTGACCTAGTCAGTCTAACAGCACAGTGATGACAGGCTGATGTAGATCCAATGGGCAGAGAAGTGATTCAGAGCAGCCCTGTGGAGGAGGACTTGGGAGTGTTGGTTGACAAGAAGCTCAACATGAGCTGGTAGTGTGTGCCTGCAGCCCAGAAAGCCAACCGTGTCCTGGGCTGCATCAAAAGGAGCACGACCAGCAGGTCGAAGGAGGTGATCCTGCCTCTCTGCTCTGCTCTTGTGAGACCTCACTTGGAGTATTGTGTGCAGTTCTGGTGTCCTCAACATAAAAAGGACATGGAGCTGTTGGAACAAGTCCAGAGGAGGGCCATGAGGATGATAAGGGGGCTGGAGCACCTCCCGTATGAAGACAGGCTGAGAAAGTTGGGGCTGTTCAGCCTGGAGAAGAGAAGGCTGCGTGGAGACCTCATAGCAGCCTTCCAATATGCGAAGGGGGCCTACAAGGGTACTGGAGAGGGGCTCTTCATCAGGGACTGTAGTGACAGGACAAGGGGTAGTGGGTTTTAAACAGGGGAAGTTCAGGTTAGATATAAAGAAGATCTTTACTGTCAGGGTGGTGAGGCACTGGAAGAGCCTGCGCAAAGAAGTTGTAAATTCTCCATCCCTGGCAGTGTTCAATGCCAGGCTGGACAGAGCCTTGGGCGACATGGTTTAGCGCAAGGTGTCCCTGCCCATGGCAGGCGGGTTGGAACTAGATAATCTTAAGGTCCTTTCCAACCCAAACTATTCTATGATTCTATGATAATACTGCTTGTTACAAAAAAATACAAAGAAGCACAAAATGTTTCCTCATTAATTAAAAAATGAATACAGTCATAAAAGACCTTAAAATATTAGGAAAAAAGGATGTGACAGAATATAAAAAAAATATAATTTATAAATAATAAGTGATTTATGAATGACCATATATTCCTAATCATATAAATCTATTCCTAAGCTATGTTAACTCTTTACATATTTACTTTTTTTCAGACATATGATCCCTGATTTAGAAAGACAGATACATGACATTTTGCTCTGTTAGTACAGCGAGAGGTGAGACTTCTCCAGGAAAGTCTATCAAGCCAAGAGATTTTTGCAGGATTTTCAGAAGCAAAGTATCTCTCTAAACGTGATAGTTTTCTTTGCAAATTCCTTGTAGTCAGCATGAAAGTGAGGGCAGGTAGGCCACTTCTTGCTGATGTGGCTGATTGATAGATGTGTCTCGCATCCCCACTAAGTGCACAAGAAGGACTGTGCTGTGGCTGCCCTTGGCCCCAAAGTCCTGCCCGCCTTTTCTGCCTGCATCAAATGCCCTCTATTCAAAGCAGCACTCTCTTGCCTTGCCTTCTGCCTCATTGCTGCCTTTTTGTAATAAGAATTGGGTGGTAAAGTGTCAGCGTAGTAAGCAGTTATCTGAGTACTAAAACGAGCATTTGAGGCAGGCAATCATCCTATTTAATAGGAAGTTCAGAAACTAGAAACAGTTCTCTCAAGAAATTCTTCCTTCACTGCCAGTGGAAGAGAAAAGGCACCTGTAAAGCTACCTCTTTTCTCCCCATTCTTCTTCCCTCCATTTTTTTTTACTTTTGTTTACTTTTCTTCTTTCTCAAAGTCTCCATCCCTTATTTGGCAAAGACAGCAGATGAGCTTCCACTGTTTAAGTCTCGCTCAACATTTTACGCAGCAGTATCCACAATCCATTGGCCACATCCAATGTCTTTACAGTACAGCTAAACTCCCAGTAGTTCTGGAATCTGTATTTTGTTCACCTACAGAATTATGTATCTTCCCATAATAATGGGAAAAATGCCCATGTTGTATTAGTTCTGAATGTGACCTTTTTGGAAGAGGGTTAGTATAAGACCTGAAAGCCAAGCTGCACAAGGCACTTTGCTAAATCAGAAGTTTTGATAGGAAATTACAAAGATTCTGAAAACCAAAAGAAGAAATGCACGAAGTGTTTTTCTCAGCATAATGGTTTACGCTCAATTTTAGTTATACAGTGGAATTTCTACCAGGGCCTTAAGAGCTGGCAGCCCTACTAAACTGCTGATGGTTCAGCACAGATGGAGAGGCAAGTGATATAAAATGAAGTGCAGATTTCATATTCACAGTTCAGCACTTGTGGAAGAGAGCCAAATGAGAATGCGTGTTCCTTCTGTGTAGCGAGTCTGGGAATTAAATAAAATGATGTACAACATAAATATTTATAAATCCCAGCCTCAGTGCTTTGGAAACACCTGCTGAGAGATTGTGTGAGTTGTCAGTAGGCTACTCAACAGAACATCAGCATTTTTTGACAAACCACGAAAACATTCTCACCAATCTCATTTGCCTGTACATATGTATTTTTAGTGATTTTTCCTCCACTGCTGCTAACTTTCTGTTTTTCATCACCTAATATACCTATCAGCTTCATAGAACACTAAAGCCCTATAAACCAGATCAGACCTGCTACAAGGACAAGCCATGAAAATACTGAGTTGAAAAAGTGGATAGCAGTCATACCTTAGTAGGGACTACCTTGAAACACTCAAGAGTCAGATTACTCTCCTTCACTTTAAATTCCCTTGCACATACTGTTTTAAATCAGCCTCCCGATGGCAGACACAGATTAGGAGTTGGTAGCCACACTTCTCTACCAACAAATTGGATGTCAGAGTCAATTGGGAAGTCTGGAGACGATTAGTACTTGAACATGGATTAAAAATGAAGAACAAGGAACAAGTGGTCTTGTCAAAACCAGTAACTACATTTGGGCATTTGTGGGATTGGCAAATGGAAAAGGATGAAGTAAGAATGGAAAAAGCTAGTATCACAGGAGAGAAGAAACAGAGTAGAGAAGTGTTAACGTAGAAAAAATATAAAACAGAGAAACGGCCACACTATCATCATTACAGTCTTCATTAAATTTCCCAAATACACCTTTATTATTCAGACTACACCTTCCCATGATATCTCAACCTGAAAATCTGCTTATGCTATGAACACTTTCTATGCAAATGTTTAATGCAAACATTATCTAAAACTGTTATGAACATCTCCAGAAGCATAAACACTGAAAATTGCAGAGTTCCTTCAGTGCAAAGATCGAAAACATACTATTCTTTCAATACTACTTTGTTCATTTAATACCACTTAATATACTTGCACACACACTCCCAGAGTATGTGTAAAACTAAGCTGGTCGGCTATGACAGGAAATGTATTTATATCAGATCACCTGCTTTCTTTAGAAAAAATCTCATTTGGAGTGGACCATGTAAGCATATGAGAGAACGTACAATGAACCAGATTTGTTTAATTGGTACTCTGAACTATGTATTTTCCTTCATTTTATTGCCTTCTGTTGTTTATGAGAAGAGCATAGAAGTTTTTAACTAACTGAAATATATATAGATGATCACAGAATAATTATATCAACAGAAAGTTAGTTGTCTTGTGGTGAGCTAGGAAGAAGACAGATTAGAGGGAAGAGGTTTGTATGTCAAAGGAGTTGAAAGGAAAATAATACTTGAATAAGAATGTAGTATATGGTGCACAGAATTAAAAAATAAAAAGTGATACAAGATGAGCTAGAATGAAAGAGTTCAGCAGAGAAAGAAAAAGGTAAAAATGTTAAAGAGGAGTTCAGAAATAGAATGAAAAAGTAATTAGTTGAGAGACCTTTCAAATGTTTATTACCTCCATATTTAGTTTCTTATTTAAAGTGTGTGTATGGTGTATGTGAACATGTACACATTTGGCTTACATTTGCCAAAGGGCCAGCAGCTGGAGTCAGACTGGGGCTGTGGGCACCCCTTGCCTATAATGTCAGCTACTGGAGCCATTCACTCTGTGCCACTCACTGGAGTGAATGGGGATCTTGACCCCAGCCACTGGGCTGGGAATGGTGTTTTCCCCGAAAACCAGCTACTGGGGGGTCTAGTGTGAGTGAGGGGCTCAGTGCTAGCAGCTGGAGTGGGACCACAGGTCACAGCCCACATGTCTGGTGCTGGTTGCTGGAGGGTGAGTGTGTGCCTGTGCCTCCCCCAGATCATGCGCATGGGATATATTATAGCATCCCTTAACAAGCATGTTTGTACTTTGTGGAGGAAAGTCTTTTCATACTCATGAGGAAGGTTAGATAAGACCAGAAAGAGATGCTTCTAATGAATAATTTGTGGAGTATACCTTCATAGCTTTCGCACTATTATCCAATTACTCTGAGTGGAAATAATTAACCTGCAGTGCTCTAGACTGTCACTGTAATGCGTTTTTTAAATGCTTTATATGGATTTAGTTATTAGGAGGGATGTCCCGCTGACAGCTCAGAGAACTTTCACAAAACAGTGAAACAAAACCAGTGCATAGTTTTCAATTCTGCTGGACCACGCAGCGAGCCAGCTCTGACCTAGATCATTCAGGATTAGGTCACTTCCAAACCCACTCTCAAAGTCAACAGCAGATTTTTCACAGAGTTCAGTAGGATTTGTCTGGAGCTTGAGTTTTACATGCCATACTTGGATTGCTAACATTTTCCTGCAATTTTTGGTGGCTTGAATAAAGCTCATTTTGATTTGGTGTGATAGTGACATTACTTCACCCTTGTACAGAAGACACCAAGCCAGTCTTACACACTGATAGCTTTCAGTTGCTAAGCTGTCAGTCTCGAGGTAAAATGCTCTACTTTTCATTGATGATCTGTATCCTGCTCCCATAAAAACAGCATTTTTATACAAGACAGAAAAGGGGTATGACTAATTAATAAAGAATACACTTTTCTTTTGCAAAGAGATTTAAAGAAACCAAAACCAGTGCCATCCATTAAATGCTTAATTAAAAGAGTAAACAGAAGAAAAGAATATTGTCGTGGTTTTAGCCCAGCCGGTAACTCGGAACCACGCAGCCGCTCGCTCACTCCCCAGGACAAATATGAAGTCCTTCCTGTTGGTCAACTAGCCTTAAAACCAAGTATAACATGATATTCATTTACCTTTCCTTGGTAGAGTTGAGTTACTATAAATTACTTAACGTAGTTAGATAAAGCACCATATTCCTATCAACAAAGTAATAAGAGCAGTGTTTTATTTCAAGTATTCTGGTTTCCTTAAGAATGATGCAGCTGCTTTTGCAGCTTTTACAACTGTATGTAGTTCCAGCTTGAAAACCACTTCTAAGTATGCCACAGATGACAGCCTTAGCAAGCACTAAGTTAATTAAAAATACCTAGTATTTTTTTACATAGTGCACATGATGAATTTTAGAGGAATGGGTAAATGTGACGGATTTGTGATCAGACCAGCTAGAAGTAACACATTCTTGCAAATTCCGTCCTCCATAAGAACCGGTGTGTAACTTGTTACACAAACGCGACCTTGAGCAGAAATGCAGAAATTCTGCTCAGTCTTCTAGTCCATCTCGACTACAATTGCATTCTGAGACTATAATTAATCTCTGTTTAAGAATTAATGACCTGGATAGCACTGTTCAAATACTGTCAATTTTTCACTAGTGTTCTACAAATCACAATTAAAGATGCCACTTAGAAGCAACAAATTCTCCTTAGTGATGAATATAAGATCTGAACTGGTAAAAATTTAATACGTTTAAAGGCTTATTAAAATTCAGCAGTCACATATTTGCAAAAAATGTAAAATAATAGGATGCATTTGCACCATTTTGAAATAATGTTTAAATAATTTACAAAGTACAAAAAATACAAAATTTTCCCTTCCTACTAAGTTTGCGATACAATGGCAGACCCCAGCTCCCTGAGCTGAGGGTCTCTAGCTAGTCCTCTCTTCCCTGATACTGATTCCCATCACAACATCACACTGATTAAGAACAGCACTTTCCTTTGCAAATCTAGTTCTATTTCCTGATGCAACTGACAGCACGGCTCTGCCAAGAATTTTGTTTACATGCCAGGGGCAGCGGTGTATTCGGGTGGCACAAGAATGAATGGTTAACGTGGAAAAGTGAGAGCTGCTTAGGCCTAAGTTGCTGCCAAAGCTCACATAGTGCTGAGCCATGACCTCATTTTCTACATCACAGAACTGGGGGGAAAGTGCAGAGTACTGGGACTGGCACTGTTCAGTATATTTATCAGTGACATGGGCAGTGGGACTGAGTGCACCCTCAGCAAGTTTGCCAACAACACCAAGCTGTGTGGTTGAGTTGACACACTGGAGGGAAGGAATGCCATCCAGAGGGACCTGGACAGTCTTGAAAAGTGGGCCCATGCAAACCTCATGAAGTTCAATAAGGCCAGGTGCAAGGTCCTGCACCTGGATTGGGACAATCCCAGCCACAAACACAGGCTGGGTAGAGAATGGATTGAGAGCAGCGCTGAGGAGAAGGACTTGGGGGTGTTGGCTGACAAGAAGCTCAACATGAGCTGGCTTCAGTGTGTGCTCACAGCCCAGAAAGCCAACCATGTCCTGGGCTGCATCAAAAGTGTGACCAACAGGTCAAGGGAGGTGATTCTCCCCCTCTACTCGGCTTTCATGAGACCCCACCTGCAGTACTACGTTCAGCTCTGGGGTCCCCAACAGAAGAAGGAGGTGCAGCTGTTGGAGCGAGTCCAGAGGAAGTGCTACGAAGATGATCAAAGTACTGGAGCAGCTCCCTCGTGAAGACAAGCAGAGAGAGTTGGGCTTGTTCAAACTGGAGAAGAGAAGGCTCCGGGGAGACCTTATAGCAGCCTTCCAGTACCTAAAGGGGGCCTACAAGAAATTTGGAGAGGTACTTTTAATAAGAGCAAGTAGTAACAGGACAAGGGGGAATGGCTTTAAACTAGAGGAGGGTAGATTTAAGTAATAGGAAGAAATTATTCACTATGAGAGTGGTGAGACACTGGAACAGGTTGCCCAGAGAAGCTGTGGATGCCCCATCCCTGGAAGCGTTTAAGGCCAGGTTGGATGGGGTCTTCAGCAACCTGGTCTAGAGGAAGGTGTCCCTGCCCATGTCAGGAAGACAAAAAATCTTCTCCTGCTAATCCTTGCAAAAGAGAGAAGTTGAAGTATTCCAAGCTACCTTCTGAGACTTGAAAGCAATTGTCAGCTTTGTTCATCAGTGTTTTGAAAGGCATCTATTCTATTTCAGCTGAAGGATTTGATGTTTAGCAAATTCATAAAATTATTAACAACAGCCTGAAAAATGTTAGATTATACACTATTCTAACAATGAAATTTATCTAACACATGCAATAGATATGTGAAAAAAAAAATCAAAACAATCTACTTCTGTTAGTTTTTCTATGAGTTGCAACATTTAAAAGGCTGGTTAATTCACAGAGAATTCTGAGGACAATTGGATCAAAGTCCTTTTCACCAGCCAAAAATCATAATGCAATTTTTTGCTTGAACAAGGAGATATGAAATCTGGCTTACAAAGGAACTTTGAAACCTTTGCACAAAAGCATTAGGAAAGAAGTTTTAACTTCTGGCTTTCCATACTGATGCTTTTGCTAACTGTTGCAAAGGACCTAAGGAAGGAATAATACTGAAATATAAAAGAAAGGTCACTTACTGAAAAGTGTTTAAACCTTTGGTTTTTGAACAGCTTTTAAAAGATACTTTTCTCTATAAATCAACACTTGCATACATGAATAGACACACAAACATTGACTCCAGCATTCTGATGCTGATTACAAGTCTTCCCTGTGGCAACTCAGGCTGCAAAATAAAAGAAATAAACTGCTGCAACAGATGGGGATGTTTGATTACATCCTCCTGCAAATTATTAAAACATGCAGTTTTCTGTGGTCGCAGGGCTTTTCAGTTGCTAGTGCCCAATTTCATCTCTTTCGCCTGCAGCTTCCATTTCACTTCATAACCTTCATATTACAGTTCTCAATTCTTGTGCATTTATTACATTTCTAGTCTTAGTGAGTATCTCCTGCAGTCTGTTCAAAATCTGCTGCTAAGATAGTTGTCTTGCCCTGACATAAACTTACTGCTTGCTGCAATGTGGTCTGGATAAACATCTCTCTCAAATTTCTCTCCCCATATCCCTCCTCCTGCAGCAATACTCCCTTCTTGTCTTGTGGAAACTCTCCACAATTTAACTATACATAATTCATTTAGACTAGTTACCTTAATATAAGGTTGATGTCTCCCTTTTGCTCCCTTGGTGACCTCAGCATTTCATCACCCAGTTCTCTGAATTTCTAGCTAAGAATTTCACTCTTCTCATATCTCTGCATGCACAAGGGAATCACAACTGGACCACATTCTTTAGCCATCCCTTTAAACTCTTATATTTGTGCATTGAGCTACAACTAGATTGAATTTTTATGTAGAAACGTGGGGAGCTGTGAATGGCATGAATAAAGGCATTTAAAGTCTGCACTGCTTTATATTATATTTGTCTTTTATTTTTGCTTTTATCAATGGCTCGTCCTCTATTTACTAGTTGCTTAGGTCCCACTATGTGTGGGAGGACAAAGACAATAATTTACATTCACATAATATCTACTGCAATAAATCCAAGCTGACTCTGATTCTTAGGCAATAATCTCATACAGAATGTTTATAAATAACAAAATATTTTTAAAAAACTCAAAACAATTACTAGAAAGAACAGGAGGAAGACTAGTGGCAGCTACTGAACAGAAAGAAGTGCCTAAGAGGCTTTACAGTGCTCTGTCATGAGCCACAATGAGCAAACTCTTACACAGCCTGACAGAGCTTTCAACTGTGAAGGAAGAACATGTGCTGGAACCACAGCTCTCACAGTCCTAATCCTTATGTTTTAAATTGGCTGTTTCCAAACAAGTCATAATTTGTTGAAGAGGATACTGTGTCTTATTTTTCTCCTGCTTAATTTGCATAAATCAGCAGAAATACAGCTGACTTTTGAACTTGAGAGATCCTGATATAAATCAGTTGTAACTTACTTGCTATACATAAAATCCCTGTCTTTTTCATTCCCTGCTACTAAAAGTTTTTCCATTCAGTGTTCAAAATTTTCAGCTAAACCAGAGTAAAGTAACCTTGTGTGATAACACATGCCAGCTTGCATTAAAAGGAGCAACCAAAGAAGCATCAATCTATGAGTGACTAAACGCGAGAGTAAGTAGGAAGATCACTGGCTATCGTAATGCTAGCACACAGGAAACAGGAAGCAGCAAGCTCCCAGTAAAGAACCCCCCTGCCCCAAAATGTCCTACCACTGATAAAAAAATGTATTTGCAAAGTCCCATTAGAGCAACAGTTATTGATTTGGGAGTTCTTGCCAGGGCAAATCTGATCAAATGAGAGAGATTCCATAGGCATCCTGATAAACCACAGTCTTGCCATGCTACAGTAAATTTTCCTACTGGGTACTGGTTTTCAGTAGGCCTAAAAGCAAGCAAATGCACTTGCTGCTTTCTTTTACAGAAAGCTCTGATAGGTTGTTTGATGAGGTTTTTTAGTTTTCTTTTCCAGTCCGCTTCCACTGTTGACTGCAGTTAAATAAAATGCCTTAGACTTTTTATTATTATGGTTTGGCAACTGTTCTCATGCTGCTCTCTTCCAGCACCCCGTTCGCACACCTATCTCAGCCTCTCAGGAACAGCTGGAAACTTTTGCCAAGGATAAACTGAAATTCCTTTTGAGTTCCTCAAGACTTCTTCAAATCTTTGTTTCCCAGTGGAACACAAAGAAGCTACATTTTATACAAAGTAGTAATTTCATGTTGTTTCTTCAGAGCGCTCACAGCATGCCACTTCGGACTAGAAGCCACAGCTAATCCTTTAAAGTGTGAAGTATAGAGAACTTAGCAATAACTCTCAGACAATGTAAATAAGGCAGACACAATAGAGAAATAAAAAAACTAATTATGGATTCTTACACATACATGCACAATCCCAAATAGCACAGCTGTCTGATGTCACCTGCTGGAGACAAATGGTTTAAAATGCTAACTGCAAAATTAAATGGTTTTTGTTGTGCAGTTTAAAATCAAGTGAGCAGACAGAGATGTAACCATATTAATATATGGATAAATATATGTAGTTATAAAAACATAACATAACATGCTTAGGTCATACTAAAACAATCCAGAATTCTTTACATTTTTAAGTAATATACTTTCTAATTAAGACACAAAAAAATACATATCATAAGTAGATATGCAAGTCTGTAGTAACTTCTTAAAAAGAACCAAATAAAAAGAAATACTTAGACAGCCCTTGGTATACAATTCTCACTTTACGTTTAAATAAAGCACTTGATTTTTCTGGTCTAAAGTAAATCCAAGCAGAAGTAGTACTGCTTTATTTGCAGTCCTTCTCACTTGTGTAATTTAACTCCAAGAAATATCTGAAAATAATAAATAGTTCATTGTAGGTCTTATTTTATATAGAACATGGTGTGATTTTAACTCAATGGAACAAATCCTGAATTCTGTTAAACAAAATCCACATTCAAGAAGATCAATACATGATTACACGCCATTTGCTTTGGTGTTCTGCACTGACAGTCATGAAACTATGGTTAATTACTATTACTGTAGAGCACAGAAAATGTGAATGCCAACTCTTGCATAAAAGTTCTGTATCTAGAAAAGCACATAAGAAAATAATTAAAAACCCAAATCCAAATCATTCACTTTGTGACCCAATACAGAAAATGATAAAATATTATTCATGTATTTAAATTAAGTAAAATATATGAGATGTAGGTTTTAGAAATGAGTTAAAAGAGAGAGCAATGGATTGGCAAACTGGAGCACAGGATTTTACTATGGATAGAGTAAGTAGCCTGTAAAAAGGTACAGAGGCAGCTTTGGAAGAGAAACACTAAAACTGGTGTCAGTTGTTAAAGATTGGGAAGGACAACCAAAGCAATAAGATAACAGAGTGGAAAATTATTTGTATCTTTCATTTCTAGTCTTGAATGTGTATTGACAAAATTATATATAACAGAATTTTTAATACAGGGCACTACCAATACTTACAGAAGGACCCATAATTTTCACTTTATCTAACAGGTATTAAAAGAGTAATGATAGCAACTCAGTGTCAGAGTATATACTGAAAGAAGCAATAGCAAGAGAAGGGTCCAATTTTAATCCATTCTAAAAAACCCATGCACATCCAATTAAACTAATTTTATTCACAGATAGTACAAATTTAAAAAAGAAATCCAGAATTAATCTGAATTCCTTGTCACTAATACAGAAGCATGCTCCTGATTCAGACAGTAACTTCCAACTATGGCATTTTTTCAAAACTTTTCCTTACCATTTTTTAACAGGCTGCAACAGAACAGCTTTTCTATCTGGTTGGCTTTACTGACTTTTAAAGAAAGAACTCTCCTCAGTATTTCTTTTGAAATAAAAAAAAAAAAAATTATATTAAAATGGGCATAAAAACACCAGCTGGTATTTTCTAAAGAATGCATAATTCAACAGTTTTCAAAGGTCCTCTAGGAGACAGTGAACAAAGTGTTGCTGGTGAGCTATAGAACACTGACAAAAATCAGATTTGTTTAATAAGGAGCAGTTATTGTTTCAGATATTATTTCTGAAACAAGTTTCTAATGATGACTTTTGTGACTTAACACGTACATTCTCTTATTAAGAAATAAAATCTCTGCTGGTTCTGGTGTCCTTGGAAATAATAAAAAAACCCAATAAAAATACTAATACAAACCCCAGAGTAAACACACTCAAACAATCAAAATACTAATTTCAACAAAACAAACAGGATTATTTATATATAAGCATGCTTTTTAAATTCATGTTGCTACTCTAAATGTAAGGTGTTACATCAGGAATGTTTGCATTAAAGCCTGATCCTGTGAGTAGGATAGCAACCTCCTAGAAAATGCCTGTTTTGCTGACCTGTGTCACAAGGAGGTTTATTAGCCAGCTCAGAAAAGTAGAGCAGCACTCTCTTCCTTTCATTTTTCTTCCAGATCACTTATGGTTAGGGAAAACAATCTGTCGGAATTGGCACTCTGGACAGTCAAATCCATTTGAGTGCTGCACTCCATTAGACAATGATACAGTCAAGCTTATATCATTCTGTCTGCAATTACCTGTAAAGGAAATCTGGGTCCTGAAACTTCAGGAAATTACTGAGGTTCAGGAAGTGGGTCAGCTGTAAGAATTTCCTTTGAGACACCTTCTAAAAAAAGAGCTTGGACTGACTGAGAAAAAAAATGCCTAACAAAACATCTTTGACAATCTTTTTGGCAACTCTTTAGAACAATCAATGATAGCTATATTAATGCTAACTAATTAAGCTTTTTTTTTTTTTTAAAAAAATTGTAGATATTTGGTAATACTTTTGCTTGAGCAATTGAACACATTGGGGTTTTTTTTCAAAATGTCACTTCTATTTATAATTAGTGATTTTTAGAAGCTCTTTACACTCTAATACTTGTACCTAAAAACTGTAATGCTTTTGCCATCTATAGCACTAGCATTGGTCAACTTCACATATTTGACAAATTAAAAAAAAAAAAAAAAAAAGAGGAGGAGGAAACAGGATAAAGAGCATTGAGAAAGCAGCCTGATCACGCATCAGTCAGTGTTTCAGAATCAATAACCAATTTACTGCAGCGTTTTGTTACACTATAGTGTAATGAGTTCTTGAGATCAAACCTGGTTACTTTTCAAGGCACATTATACCCCAAATCAATATCTATCATTTTTTTTTTCTTGCCTTGAGTAACCAGTGACACAACTTCTATGGCAGTTAATTAGAAAATAAAATCTCATTACTCAACACATATATATTCTAAGACATGTTAACAAAATACTATTGAAACTGTTTACACTAATGTGGTTTATTTTTGAGACTGAGCTAATAGATCTGGGAGGACAATAATCTCCCCAGAGTGACAAATGGCTATGAGAAAGCAGTGGATAAAAATCGCTCCCGCTAGCAGAGCTGTAGCAGGAAGTGATTAAGCCTTTAGGGTCCTACTGATGTCAGGGTTGTTACAGTTTCTTTTGTCAGGCAGGATAACTATCTGATAAAATGAAAATAAATACCTATCATTAGCAGATAGAAAATACATGTACCAAAATAAACAACTGTTTACATTTATATATAGAAAATACATTCCTAATTGCTGTTTGGTTGTGAGTCAAGCATTGTTTGAAACCATGCTGTTCAAAATAATTTTATCTTTTAATCATGGTTGCGGGGAAGACGTATCAAAGAAAAGGAAGCATATTTGCCAGTGAAGCTTTTGTTCTGATGGTATTTCTAAGCTGGAATGTTATTTTTTCAGATGTGATTTTTATCATATTCTTCAAAATATTAAGAATATTCACCTGGGGAATTAATAATCACACACTTTGTTCAAACTTTATCTACTATTGTTGTTAAACGTTCCTTACACAAATCTGTGGGACTAACATACCTCATTTGGCATTTGATATTTTCATTTCATTCACTCAGACAATGATGCTACTAAATAAGATACTCCACCACTCTTATCAAAAACCCTCCTAAACTGACTTTAGTATATAATATCCCCTAAGTGAATTCATAACAAAAGCAAAAGAAACATGTTATTTTCTCCCCTCAAATTACCAGTTAATACGTTCTAGATTGTGAGCTTTTTCAGATTTGTAGACACTTTATCTTTCTGCCTTATACACTGCAGGGCTCATTACAGCTAAATAAATGAAATTCTAACAACTGCTTACTTAAAATTGACTTCACTGGAAAATGTATGTTAAAAAGGGCTCCTCTCTATTCTTGAAAGGCTTCTTTAAGAGATGATTGTATACAATATTATATTTCAAAGCAATGTCAGTAATTCTTTCATGTGAGAGAGAAAATTCTGTCCAAATGTAGCCTAAAGATCAGGATTATGCCTTCTTTGTAGTGGGTGACACATTTGAGACTTGGTACATCAGAAGCCCAAGCTTCTTAAGATAATATTCTGAAATACTGTTAGAATTTGTTGAAATCTCACTTAGTGTGAAGTTTGTAAGAATGTTTCAGCAATGCTCTAACTTTTCTGAAGAACCACGCAAGAGGAAATCAAAGCCTGCAAGTAGCACACACAGATCCTACCCCTACAATATTGTCTCACACAAAAGCAGTAATTCCTTGAGCATAAAGCAAACAGCAGCAACTGCAGAAGAAGGAATAAAAGAATTCGCTGTTACTTGCAATATGAAAAAAGATAAACCAAAGGATTTAGAATTTCTCTTTAGCATTAGGGTCCTGCAGAGCACGTTCACATTCTTCACAAACATAGCCCAGTGTTCTTCTCCAAGTTCCAGGTTCTTGGGATTCTATTCAATCAAACCAGCTGGACTATACTGGGACACTGCATGATAAATCTGTTTGCAAAGTTCAGATTTGGACAGAACTAGGCCTAAGCAAGACAGAAAGTAAAGGAGGAGTAATATTGTGCCTTCATGGAAGTGGCTTTAAGTAAAAAAAAAAAATACATTCTGAATTAAACCTTCTGAGGATGCTCATAATTTTGTAAACTAGAATTATTTAACCAAGTAACATTTCTACAGTTTAAAAGGAACAAGCAATCTAATGATATTTGAAAAAACAAAGAAGATGTGGCTTTATAGGCTAAAAGCTATGCTGAGTTATTAGCCAGATCTTTTATGAGAAAAAAGAAATTATGTCAAGGATAGAGAATGTGATCATACTTTCTCCTTCAAGAAGTAAACAAATCCTTCAATTTTATAAATTCAATCTTATACAATACAGAAATATTATCTAGCGTGACTCCCTGTTACACTTACAAATTGAAAGAGTGGCAATGTCAGAAGTTTGCAATGGGTTTCACTGCAACCACAATGACATTCTCACAGCTAATAGGCTGAATGACCAAAGCATGATTTATTTATAGTGATAAAATCATGTAATAAAGTCTGAGCAAAGTAAGACTTTAAGGACTGTTAATTTACAGGGGTGGTGAGTATTCTAGGCATTAAGACAGCAAAGCCTTAAAGCATATAAATTTGCCGGATTGGGGGCAGAATGCACATTGCCTTTCAGGATTAAGTTATGGGTTGATGATATCACCTTTCTTTTGACCTTATGAATGAAGAGTCATCATGAAAAATAGTCTGGAAACTTAGGTCAGTTAGTTTTATTCTCTAAGCTGTTACTGATCAACTGAGCCTTACTCTTTATCTGTCCACATATCTACAGAAAGACCCTGAAATCCACTGCTACAGATTCTGGTCTTATTCAGATGTTCTTTACTGTATTTTAAATGTTAAAAAAACCATAACTGAAACAGGCAAGAGGATCTGTTGCAAGAAATTCTATCAGTAGCATAGTAGACTAGCTAGCAGAGATGTTATTTCTTTCCAGATCCCAAATCCAGGGCCAGATTCGTTGAGATATCTGAATGGCTATCCTCTTCCTCCTCCTCTACTGCTGGCTACTTCGAATATACACTGTGTTGTGATGACAGAGAAACTTCCAGCCTAACACCTTCCTTATGAAAGTGGCAGTCCAATATTCAAAACTGCCTGCAGCTGTGCTTTGTTCAGTACACCTACTGTGCAAAAGGAAACACAGCAAGAAAAGTTTTTACCTTATTTTCACTTTACTAAGAGTTACAGCCGAACGCAAGAGAAGAAAACTATATGCTATATTCATACACTTGAAGAACTGGGCTGCTTAAATTTAAAAGGCCCATGTACTCATGGAAGATCTTTCATGAATACCCGAAACATAGACGCTTTTCACAGAAAGAATATCAAATTAGCTTAAATTATTTCATTAAAAATGTCAAAATGGGACTCTAATAGACTTTGAACCCTCTATAAAAATTCAGATCGCTATTGGGTGTTTTCCATTACATGTCTTTCTGTACTCCAACAAGAATCAAACTAATGATCTGAAATGAAAATGTGCCCCAGGGAATATTTGATTAAAACGTATGATATTGAGGAACAATGATTCATTGGTAATCATAAATTTGTAATACTGATGTCAGACGAAATTGTATCATTTTCCAGCAAGCAATATATTTTCCAAGAACAGGTGGATTTGAATTCATGCCTAACGCTGAATTATGTAGACAGAAACTATATGGAAAAGCACACGGAAGTGACCTTTAGTCTGATTGACCATCACATCCTATTACACATGCATGTTCATAGAGACTGAGGTATCTTCACTGACTTAATAGATTAACATCACTTGGGTATCACTATTGCATATCATTATGTCACACAAATGAGTGTAATCATAACAATTAGAGGTTGCATTAAAAATGTGAGAGGCAGACAGTGGGTGAATACAAACCGCTGTAGTTACAACGAAGTCACTAAGGCTATGCTGATTTGGTTTGGTTGCTAAAATGCAATGATAATACAGAACTGGATCTGTATTACAGCACTCTTCAAGCAGAGGGAGTAAAAAGGGAGTAAAAAGTGCATTCCAAGATGCACAGTAGAAACTTAATAGTAGAAATTCATAGTAGGATTTTTTCATAGTAGAAATTTTACCTTAGCTGGTAAAAATATGCTAACCAGAAAGATCTCTTTGCAAGTTGTTAATATCACTTATAAGATAAATCATTTACATTTTTGTGTAAATAATAATGTGGGTATTTTTTTCAGTACTTCAGCTGAAAAGAGCAAAACTGAAAAACAAGCCAAATATTTACATCAAGTTTAGTATTGTAAATACTTTGAACTGAGCTTATTGATTACATCAAAAGCAGGGAAAAAACTTACAATTACCTATATAGCACAGATGGCTGATCTTGGTATGACCAGAAGGCTTTTCTGCCCAAAACTTACATCTATTTCAGATGATCACATCCCAACACCAGCAAGTTACATGAAATATCTGCACAGATAGTAAAATTAAAGTAACTGTTCTAGCAATTGTTTGAGAAGAACTAGAAACTCACTGGAGACAGGATTAGATTTCAAAGAGATTTCAAAAAACCAGAAAAAAAAAAAAAATTAAACCCTCAAGAATACAAGTCAGTCAAGACAAGTGCAAGTGCAAAGTGCTCCCTGAAGAAAGAATGACTTGGCAAAATTAGTAACGCTTCAGATATGGGTTTATGTCAGTGTCAGGGAACTGTTTTTCAAGGACATAGATCTGAAGAAGTGAGTTCACAGGGGAGTATCAGGAATGAAAAGGACTCTAACAGAAAAGAACTTGAAAAAGCAAGGGGTTTTAGTATAAGGAGGGTAAGACTGAAGAGAAACAATATGATGGTTTTCAGTCTGCAAGTTTGTCACAAAAAGGAAAAGAATTTTCTAATGTTTGTTGGGTAACAGACAGTAATAAGTTTCAGAAAAGATTCACAGTAAGAGGTTTTTTTAAATCATCCTAATATTATCAGTCGGATTTCCTAGCATGTTATGGGTTCATCACTGCTTTAGTTCTAAAACATTTGTCAGAAATGGCTCAAGGCTTAGAGCTAAGCTAAATGACCACCTGACAACCTTACCAGCATTGTTTTTATGTTTCTACAGAAAATGACACTGCCTTAAGAAGAGCAAATGACCCCTCATAAATTATAAAACTCTTTCTCTAAGTACAGCCTCAAGGATCTTCAGATGGATCAAATGTGACTTTGGATTGTTAAATCTTTGAGGCAGGGATTGTGCATCTACTTGAGTTTGTGATACATTAGCATAGCTATTGATAAAAACTAACAAACCATACCAGTAACCCTCATTCAGAAGAGTCTGGTATAGCACTACGAATAAGCTCCCAGCAAAACATACACAATTCCTGATGATAGGCTCCTTCCATCCTCTTCCATTCCAGATACTTGGATAATGTGGTGGCTCTATTCAGTATTCTGGTAACTTAAGTCATTAGTAAACATTTATCAAGTATTTTTTATCAGGTGCAGAAAGATATATAATGCTATATAAAATCATTTAAAGAAAATATGAAGATTTCTAATTTTACAAACACACAGAACTAAGGAATCATGTCAGCCTTCACCTACATCAGATACTTTATAACCTGAATCTAGGCTGACTAATACTTGCTTAAAGGTCCTGTCACTAACAGCTGCCTTTGAAATCAAAGCCTTTCTGGTTTTCTTTCTCATTTGGGGTGTTTTCCTAATCAGCATCAGAAAAAAAAAATTTACTGACCACCCAAATAGATGAAAAAGATGCATTTTGGTAGATACATTTTAAAAGTCTGTACACTATTTTCTTCAATATACATTTCTGTGAAGAATAACCTTTTAGGAATCAGACTTGCCTCTAAGTCTAATGAAACAAAAGATCTGTATTCAAGATCAAGTGCACAGCTCCAGTTATGAAAACAACATTCCTTCTGGCTGTAGGAACATTAGTGCTGCCTCCTCCTCCTCTGGGGTAAAGGGTAGAGAAAGCAGCTATTTACTGGTGTTTGAGTTTTGTAATGTTTCTCTTCAGCACTTAGAAAAATCAAATTTCCTGTGAATGGGGCTTGTGTTATCGTCCATCACAACCCTTTTGTGCTGGCTCCTCAATAATATTGGTCATAACAGCTTGGACTGATGACTGTGGTCTTTTCCAAGTACAGACGCTTGGACTTAAATCAAAACAGATGCTAGTCAAACAATATGTGTTAGGGCAGTACCAGCAACACACAGCAAGCTTTCTCTTCTCAGTTCTCTGACCTCAATGAAAGATCTTCTTTATCTAATTTGTAGTGTTCGAAGTATTACTCTACTGCTGCCATCAGACTGTGTTATTAGTAATTTAACAGCACTGAAAGCTGAAAGAAAGCAGCTGTCAATGGAATTCCAAACAACACAGTTATTTGATTTTTGGTATCATAGTGTGGGAAGCATACACTAGCAATTTTGTATGTATAGTAGGCAAAAATATTATTTTTTCATGTCTTTCTATATATCTCTTGCAACTCAAACTTAAGTATTTTTGATACTGAGATATTTTGTTAGAGAGATCAGTGCCCTGAATGATTAGAAGCACTAAAGCAAAACTGAGACATACAAAAAGTTGAAGTACAAAAATGCATGCAAAGCCCACTAATTCTGCTTAGTTCTGAAAGATAAGCCAAGTTACACAGCAAGTTAATTTCATCAAAAAGGTATTCAGGAAAATTTTCAGTACCACTATTGCTTGTCTACAAGTTGGCAGAACAATATACTGCTTTCAGAGAGCAGAAGATAATATGCAATTCTGCTTTTGTTTTGTGCTGGGTTTTTTTTGCAGCTCTTTGATAACATTACAGTAAAAGTTACAAAACGCTTTTTAAGACCCATTAGGTACAAAATGCAAGTTATATTAGTAAAGAATTATTGGTTGAAGATTTCAGCAAGCATCTTTGAAAGCTGGACAACTACTCTGTTTTTAGCCGGACAAGGATTTTCAGAACCCTGAGATAATTTTTTTATATGGATAAAAGACTTACATTCTCAAACTGATGAACTTACAGGTTTGAGTTCTAAGCAAAGAGCTACTTGGAGCTGGCTAATAACAAAGCTCACAACAGGGTATTTGTGCAGATACTTCTAACTTCTCTGGAATACAAGTACTTTACTTCCCATTAAATCATTGACATAATGTGTTTAATATTCTTTGTACTCGAAAAGCAATTGCTATCATTAGTAACGCATATATTAAAATATGTCTGAGATGCTCAAAAGGAATAAGTTAATAAAGATTCTTGAGTGCAGGACAAGGAGAAAAGCAGACGCCATGAGGGCAGAATACATCTTGTTGCATTCAGCCTTCTACGTGTAAAGTCAGGCCCCTACCAACAAGTTATAGATGAATTTAGAATCTGCAGTGATTTCAGCAAAGCTCTAGACCTGTTTGAAGGGTCCTTAAAACTTCAGAAGTTTCATTCTACACAGCTCAGTTTTGCAAATATTCATATCAGCCTTGTGAGTGGCACTGGTTCCTTCTTAAATGTCTGAAGTACTAGTGGCTTGAGATAGGGAGATGGAGTGGAGTGGTACAGAGGTCACACTCACAGAAGAAATTACGCTGTTGTGACAAATTTGTGAATTTGAGCCCAGGAAAGGTGTCAGGGAAGA
This sequence comes from Strigops habroptila, assembly GCF_004027225.2. Lineage (NCBI taxonomy): Eukaryota > Metazoa > Chordata > Aves > Psittaciformes > Psittacidae > Strigops > Strigops habroptila. The sequence goes on from NC_044283.2 coordinate 17,815,969, forward strand.
AAATTTTTGCAAAATTTATCCTGTCACAGAAAAATGGTATTTTCATATCTGTTTCCTTATGCATATGTGATATTACAGCAAAGATGATATCTAAATCCATTTATCATATTTAATTTCATTATTAAACTTATTATATATAACTGAAATCAAAGAGCCAGACAAGCCACACTCTTTCCTACACCAGAATTTTCCTTTTCCTTAAAACATAATGACATAAAATTGCCCCATCAAAGTGAAAAGCAAATACCAATTGTATTCTTCCATCTTAAGTTGACACGGAAACAGAAAATTATCTTCTTCTTGATCTATCTTACTGTACAACACAAATGCAATACAATGGGGGATCACCACTGCTTTCATACTGCTTTCAATCAATACAGCTGTATTCAAACCTTCTTTTTTAACTCTGGGAAGAGCCAGACTTGTATATCTTGTGTGATATACAGGCTTACACTGGTGGATATTAACAGAAAATGACATTTTTTCTAGTTTTCAGTGGCACTGTAAAAAGTGATGTGAATTATAAACCAAGATGAATGGTTTAACAGAGGGCTAACTTCAGAGATTATTGCCATTTTATTGTTATTATCTAGACCCTACTCCAGAATTTCACACCATCTTATACTCACAAAAAAGCCACATGATTTGAAATCAGTGTTTATGTAATTTCTTCCTAAAGATGACTTTCCAGGAGTCCTAACTGGTATCCTGTGTAAGCTGTTGGCTGTTGAAACAAGGTATAGCATCAAACAATGTTGATTAACAGGGACAGAGTTCAGAGCAGAAATTTCTTATTTGTAGAAATAAGTAGCTTGTACTCTCCTGATAATAAGACCTTAAAAATCTTTGATTCATGGTGTCTATGAACCAACTAATGTACCATTGATATAGTTGGCAGCTTTTAGAACTAATGCAGGTAAGGAGAAATACAAAAGGGAAAATCACTTATTTTTAGAAAATTTTATTAAACAGTCAAAAATTCTAAGGAATGCTCTAACAAAAACAATTTATCTCTTTTAATTTTTGTCAACATATTTGCTGTATGTATTTAATTTTCTGAGGAAAGCAGCTGATCTGATAAATTACAAATTGACCAACAAAAGCAAACATAGTGAGAACTAAAAATATCCAAATTTGACTGTAGGATTATTAGGGGGCTTCTTTCCAAGTGAAGTTCACTTATTTGTTCAGTTCAGTTTTAATATTTCACATTTTTTCTTACTTTTGCTTGATTTAAGCAATAAATGCAGCTTGACAAGCAATGAATATGTGAAGAAAGCAGGAGTCCCCCAGAAACCATAAGCCTAAGCAGCACATTCCATTAAAGTCTCTAATGCAATCTGTCTCAAATTTGGGGTGACTGAGAAGAGCAATTCCCTGAGGTGGGATGATGGCATATGTCTGTGGGAGTAAGAAAGCAAAAAGAAATGAGAAATCCAAGGAAATGCTGATTTACTCAGATAAGGAGGAAGGGCACACAATTCCTCCATGTTGCATCACAAAACACAGTATTAGACACTGGGGGAGGGGTTGTAAGGCTTTGTTCTTGCTGCCAAGATAAACCTAGAAGTACTGGTGTGCTGGAGGTGTCAAAGCACAAGAGTTGTGCTGAAGGGACCCCCGGAAGAATTGTACACAGCACAACACAGCAGCCTGTTACACGTATACACACACATATGTGATAAATTTCTTGATTCAAAATGTCTTTGCAACTTTGGGCTTTTCAGAGCTCTGAGATAATTACAACTCTCTTCCTTTAGAAGGAATAGTATTTCTTGATAAATGTAGTCCTTGAGATCTAAGAAATAAATCATCTGGGCAGCCAATATGTGGAAGCAAAGCAAAATAAAACATTGCAAAACAGCCTCTGTGGCAGCTGTATGATGTGCATTAAAATTTTACTATCAAGAATCACTCCTGGAGTGTTACACAAAATGGAAACCCAAAGAAGGCATTCAGAACTGAAAAGCACTAAAACTATTTACCCCTAAGCCTCCTCCTTTCTGCATGCAAAGCAAACTACTATATTCATCAACAACCAAAGCTGAAAATGCAAAATGAAATGAAAATGAGCTATTTTAGGCAGAGGTTACATAAATTATCATCATCCTCATTTTACAATTTTGAGCACTAAAGAACAGAAATTTTAAATCTCAAATGAAAACTTAAGTGGATGGAATAAATTTGTGTATTTCATGAGTTTCATACTATATCCAATCCATGAGTTCTCACAACTTGAAGTACCATTCAGGCATAGTTAGGTGCATTGAGATTTGGGTGGTAGCCCATGTATTTGCTTCAAATATCGAATCAATTGCATGTTGTTTTTCCAGCAGGCTGGAAAACAGGAATAGCCTAATAGTGTTGATAAAAAAAGCTATAGGTGCATGGATTTGGTCAACTAACAGACCTAAGAAGTTCTGGCATATGAACACCTGCAGCAGCTTCATTAATGGCACAAAAAGAATGGAGAACAAATGTGGGGGATAAAAAAAAATGAAAGCCACTCTGTTACTATCTTTGTAGTTTACAGCCAAGTTTATAATAATAACAACATGCCAGAATGTTTGAGATCTGCAGGTGGAAGCAACCCTCGCTTTCTCTGTTCTTAAGGTTCCCTTCTTGCCAGCCAGGAAAGATGAACAGATCAGTTTTACTGGAGCCCACAAAGGTAATTTAAGAAAATAACAATTCAGTATGTGGGGAAGGGGGTATGTGGCACTTTGCTTTATTTTTTCTTATTAGCAGTATTAAGACATATAACCAGTAAAAAATACTTCCTTACAGTACAAACATTGCACTCATCCAACACCTAGCTTACTCAACTGAGTTTTTGCAACTTCCTTCTCATTTCTTTTTGCTTTCTTACTCCCACAGACATATGCCATCATCCCACCTCAGGGAATTGCTCTTCTCAGTCTTCCAGAACAGCTCCTGGGTGTTTTGTGAGCCACACTGATAGCCTAAGAAGTACTTAGAAAGAAGTATTATCATCTGTGGAGAAGGCATGAGAGATTACTGAGAGATTATTAGGTATTTCTGAAGTGCTATTGTGTCATGAGTTTATTAAGGTAAACTGTTTGTATTAATTGCAGAAAAATAAACCCAATGTTAGATAAACATAATGTAGGATATGCGTAAGGGACACAGTCTTTATTAGCTTTTCAAAGGATTGTCATATACCTTTTCCTAACAGGTATTTTGGGGTATTTTCCCTAGCTAAAAGGAAAAACTGCTTAGATGAACAAATTGTCAATTATAACAGGTAGCATACAGCTTCAAAGTCCATTTTATGTCTAAAGACATAAGCCAAAAAGCCCCTCTTAAACCATTAGTTCAGCTAAGCAATCAAAAAGCTAAAGGCTGATTATAGTATATGAATTTTTGACTGAAATGTAGCCACAGTGTATGTACAACTGTCAAAAGCAGCCAGTGAAAAAAGGTATGCAAATTTATTAAATATAAATAAGAATAGTCACACAAAAAGTTCAAATCCTTTGTTATTTACTATTTACTTTGGTGTTTCCTCAGTGCTCTAATATGCACGAAACTGTTTAAATGGTGTCACTTCATGTGAGTATTTTGACCCATAAAGCTCTTTAACATATTTATGATCAGTAGATTATTTTGCTATATATGGTTTTGGTCAAACGATAACGCAATCCTGCAATTTAGTGAAGTCCAGTGAAAAGTGTTAAAGGACTTGTAGGTGTTGCAAGGTGCTAACTGGACAATAAATCTCAAGGGACCAAAACTGAAGTAGGACTTTAGTCCTGACATGTTCTCACAGAGGCTTCTTTCCCAGAGCTCTTCTGAAGCCCCTGCATTGCACTTGAGATATGGCAAAGCTTTGCCCCAGATTCTCTCCCAGACTTGTGTAATTTACCAATGTTCATAACTAAAATTATATTAAATGAAGGTACTTGTTCTAGGTCACAATAATTACAGTGATGATTTAGGGAATATGCTTATGTATAATTTCTGAACTTCCTTTGGGAATATGAACTTTCTACTTGTATCTGTGTCAGGCTGAAAACTCCATTTTCACTCCATTTTCTACCTCTGTTTTGGAAAAAGAGCTAACAAAGGATGGTCAAGCTTCAGTTATCCTTCTTTACATGCAAGTCTTTTTAAACAATTTTGAGTGTTGCCACAGGTAATGTTTGGTTGCCTGAGAGAGGTATTAGACATCATCTGGTGAACATGCGTGGAAGTTGTAAAAGATATTTTCTGATCCAGTGTTTTGTAGAGAGGGATAGTAGATGAGAGAGATTTTGCTGAGGGGTAAAAATTCATGTCCAAGAGGCAAGGAAGGACCACGCAATTTACACAATTCCGATCCAAGTAGTGGGTGGAGAGGAATATATGATGGAAAAGCTCATGGATGGACATAAAGACCGGAAGATTACTCACCAATTACCATTTCAGGCAAAACAGAGAAAATTAATTTATTGCCAATTAAAAATAGAGTTGAATATTGAGAACCAAAAACTAACTTGACACCTTCATTCCTGACTCCTATACCTCCGCTGCCATGCCAAGTGTCGCTCCTCTCTGTCGCTCCTTCCTCCTCACACTTCCTCTACTCTCGTGTGGGTCCTTCTCATGATCTGCAGCTCCAGCTTGGTCTCTCCATTGGCTTCAACTTCCTTCAAGAATACCCTCCTGCTCTCGCGTGGGGTCCTCTGCACTGCAGAGGTTGCTCTGCAGCCCCCCTGCCACTACCAAAATCTTGCTACTTAAACCAAATATAAGTACAAATAAACAACTGGATATGTTCTTTGTCACAGAATCTCACAGGCTTAAAGGTAACAGACATATAATCTTTTATGCTGTTTAATCAAGCATTTACTTTGAAGCTAGGTATGTTCTTAACCCTACCAGTGCTATTGAAGGACTCCAAGTTCATGGTAGTTGAAGATCTTATGTTAGTTTCTAGCTGAACAGTATTTGCCATGATTTCATGACCATTAAAAGATGTGAAACAATACTGTAGCAAAAATTTGTGATGGGGGAGATAAGAAGAGAAATAAACATAACTAAACATCCCTGATAGACAGGATATCTTTTTAAACTATGATTTTGACAGTTGTACATACACTGTGGCTACATTTCAGTCAAAAATTCATATACTATAATCAGCCTTTAGCTTTTTGATTGCTTAGCTGAACTAATGGTTTAAGAGGGGCTTTTTGGCTTATGTCTTTAGACATAAAATGGACTTTGAAGCTGTATGCTACCTGTTATAATTGACAATTTGTTCATCTAAGCAGTTTTTCCTTTTAGCTAGGGAAAATACCCCAAAATACCTGTTAGGAAAAGGTATATGACAATCCTTTGAAAAGCTAATAAAGACTGTGTCCCTTACGCATATCCTACATTATGTTTATCTAACATTGGGTTTATTTTTCTGCAATTAATACAAACAGTTTACCTTAATAAACTCATGACACAATAGCACTTCAGAAATACCTAATAATCTCTCAGTAATCTCTCATGCCTTCTCCACAGATGATAATACTTCTTTCTAAGTACTTCTTAGGCTATCAGTGTGGCTCACAAAACACCCAGGAGCTATTCTGGAAGCATCTTTTCTGCTTCTTCCTAGCCCTGCACAATACAGCTGAACAGGGCCTGAATATTTTATTACATTCTCTAATAGGAAGAAGCATCTATGAGTTAGACAACCCACAATAATACCATTGCCTGATTTGTTTCTTAGTGTGGCAGAGTGACTCTGACTCTGCATATTAATATAGCACAATTTTAACATGGTTTGTTAGAGACCCATAAATTTCCACAGCAATCCAGCCACTACCTCATCTCTAGCACAGTCAAGTGCTCAGAGGTCTGCAGGATTTATTTATGTTTTTCAACTCAGCAAGAGAATGTATGGTTTGCAGAGCAAAGGCTTTTGCGTGTCCATGAAACAACTGCAGTATCCATGCATCACTGGTAATTGTTGGGAAAGGTTTATTTTACAATGATGACTAATGCACATTTCTGAGTACACTAGAAGCAACATCAGACCTTGTTTAAATAAAAGCTTTTTATAATCAATGTGTCTTGCAATCTGCCCTAATTTTTTGTGCCATAATACAGTGACACCACGTGACAATGACAAGTAGTCTCTGAGCTGTTGATTTTCACTGGTTTTCACTTTATACCTGTCACCTTTATCACTGATAGTTTTCAAGATAAACCCAATACAACACCATAAATTAGATCTAACGGCTAACCATAAATTTGACCCTGACAAGCTCTAATTACTCTGATGTTATCATAACTTTAAGTTTTGTCGAAGTTTAAACACAGTGCATTCAACTGATTTTTAAGTGCACAGACATTAATGGAAATAACAGCCTTTTAATTTACACGTTTCTGTAATTCTTTTTCTGTACAAATGAAATGTGGTTAGCACCCTGCAGAACCATATTGTTTGTAAATAATCTTTCTATAAAGATAAGCATCAGCTGAAGAGTTTCAAGGCCATACAAATGGTCTAAGTCACATCTGAGGCACATTATTACCAACACTTGTGGCATGCAAAAAGCTATGGTACCCATTTTGAGGGTGTGCAAAGGTATGGTCTTATTTGGGATTAAAAGTTCAAGCACAATACTTTTATCAACACTAATCAGAAAAACCACATGTATTTTATTGTTTGGTTTACTATGGTATCAACTGAAAATGTCAGTCTGACATCCAGTCTGTCTCCTTAACCAACATTTTTTTTTTAACGTAGACAGGAAGAATGAAACTGGAAAATAAGACAATACATCTCTCTACATCACTCTCTGACACTTTCTCAATCTTCAACACCAGTCATTTCAACCATAACAAACATTCACAGAACAGACCAAGTTCACAAAGCTGAGAGATTATCATAAACGCTAGTCATGGTGATAACTCTTACAAAAGTGATTCCTGTAATGTGTGGAAGTATATTTAGAAATAAATAAGGTACCAATTTTTCAATGTAAATAGGAACTCCGTGAGAAAAAAAAGTTCGCATTTACTATCATTGAAAAGCTGGATAGTGGTGAATATCTACTTGTTTACCATAAGGGATCTAACAACATGGAGTTGCTATGGCTTCATACTCTAAAGCTTGACAGAAAGCTTTACGTAAATTAGGTTTAGACTTGTGGCTGCAGATAAATTCCAAAATTTAGTTCACCCTGAGTGAGGGTAACTTATTTCTCTCTCAAACAGATGAGCTTTATCTGGCTCACTGACAAATATTACTGATAAAATCTTCTTTTGGAAAAGAACTGAAATCGTGACAGTCAAGATAACTTCTACCTTGGCAGCTGTAGCTAGAATAACCTCCAAGCTTGAAAAATGTAGCTGCAGACTCTCCAGAATAGTTAATGACCCTTATCCTCTCAGCACTTTGTTCAGCATTTTCGCCGTTTATCTTAAAAAAACCCAGGAATTTATTCCAAGGGAAAGGTTTGCTTCTTGCTAAATCAATCGTCTGACCTTTCTTAAAGTGAAACTTGTACAATAATTACTTTCCAATTTGTAACTGTCTGTGCTATAAGTGTTCATATAAAAGAGCTTGTATAATATATTCAGTTATCTCTTTTATTTATGGAGATGGTTAATGTTGCACCACATATAATCATCACAACATAGTAAATTTCCTTGAGTAATATTTTGAATGAGTAACACTTCTAAATAAATTGGAAAATTTAGTTACGTCTGTCCCACTACCACTATCTTTGGCAGTTCTTAAGTGAAGCTGGATATTTGTGCTTTAGACAGCAACTTCAGATATTAATTTTTCAAATGAGCAAAAAGTCCAACATAACCTTACAGTAGAAGGTTGTGCAATTTCCTAATACACAATAAAGTACTGAATAAATGAAAAGGCTTACAACTCAACAAACTCTTAGATACCCTTGAAACACACTTATATCAGCTTACAATGCAGCATACTTTATTGCCTATCTGAGATATTAATTTCCTTTGGGCTGTAGTACATTGGGAGATTTGGAAATGGTGATGTGACAAACAGATAACAGTCAAAGTACTACGTGAGGTCTCTTCCATAGAAAGGATAGGAGATAAGTGAGAAGGAGAAAGAAGTAATTTTTCTGAAAATACACAACTTATTTGTTGCATTAGATATAAAAGCAGACTAGTTAACTTGCATATTCACGTATAACTAAGCTACCGGTTGTTATTGTTCCCATTCTGGTGCCCTGTTTAAACACCTCTAATTTTACAAATCCAGAGGCGTTTGAACTAAGATTTCCCATCATTTTCCCTGCTCTGTGGAAAGGCATTGCTGTTATTTCCATTACTAGACAAATATGCTTTGTTTTCCTGACTTAAAATGTTCCTGAAGACCTTGGTCAGACTATGTCAGCTTTGAAACTGGGACTTGAAATTTAGCAGGTAGTTGCTCGTTACTTGAATGGACCTTTGGACTCCCCTTTAAAATCTACTAAAATTTGGCCATGACTGTAAATCTTTGAAATTGAAGTTCACAAAAACACTGTAGAAATTGTGAGAAAATCCTTTTCTTCAAAGGTTCGGAATGCAAGCAAGCCAAGGATGTACAGGATTTTCTCAGCAGTAGGCTGCACACAAGTAGCCTGAACTGAGAGTAGGGAATAAAATCTAAGCAACATGCAGGAAAGGTCTTCCCAAAATTAAATGCTCCAAGGACAAGAGCTGGACAAGAGCTGAACTGGTTGAAGTAGTAATTTGAGAATCTGAAGTTAGAAGACAATAGGGAAACACTGAAAAAACTAATCAACAGTGAAAAGAATCTGAATTAGAAAAAGTTAAACAGAAATCCTGCAGGAAAGTTTAGAAATCTTTTTTTGAATAGGACCTAAAATAGCTTCCAGCTCCAGAACAGTTTCAGTCTGTGAACTGAAAAGAAATCCTGTGAAAATTGACTTTACATCATGATTATACCAATCATTCAAGCATTTGAGTCATTATAGATTAAGCCTGGTTTTATGTGTGTATGCTGTATTTCTGATGAGAAAAGAAAAACTTCGGCTACGGAAAAAAAAAAAAATCTTTATTCAAGTCCTTTAACACAAATAGATTATGTTATGAGGTTGTACTGACTTCCTGATTCCAGATGGACCCAACAGAAAGGGAACTAAACTACACAGACTTTTGCAATCCTCAGTCCAGTATAAGTAAATAGTTTTAAATTAGATCTTACTTTTTTCAGTTAGTTTTCTTATTCTTACTACACAATATGTAAGAGCAATCTAATATTTCATATTTTACTCAAATATTGAAAATATGAAGCAGATTAAATTTGTCAGAGAGCCAAACCTCATTTTTCACCATTCTTGTCTGTATTTTCAGGCTGTTAAAAATCCCCAGCAGAGAACTCTGAATAACAGACCAGCTGACAGAACACTGCTTTGCTGTGACAGCTATACTCCGTATAGAACACCACCCTTCACAGAAAAAAGTTCACATTTTGCTTTTTTTTCCCTTTTAATTTTTCAGCCACAGTGAAAACCCCACATATTTAACAGTTAAAATGTAGATCTAAATTTAAGAAATTAAGAATTTAAAGAATTAACTTGCTCAAAGTATACCTGTCAACCCAAAATCTATGCAGAAGCACTAAGAAAAAGATTTAACATGTAATAAGTTACAAGTACATGAAAAGTAAAACTGAAAATAGTCCTCCTTCCAAAACCTGCCCCAAACCTCTGTTTATCTGTTGCAACTCCTTTTATAAATATTTACATTGAAAAAAATTTCTTCTTTTAAAAAGAAGTATTTTGAAGCTAGTTTTATAAGAAGGGTTGATTTTCTCTCAATAAGGAAAAGTAAGGTATAAGGAACCCACATCAGGCTTCCTCTTTACTTGATTTTGTAGATACAGTGGAAAGATCCCCGCAACGCATATAAGGACAAATGTATATATTTCCTTGAAGATCTTGAGTTTCATGGCCTTTCAAGAATTTTGACCCATAAAACTGAGAATGTCAGGAGAAAGCTTAGCATGCCAAGTGATCATTTTTTTGGCTGGAAGAATTCCACTGACACCAAGACAAGCAGTTTCTGTGGGGGTTTTGCAGTACTAAGGAAGTAACACTAGTGATTAACTTTGGTAGGACAAAACCATAAAGGTGGTTAGGCATTTAGCAGCAGGGCAGTAAATATAACAGCAGAGTAATTTTTGCTTAGCATTTGAACTACTACAGACTGGATACACAGATGAAGATTTATAGTCAGCGATCCCAGAGGAAGCAGATCAATATTTAGAGTTAGAATAGGCAGAAATTTTTGGAGCCTTCTCCGAAGAGCCTGATAGAAAATGCACTGTGTCATACAGAAACCGTAAGAAATTCCTTCAAAATGATTGATGTTACTGAATAAGAGCAGAAGTATTTCACTTTCCTTATATATTAAATTTCACTTAATATATTTTTGTTACATGCAATAACCAATTAATTTATACAAAACATCAGCCAAGTATGACAAATACCCATTTTGGGAGGTCCACTGTAGAGAAGTCAGCACAGCAAGAATTTACTCTTCTGAAATATGTAAAAGCGTGAGAGAGAAAAAAACCTGATTCTTGACAAGTCTTTACCAGATGTTCTTACGATTTTTTTTTTTCCTTTACGCATATTTCAGGCTATATTAAGTTTTAGCTCTCCAATAGTCTGAAATGGGAACTGTTTTATGCTGTCTTGCAATGCTGCATTCAGTGGCACTTGACATGTAATTTCCACCTTTGGGCCCAATTTTTAAAAATATGAAGGCAAGTGTGAAAATATTAATGTTAATTAAGCTGCATTTTAGGAGGATGATGGAAAAGGAATTATAGAAGAACACATTCTGTTTGCTTTATTGGAGACAACTGGCAAGGGAATGGACAATAATTAGAAGATCTAACTGGACAATGGGATCTCAGTTAAAAGAGATCAAATTCTTAGCAAAATCTGATGGAAAAATGAGTAATGTCTTCCATAGAGAGGCAGGGAGTAAGATTCAATTATTTGCCAGACTGGCTGTCTGCTTCCAGGACACATACACAATGGTTTTCCAGGCAATTCCTCCCCTGGGAATGGAGATGAAACTTCCTTACTGTGGAAAAGGTAAAGAGGGTCCTGTTGAGCGTTAGGCGGAGCTGTGCTATCCTCAAATGGCCCAGCTCTGACAGCCTGCCAGTGACTCTTGAGAAAGGACTAATGCCTATGTCTTACATTGCTCCTGCAGACTTTCGCTATGATAATCTAGGGCCAGGATGTTGTCCAATCTGTCCCCATCTGACAACTGTCAGAGGTGGCCTCACCCGTGTTGCTCTTGGACTGTGCTGCTCAGTGGCTTGTACTCTGCATGGCTGAAAGTCTGGGTGGTAGAGTGGCAGCCTCCATATTCCAGCTGGGAGAGCCTTTCAAAACCAATTACTTTTGCTGAGCTATTTTTATCTGCTAGCCTGTGACCAAGGGAAGATTAAAGGTTGCAAAAGCAGCCAGGAGGTGATTTTACTACAAATGAATTGCCCAGAAATGTAGAATTCTCCACAGCGATTATAATAGTTGGCAACTGTGACACAGCAGCTTGACTAAGAGATGTCTTTCAACTACTGTACATCTACTAGTAGAAAAAACTAAATGAAAAACAAAATGAAAACCAAAAGGCAATTAATATTTTATGTCAATAAATGTCTCATTTTCAGAAAGCAATTTGTGAACAGATAAAACTGTGCATCATCTGAAAAGGAGACTGAAAATCCTTTGACATTTATTATTTTTCCTCTCAAAAAAAGTTCTTCATTATTAATAGGTCTTATTAAACTAACAGTAGCAAGCAGACAATTTCACTCTGTAAAATACGGGTAGAAGATGACCTTTATACTGTTTGAAAAACAGCAATTTATTCATATTATCTGACGATTATTGTTTTGTTGATAACAATAAGACTGACTCATTCTGAATTTCTTATGTATTCTAAACTCCTGGTGACTTTAACAATGAAAATTATCATCAAGGGTTCTACATGGGGAAATGGGAATTGGCAGAAAATTCAGGACTGGACCCAAGTAGCTATACATTATGAATGTATACTGTGAACTATCAAAATGTGTTTTCTTGTTAAAAATAGCTTTTACATGAAATACCTATTCAGAAAAATAACCAGCATATGGTTCAGTGCCTTCATTTGAATGTGACAGGTAAAGTGTCTGTCTCAGTGTGTATTACCCTAATTTAAAATAATGTTGCAGAAGGAATAATAAGAGGGTTTTTAACCTAAAGTTCATTTCAATTACACTGAAAATATTATTCCTGACAGTCTGTGCAGTCTGAAATTTGCATTGGTGCTGAAGTGTTACATGGCACTGCATGTATTTTAAATACATATTGTAAAAGGGAATAAAGAGGTTATCTGTCTCCAGAGACACATCATAGGCACTGTCATACTCTCAACCTCACTGCTCAGTGGCGTGGTTGCCTATTTGTCATACAGAGCCAGTATTAGACTAAAGGTTAAAGTGTGGTAAGACATAGCTTGAAATGGGTACAAAGATGCCTTACAGGTCCAGCCAGCGAGTAGCTATAGGAAGATAAGGCAGCAACACTCTGCAATACCCAACGCTTAGAGAAAACAGAAAAGTCTAATCCAATAAATATTGATGGAAGTTGTACCTTTTCAGTTAGCTTTGACAACAACCTTTATTCTACAATTAATTAAATAGTCTTGCTTTTGGAGATTAATAATTATAGGGGTTTTTTTTTTTCTTTTTATGTGATACTTTTTAATTAGAGTCTCTAGTGGTGTTCCAGGAATTTGTAAATACTGTCTTGGTGGCTATCATTTACAATACTTAGATCGCTCTTGTTCCAAGAAGCTTTTGTTACTCTCTATTACAGTGTACAACAACAAAATAAATCACTATTAAAAGATTCCGTAAGCAATCTTCAGATCACTTTGACTCAACTTCTACATTTTAAATAGATTGTTGAAGTGTGGTCATAAACTATGTGACTGTCATCTGATGTCTTTGACATACATGCGCTTACTGAGCCCTGCTTTTCTCCTTTAAGCCTATTACGCTTCCATTGCATATCACACCTTCACACCTTCATAATCCAGTACTTTATCACATAGTCATAATTGTAAAGTATAATCACTCCAGTTAATCCCAGCCCAGTTTTTCTCATGCATCCTTCCCTTCCAGGAACAGTTGTCAATCACAAACCTTTTTTTGCTGTTTATTTTTTAATGTCTTACTACTTTCAGGAGGGTAAAGAAACAAAAGATGTAGCATCAAAAGATGTTACTTGTATTTATACATTGAAAACATTATCTGCTACCATGACATTAAGAAATAATTTTTTTTAAAATGAATTTTAATTCTCACTATAGTATAACAACTTGGCCTTTAATAGAAGACAAGAAATAAGGTATCACTAAGCTACTCAGAGGTTATTCCCATCCTCCTCTTGTTTGTAATCGATAAACATGGCATTTCTGAGAACTGCAGGATGACGGCTGTAGCGACTGAAGAAAAACATCTAAGCTTTCAATTCTAATTTAAAACAGCACTTTCAGAGATACTTTCTGTCTTCTATCTTGCTGTTGAATGACAAACTCCTGACTGGTGTCAGACATGTGAAGAACTGACAAACATTAAACGGAATCTAGTTATTTAGTACTTAGTGTTATTTGATCTTCCACAAAACAAGCTGAAGCAGCTGACTGCTAGCTGAAACTATGATCACACACTAGCAATTTGGGGGCTAGGAGAAATTTGCAACTAAAATAAAAAATAAATCTGCAAAAATAGATAGCTTCTTAGAAAATCCCAACATCTATTGCAAGAAAATAATCATAGTACTACGCAAAGTAAATATGCAGTACATTTGCATTCTTCATTACTTACAGAATATGGCCCCCTTAATTTGTTAAAAATATCATGTTATATGATTCATTTCTTGTACACCTTTAAAGATATGGTAATTCAAGGAAGATTAATGATTTCCCCAAAGCATACCAGTCAGGAACTCATTTTAATCGTTATGAAATTACTATACATACAAATTACTCAGGATGCTCTCCATTGTCATTGTAAAGCTGTGTTTCAGAAACTGAAATTTTATTAACTGGGAAAAAAGATGTGCAAAAGGAGTCATATACATATACAGCTGTATGAAATATCAGTGCAATTCATGCTTTTATAGAAGAATATGAAGTTCAGGCACTACAAACATCCAACTTATGATTTACTCTGAGGTCTTAAACAGTTCTCTGTGACTTAACTTCTGTACAAGTTTAGTATAATTATTTTCAAAGAGCTTTACACCCTATTACTGCATTTAAGCAAACAGATGTGGGTAAAAATTTCACAAGAGCGGAGTTCTCACAAAAACATTATCCATTAGGAACTGCCCACTACAGAGTTTTTCTGGAACCCAGCGTAAAGAGAGTCTGGTACTTCCATCTGCTTTTGAACCTTCCATAGTCTCATCTTGAAAAGTGCTAACTACTTAGGATGACTAGAGGATAAAATTATATTAAAGGAATACATTTGGGATAGGAATGCAAAGATTTGAAATTAATTCCTTCCATTTCCTCCTTTTTATTTTTAATGCTATTTTTGCAAATTTTGGGAATGAAAAACATGATTTAAATGTAAAATATTTATCAAATATGAAACCAGATATTAAATAAGACAATCAGAAAACTCTGAATCAGGTGAAACTTTACCACATTCTGTCAATTCACATTCCTACCACACTCAAGAATCCTGAGTTTTAGTCCTGTCAAAAGGTTGCATTTTCAGTTTCTCTCCATAAATATTAAAGGAAAATAAATAAAACCTCAATTCCAACTTCTAAACTTATTCTTCCTTCCTTCTTCACATAATAAGCCATCAAGACTTATGGCAAAATCCTCTATAAAATTTTTGAGGAACTATGGTTTCATCTCAGAGAAAGAGCACAACTGCAAACAAAGCAATAGAAAATATGCATTATATTCCTTATGTTTTAAAATACCAAGACAATATGTTTTTTTTCCCAATTCACTTTTAGAATTAGACTCTCTTGACTATTCTCAAATACATTCCAAAGCGAGCAATGCTCTAATTTATGAACTCAATTATAATAGGATTAAAGTAATAAAACTATTATTAAAATCCATTTTTTCTCAGAAATGTGCAACTGTGTAGTACGGTAGTAATACGCTGTGAATCACTGGGTGTTAAATAATACTTCTTACTGCCTGCAGGGTAAGACTAGTCTTTATTGAAATAAGAATGAGGGAGATTTTTCAAAAAACAAGTCTATAAAAACTGTTTTCTCCATGGGAAGTGGTTTAATGTAGTTTCCAGGCAGCTTCCTGGCCATCTGAGTCCCCTACACTTCACACCAAACCACAGGCCTGCCTGGATTCATCTCATTGATGAGATTGATCATGCAACTTACAAGTCCTAAAAAACACCAAAAGAAAAAATATTGTCTTCAAAGGATAAATAGCATGCAAAAAACCACCGGTGCTTAAACTGCATTTTCAAATATATGTGTCTAAACCAGGTCACAAAGATTAATATCTAGGAATTTGAATTAAGGAGGCCTAATTTTCAGAAAAGTTTGTTCTGAAATCTACCACAATTGTCATAGTTCAACACTTCTAAAAATCAGCACCCTTATTTTTATTCCCACATTGCCAACTACAGGCTCCTTTGTTTGAAAGCAGTTTTCAAATGTTCACTTATCACCCAATACAGTAAATAAGAATCATTATCCTTGCTGCGAACTGTGAAGCCTGTTGTAACTGTCCTTCAATCTTACTTTTAAAAGACTTCTACCACCACCAGTTCCTTACCAAACCCTGCTGTTATTCCTTCCTTGCAGTTCCTCAGGTGTTTAACTCTTTTAATGCATTAACCCGTGACAGCTCTAAGCCCTGTTTAAAAACTGCATTCAAAATGTGTTTCCATTTCTCCCGGGCCTGGCTGTGACCCTCCTATATAGCACACACAAAATATCCAGTTGCCTTTGCATGTTGTTGCATGCAACCGCCAGATCATTCACCACCTCCCCAACTCTGGAGAAGAGTTGAGGACCTGCTCTGTCCTGCTTTCTATTCGTGTCACCATTGTATTGAATCTCCGCTCTCTTCCTCCCATCTGACGTCCATGATTAGGATGCTGTGCAGAGTGGCAAGTTCAGCTGCCACAAATATTGACCTGCTGCTACTTGTTCCTTCTCGGCAGCAGAGAACTAAAAATGTGATTGCTGCTCCCTGAGAAACCAGCTTTCTCTCTGGCTGCTTCTGAAGCAGTACAAATAGAAATAGCCCTTGAACTGTAAAGACTTTAGGCAGAAACTCTCTTATTTTTAAAATAATAACCAATAGAATGGATGGGACTACTGTCTCTGGTTAATACAAATAATATAAAATTGCACAATGTAGCAAAATTCATAAAAGCAAGAATTTGCTACCAAGGATTTTACTTAATTATGACTTTTCAGATGCTTCTATTCAAGTGTTTGTCCATGAGATACTTGTTTAACCTGGCACAGATAAAAGAGATCTGAATAAAAGCTTTTAATAATACTATTTTCAGCAATTTTATCTCCATTTGGAAAAAAGCTAGAAGCACAAATTCGTAGTAATATATGGGTACACAGTGAAGCATCCATTTATTGGTATTACTTTGGAATTCTCTACTTTTATAAAACCAGCCCATATTTGTGTTGATTGCTACATTCAGAATGAGCTATTTCATGCACAATATTCTGCTGAGAGAATAAAGTGATGGACATATAACCTCTGTTATATAGTATAATCTCTGTATATAGGACAATGCATTAGACTTATTCATCTGAGAAAAGCAAGTAGAAAAGTTACAGTTTCTGACATAGCTGAGGATCAGGGGCCGAATTAAGTCCCAAAATGATTATTGCGAGTTAATTGATTGAGCTCCATTTAGTGACTTCAGTAATTAACTGCCCAGAGGGAGAAAGAACTGGAAACAAATTTTTTTCCAGCAATGCAAATCATATTACTTATTGAAATATAACAAAGGAATATTTATTTGCAGTGCATTGTTATTGGAACATAAGGAGGAAGAGTCTCTCTGCTATGTTAAACTGTAAAAAATTTCCTTCATTTATTATTTATAATTTTAGAAGATTAAATTAAAAATAATTATATTTATGTTTGGGAAAACAGGAACCTGTAGAAAACCCCACACTTTGGTAACAAAAGAGCATCTTGTGCTGAAATAAATAGTACACTCACATTACAAATATGTTGTATTAAAAGACTATTCATGTAAGAGGTTAAGAAATAGGGCCTGTATTTTGAAATATTTCATAGCAAATACAAATCAGCAAAGAATTTTTTTTAAATTTGCAGTCTGTGAAATACTGCAAATTGATCTACTTGTACTTAGTACACCATAAATTGAAATCTAAAATTATTTTCCGTTTATATTTCATTGCATGTGTATATATATGTATTCTATGTGCTATATATCTCATAAAGGAGTGCATTCCTCTCTATACATATATACATACCAGTTCAAATAAATTATATTGCTCATAACAAAGAAGAAACTGCAAGGTTTTTCTTAAAAAACATAGGTGATATGAAGCATTTATAACTGAAGAAAATATACGCTAGTGCAACATAAGATACGTACTATGCTACTGTAAAAATCTTACTGTAATTTATTTTACAACAGCTTTTTACTGGTATCTGAAATGAGACTACCTGCTTTCTCTATGAGAAAGTATATACTATTTGTAGTAAAAAATAGTCTTGTGTATTGACTAATGCCAACACATTTCTGGTTGGATTCAGAGTGCCTTTTTCTTTAAAAAGTCTCAACAGGTTGAAGCTGTTTATAACTCTATTGCACAGCATGATCAAGTCTCAAACTTGGGCTCTTAGTTTTGACAGTGAGATGAAAAGAGATCTATTGATGTGTGTCTCTCAACACTCACATGGCTTTAGCCACTTTAGTATCTGATGCAACTTTTCATCTATTTACTCTCATATCAGCCAGTGAGTTAGCTAGTACAGTTTTCACCATTTTCTAGAAGATGTGCTAAACTCACAAAAGAAAGGAATGATGAGGGTTCCTGAATGCTAACCCAGTTTTCTTAATATGTGACTCTCTTTAATTATGTAATTGAAGTTGACGATAATTGGTATCCGCCTGACAGAGAAATAATGAAGCACCTTACAAGCAACTCAAACTACATGAGAAATATAGGGAAAGGCTGAATGCAGATTAGCCAATAGTCTAAGGATAAGAATCACACATATTCTTGTAAAAAATGACTAGCAGTAACTATTTCAATGTAAACAATGCCACAGCTCTACCAAAGTGATATCTTTCACCAGGAGTGATATTTCACATCAAGTGGAACATTCTCCTGTTGCTATCTCAGAGGAGGAATTCAGATTATTGCTTCATAAAAATAAATTTGCAAGAAAAATGCTGACCTACCCAGTTTGCCTTAGCTCAAATTCCATGATGACATTTAGAATCCAGAATGTCATCTTCTATTGAGAAACAAAGGAATCTAAAGAATTCACAGTATGAGAAGGATATAGATCAAACTGGTAGCACATAGCTTAAACATGGCTGCATTTTTCAGATACAGTTAGGTTGAAACCAGTGCTTCTGTCACTGTAGGTATCTGGAGAATCACAACTTAGGTCTTCCCCATTAGATCACAGAGGAATATAATACTCGGGTTTTTGAGCATGGAATGCTACATTTCCTCTCCTTACACACCAGGAAATGCTCAAATATAACATGATTGATGCATGACAAAAATCTAATTCATTGCAACTCCTGAGCCTTTCTAGTTAATTTTCTAATTATTCAATTTTATTTTAAAAGGTTTGAGGCCCTCCTTACCTTGCTACTTAAGTTATTTGGTGATAGATCACTAACGAAACTAGACTTTTCTTTTTTCCTTTATTTCTCAACTATCTCTTCTAATATCACTCTCCCACTTCGAACTCAGCAGTTTTGTCTGCATGTAACAAACCTCCTTTAGGAAAATCATGAAACAATCACTGAACTGTTGCACTTCATTTTGTTTTGACTCCTTTCAGTGAACTTCAATCAGAATCCTTCTTTCGAACTTTCAAAAGCACTGTTTGAACAATGATTTGTTTTATATGGCACAACTTATTCTTTCTTAATTGACTAGTGGAAGGCTGAAAATGTACCCCAAATATGGGCAGATGCCTATCAGAAATACTGAAGGTCTGTTCATCTATATGCACAACAGTCTGTCATTTTAATACGGAAACAGACTATTCTGCAGTAACATATATTACATACAAATAATGGATTGATCAGCAGTAACAGGTTTGTTTGGGTTTTATTTGTTTGTTTGTTTTTAAATCTTAAAAGTGACCTACTTGCACCTCTGTCAGACCTATAGACCTATCCCTTGGGATACTATACCCATTAAAAGTTACTTCGTGTTAAAATTTGGTACACAAATACGTAATTTTAGATTATATCTTTTCCTTCAACAACATATGTACACGTATGTATACACGCATTCACTCAATCTACGATTAGGCTATTTCTGAAAGTTCACAGACTACAGACTCTGGAAGTGCATATTACATTTCTATGAAAGGAAAAGCCTGATTTGTGCTTCTTTATACTGCTACAGTAAGATAAAGCGGTTACACATCATTAAGTGTCCAGATGAGACTGCAAACCCAGCTTTATGGATGCTTTTGCAATTTTTCCCAAAGGAAATTCCATAAGCATTTTTATTATGAGCTAAAAGGCATACTAGACAATTAAATTATATCATAATGTCTATAAAATGTAACTATTTCCACACTACATGGCATGGATTCAAATGCTTTGTAAATCTTGATGTTTCATACAGGTCTGCATGTAATCACATAAATCCCTACAAAATTCACTGAGTATCTCCCATGTCTCATTAATATCAAAGGTCAAAAATTCTGGTCAAAAACTGCATTGAACATGAAATAAATAATTCAAGAAGTCAAAAGACCAAAGGTGACTACGTTATTTCTGTATCAGTGCGCTATTATGGATGGGTTTTTTTCATTCAGTCATTCCATCATTGCGCATATTTAATCTTGTTCTATAATGTCACTTTAGGCAATGATTATTTATGTCATTGCAAGTATCATATTCTAACAGTAAAGCCTTCTAGATTCTCAGCCGTAACATATATTAGTGATTAGGTAATGCTTTTCTCTCCTCACCTATAGTCAGCTGAGTGTAGATCTTTTTCAGAAGCATACTTTGTCATACTGAATCTGTCATCTTAAAATAAATTATTTTATATGGAGCTACATTTTAAAAGCAGCCTGAGCCTGAAGCAGTGGCAGAGTGCAAAAGTAGTAAACCCCCAGACTTCTTTGGATGCATGATCTGGTTAAGATGAACACTCAGCATCTCTTGAAGAAACTTCAAATGATGCTCAAAAGCAACTACATCTTTGCAGAGACAAGAACAAGGAGAAGCTGTCCTACCTGCTTGTAAATAGTCAATCCCTTAGGCTAAAATAACTATCACCTAGAATGCCTTCGGGGGGGAAGGAGGGTAATAAATCAAGGCTAGGAATATAAATGTCCAAGTGGATGATCCAATGACTGAGGGGAAGGGTTCTTGCAGAGCAGTGTGGCCAAAAGGAGCTCTCCTCAAGTTAGGATGCAAATATACTCTGTGATCATGAGCCAGAGAGTAAAGTTTTAGTACAGTGGGTGAGTGCATACTAAAAAGAAATGGTTTATCTAAGCAGTCAAAAAAAATCTGTAATGCCTGATCCTTTTGTGAACTCTCATGTGAAGAGACAGCACATTCCTTACAGAAACCTTCCTGATTTCTACCAGTACTTTTAACACCTCAAATATTTCTCTCCACTTTTCACATAGACAGTATCTAAATAGTATCTATGTCCATGGGAAGCAGTTAATGAAAAGAACTCCATGAAACAATAGAGCCTTCCTTGGAACTCTTAAGTAAATTGTCTCATTTAATTCCTAGTTCACTAAACGCAAATGTTTAGGCTGATGCATGATTTCTCTGATTTTGATGATACAAAAGAATGAATTTTGCTTTTTATAAAGCACATTAATTTACACTTTTACGTCATTTGTGCATCTTATTACCAGGTTCAGATAAGAAAGCCACTAAAGTAAAAGCAAAGGAAACCAAAATTTTTAGTTTCAGTATAATTATATCACAGTTATAGTATTATTACATAAGAAGATTAGCCAAGATGGTGCTTCCCAAACCTGCAAGAGCCCAGTCTTTGAGGGAAGGTGAAAAGTAAATAGAACATCTTCAACAACCCTGAGCTACCTGTAACAGATGGTTACAAGATTCAGTAATTTTCAGCAAGTTTCAGACTGTGTTGGACCCAACATAAGCATAGAGAAACATGTACGTCCAGGAAGACATGCCCCTATAAATGAGCGCACTGAAATTTGCACCTTAATTTTTACATTAATTTGGATCAATATTGGACCTAAAGCACCAACTTAATGCAATTTTGCATTTGGTCTGAAGTAACTAGTCTCTGTCATGCAATCTAGAGATATTTCTATACACTGACTTTCCTAAAGTGACCTTGAATCCAGAATCTCTGTCAAGATTTACAAAGAGGCTTGGGGAAACACCCAAAGAAGAAAAGTAATCCAGGTTTTTCACTCCTGAGGGGAAGAACTAGGCTTCTGGGAAGGTAATGTTTGAAACTTACCACCTTTCACCTAGCTACATTCAGGAAATAAACAGTGTATGCGTACAGGCACTAATATATTTGATGCTGAAGGGATTACTAGTTCTCATTTCTGATGTGAAAGACTGACTGGTGATCAAAGGAAACCTGACAGTACCATGTACCCTGATGTCATGAATTGGCACTGAAATATCAGCATCCATGAAAAGGAATTTTTTGAGGCAGGCAATAGATACTTACTCGGAATACATTAGTTCCCTCAATTCTAACTAGTATCTCTGGAGAAGAAAACCAGTAGGAAACGGACATTTCACCACGTGAAAATTGAACAGCTTACTGATATCAGACCCTAAATCAGGCGTTATAAGCAGCTGCTGAGAAGAGGCAAGGGGACATATACTGCTGTGTGGTCTATTCCTTACCTTTCTGTTTATTGTGGAGTTATGCTACATTGCATCCCATTTGGCCGAGAGAGGTGATACAGGGGAAGGACGACCACAGGACAGCCTGCTGGAAGCTGGACTTGTAGCACAGCACCAGTGCACAGGTAGGACATTCAAATTAGGACGTTTCTTTTCAGCCACATGTAGACAAGGAGAAAACTCCCTTGCTTCTGGGAGTCCTTTTTCTTAGAAAAATATGAAGCAATGGAGAATTTCTCAGCACTGTGTCTTTCCCCGTATCATTAATTGCTAAGAGTGAGAAAATACAGCACTCAAGACAACTTTTTAAACCTTATTGGTTTTGCTAAACCATAAGGGTAACTAACAACATGTTAACACAGATGTTTGTAGACAGACCTAATGTTGTGCTTTTAAGTACCTGAGCTATGAAAGAGGTCACATTTTAGCATGTTAGTGTGACAGAACAGATGAATGCACTAACATGACTTCCGGACTGGAGGTGGCTTTGGTCCATCCAAATTAGATTAGAAACAAAAAAATCGGTCTTTCTGTAGCTGCACAGAGCGGATACATCCTAAGACAGAAAACTACCTTTATTTGCAGAAAACACCCCCCTCTTCCTCAATTGCCAAAGTCTAGTCAAAGCAACAAATTACTCTATTTACTCTCAAAGCTGACTTTGCAGTCAAATGTTTATTGATAACTGTTTGTGAACTGCTCTTCGCTTTGCATCACAGTAAGATAAACTAAAGTTCAAATATTCCTACCTAGCTTTGATGGACTATTGAATTGAAAGATATGTGGAAGACAGTGGGTCCTACTAGCCAAAAGATGTTGAGTTTGTAGGACGTCCATATACCAGTCAGGAAATTTATATCTGAATAAACATTTGAAATATAATAACAAGCTCTAGAAACTGTTAGAGATTAGCAGAAGGGGATAGGATAGTTAGAGGATAGCAGAAGGGATTAGCATAAGGGGAGGAATAGCAGGGTCTAAAATTGATTGAAATGTTGGTTGATTCTACCCACAAGTGTAAGAAAAACATGAGGTGTTACACTTCAAAACATAATCAATGCATGATGAAGGAAGACACACAAAGTTTGTCCTTTTACGGACTCTGATTTATGCAGTCCCCTGATGTCTACAAAATTGCTCACATATATTTACATAATCTCTTCATATAGCTACCACTTGACAGATATTCTGGACACACGAATGCAAACTGAATCCTTCATTTTGCCATTTCTCCCCTCCAAGTTTCTGGTGGATGAATTCCCTGTAAGCCTGGTGCTGCTACTTTACTGCTCTGATCCTTTGCTTCAGTTCTGATCGCCCTCCTTTCTTCTCTTTCCAGATGACTAACAAACCAAACCCTTTAGAGAGATGCTGCCCAGCAGCAAAAGTTCCAGGCAAGGAAGCTGGAAGGAAGATGTTGATCAGTGTCATACCACTTTCAAAGTAATGGAAAGAGAGGGAAAGGAAAGTTTCACCTCTTCTAGTAAAAGTGGCATTGATTCAATTCTGTCCTTATAACTGAAATAGCTCGCTGGCTCCAGGGAAGCCAGCTTTCTTTTCATTCTAGTCTCTCCTTCCGTGCAAAGTGAAAGATGGATAAAGTAGAACATAGTCTGGGACATAGGGATCAAATCAGGTTTCCTATTCTTCCAAACGCTGAATGCTGTAAAAAAACTAAGCAGATTGTGGGAAATTAGGAGAATCTAGGCAGAGAAGTGAGGGCAAGTAAAGCTCTTCTTCACCATACCTCCTTTGCTATGTAAAGTAAAGGAGGGTGGTTGTCCACCATAGCACAGCGTGCGACCTGTCTTTTTGCTTTTTCAACTGAAAGTCCATTTTTGTAGGAGAGATGACTGCGCACAGTGAAGAAGCCGTACTGGGTAGAACACTTCCAGTAGCTGTGTTTAAGAAGAATTTTTTCTGCAATTATAATGTACTATTGCTTTATCTTTCTTCTTTTTAAAAATAATACTGAAAGAGCCTATAATACAAAAGGTAGGATATTTTATATCTCGATACAAACAACAATAAAAATAAACAAGCTGTTGCATTTTCACAGTACAATCAGATTAAGGAGTAGAGCAATGAAGCTAAAGCTACCTCTGCACTTCTGTGGACAGAGAAGAAAAGTGAACTGGAAGGACGGAAACACTCCATTTACTCAGTCCATGATGCTTCTGTGGATCACTTTAGTACTGTTCCTATTTCTGCTGCTGACTTTTGATTTGGGCTTAGACAAGTCAATCTGCTGGTAGAAATTGCCATAATGCATCTTCACAATCTCACTAAAATCAGTGGAGTTGTAACAAGTTAGCAACTAATGATTTGTCATTTAGCTGTCTTATCTGTCTTGTAGTGGCAAATATCGGGACAAGCATGCTGCTTTATCCTTCTGTGGTATTTTCAAAACAAGTCACTATATCGGGGATATTTAGACAAGAATGTTAAGATATCAGAAAGCCTAACTATGGGAACAACTTTGTTTCAGCATATGGCTCATGGCCTGCCTCCATGGGGTGGATGGGGAAGGCTAATTGCTCATTTTGGTTTCTGGATCAACACTGGCTATCCAAATTTTGTCCTGCTTGTATATGCACAGAAACCCTGCCCTTGCATTCACTAGGAGAACAACAAATCACTAGTTCTGAATACCCTATAAAATATTGCTTAATCATTTGGGGCAGAATTCTTGTTTAATGGTAATGGCAATATCCCAAACATGGAAAAGTTAGATAGCACAGATCAGCCTTAGGGGAACTGGAAATCTCCTGAGTCACTGAAGCTATTCACACTGCGGATGATATAAATATATCCACTGTACCTTTTAATGTTATTTCATCTTTTTACATTTAGAGATTGGTTTTATATTACTAGGAACTTTTGAGTGAAATTATTACACTATCATGTGAAGAAATGCCACAGCACTAATGGGTACATTAAAACAAAAAGTTCTACTTCAGATGATATATCATCTTGAACTTATTTATATTAAAATCGGTATAATTTCTACTGGCGGCTTTTTTAAAAAAAAAGGTGATTTAATATCCTTGAAAATATATGAAACATCTTCCCACAGACTTAATGGCAAGATCATTCTGTGAGAAATCAAGAATAGGATCTCACTGTAAATCTGCTAAAAAGCAATATTGTATTTTAATC
The DNA here is from genome assembly GCF_004027225.2 of Strigops habroptila. Lineage (NCBI taxonomy): Eukaryota > Metazoa > Chordata > Aves > Psittaciformes > Psittacidae > Strigops > Strigops habroptila. The sequence continues at coordinate 17,841,260 of NC_044283.2, forward strand.
TTTTTTCCTATCTGTTACCATGTATTATAAAGTTGAAGCTAACACATATCTAGTAAGTGGATTTTTTTAGATGTCAAAAAAAACCCCAACTAAGTGAGCATCAGTTATGAGGGAAAAATTACGCATTTGTTTAGAATTCAAAAAGTAATTTTACAATTCCATAACCAATGCATTATATAGATATAATAATACAGCAAATGTTATACATTCTCACCACATACAGTTTTAAGGATGATTTATTTCAACTGTTCAGTAACTGTAAAAGTGCTGTGTTAAAGATTTCACATTTTATCAGTACCCTGAACAATTTTATGAGGTGATGATGTGAATATACATCCATCAAAGATCCTACTCCATGATGAAAAGTTAATATTTCAGAAAACTGGAGTACTCTCCTTGGCTGTGCGATTCTGACTGAAAGCAGTTACACAGCAAAAAGGATCAGTTTGGGCTCACATGTACAAACATACTGACAAAAGCAAGTATTTTTTGAGCAAGGGCTTCAGTGAGTGAATAGCTTTTGTTTACTAGAGCAGTCCAAACTAAATATTCTCTTAAAAAGCTGAAAAGTTGTCAGCAAAAGATGTCATTAACAGTTGAACTGAAACAGCCTATTTCTATGAAATAACACCTCACTACAGAAATAAAAATCCTAATAAATTAATGTGAAGCCCTCTTTAAGGGTACATGAAAAGATGTGACCTATCACATAAGACAGAAATCTGAGCAAGCAACCAGGAATTTTAAAACATATATTCATTATATATATTTTAAATACCTACATTTAATGTTGACATCTCTGCCTTTTTTTGAAAGATGTCATACAGACTTGATCCTAAAGCTTATCCTGTAGCAGCAGTTTTACATTTATCTATGAAACAGTTTTAAAACACAGATACTGATACAGAACAAAACTCTAAATGCATGATAAATCAGAAGAGCAAAGCATGGTATTAACATGAACTGAACTAAGATCCACTGAATCTACCAAGTTTTGTAGCAGTGATCAGCTTTCAAAGACAACTGACAGATAGGCGTTTTGTTCGCTATTTTCAGTTTTTCTAATAAACATTGACTCATTGGCACTTGGAAATTCACTGTAAAAATAAATCTTACGCTAGCATCTACTTCTGTTTTCAATAACAAAGTAAAATCAGCAGAAGCACACCAGGTTTTTTAGTCTGAATGTTATTTTCACTTTTCAAGCTTTTTCATTTCACAGGTTTTATACCTGACACACTATTTTAGCAGATCAGACACCATGCCTACAAAGAGCACAAACTGCAAGTGACCACTTTACCTTCTGAAAAATCAATCAGTCCCAGCAAATGAAGCAGCTTCAGAGATGCAAATATAATCACAACAATACCCACTGTTTGCAGTCCCTCCGACTCCCACTCGAGAGTCAACATTCTTCCAACAGGCAAATCATTCCAGTCTTCACACTGGCTCACAATCAGAGGGAAATTAGAGGATTTTACCAAGAGTTTGCTTTGAAGAAAGTTGCAGCAGTGTAAAGCAGTGCTGTACTGAGCCGTGGGGATTCATCAGCCACTCTGAGATGAAACATTAGAGAAAGCCCCACATCTCATGCTTCTCTAAGCATTTGATTTCATCAGTAGCAAGTCCTCTTAGAAGGCTGAGGTGGACCATGAACCCCTGGGTATGACATTGTATCCGGTGAGCAGTGTTACTTCAGAGCTGCTGGAAGAACATCTGTGTCGGAGCCAGAGACTTGCCTGTGTCAGTGCCAAGAAGAAACTTGCACTAGGGAGCATGCTGCTATCAGCACGCTGCACTCCAGTGCTTCCAGACCCAGGCTTTGCGATTCTCCCCAGCTTCAGAGCCCTTCCCCAGCCATCCTTAGCACAATTTGTGTTAAGTTTGACCAATGACGGTTTGCTAAAGGCAGACATCTGTTTTCACGTGTGCTAAATGCTGCATATCAGAAATCTACTGCCCTCTGCATTAGAAAGAATAACGTTCTGAGAAACACTGTCCCTTCCTCTTCTTAAGCATCACCAGAATCTAATTAGAATCTTCTGTGGAAATGAGAATGGAAATTAAAGAAATACACATCAGCACGACTGGTGCCTCCAGCTAGCAAAATACAGTGCTGTCAAGGAGACATGCAACGCTTAGACCCCCATTCCGCAGCCAGGGAGAGTGTAGCTTTTATTGACTGAAAAAAACCCCAGTGCTTTTCTGCCTAAGGACATGAACCTACAAGTGCTGAACCCTAAACTGATATACATGAATGGGAATTAGGCATTTTACACAGATCCTGGGAAGATCTTACCCAGGCTGCGCATCAGGGGCAAAAGAAAAGTGACTTATGATCCCAGCTGATTTATTGGATAGTCTGTATAAAACTAGTTGTCCTCTGTTTATTAATGTGATTACCAAGCGGATACCCAGCGTGAAGGATAGGCTATGAAGAATATTTATGCAGCACATAAATATTATGAGGTTAGGCCTAAATGCTTATTGTTGTGCCCAGCCTAATTATTTAACTAAATCCTGTCCTTGGTATACAAGGCACTAGAATAAAGTGAAGGCTCAGAAAATATCATTTTAGACACCCTTATTACTAAAGAAACACATATGATCTAACACTAAAATCAATCTTGTAAAGGATGTCCAATATCGACCACTCATCTTAGGTTGCTTAACTCTTTCTATTAGTAACAATTTTTACTAACTTTTGACAAGCTCAGAAACTTTTATTTTTGGTCAGAAAGCCATTATAATCTTAAAGCACTATAATAACAAATTCTGCTGTTAACAATCTACTGTTTATGCACTACCAGTTAAAGAAATAAAAATGTAATCTCCAATTTACTATCAGCTTTTGTTTCTCTTTGAAGGCTTTCTGTATGGAATAACAATAAACAACTGGAGTCACAGATTTTTCCATATAGGCAGGACTCTAGAATCTGCACGATTCGTCCAAAAAATCATGTGTCTACTTCAGTGAATTTTAGGTTATATTTGAGCAATATATAAGCAACAATATTCTTTGATTTTGCTCATCTGGGTATTTAATACTACAATGTCATGAGTTCTGTATTATTTATATAAGCTCTCAATCTGAATGTCAGTTCCTTTCTCTATTAACCTGTAGAGCCAAAATGGTGTCTAAGAGGAAAGCACAATAAAAATAAATCAGACCAAATACACTATCGCAACATTTGCACCTTCCAAATACATAATTATCTTTGCCTCATTGTGAAAGAATTATTTATTACATTTTCATGTTAGCTTCCATTCCTTTTAAAATAAAATTAACATTTTGTTTGCTCTTTTCAATTTCTAGTTATTCCATATTATCTTTTCCTTTTAAGTCTCTGACATGCTCATTTTTAACTCATTCTCACCTCTGTCTTCTATTTTCTCCTTGAGTTTATTCCTATTTATTTTTATCTTTTTCTCATTTTTCCTTCCTTTTCTCAAATGATGAAGCATGATCAAATGCTCATGATACTGCAAGGCTTAATGTGATCCCAGGATGGGAACTTTGACCCATACTGTTTTCTGAGCATTATAAAACTATAATTCTAATATAATGCGAACAACCATATTATAACAGTGAAAGAGGCCTTATTAATTGTTAATAAACAGTATCAGGGAACTATTAAAATGGAGAAATCTGTTAGTCTACATTTTCTTTTCATGCAGTAGGTCCAGGCTACCTTGTGTTCTTGAGCTGTCCGCTCTTGAGATCATAGGCCCTTCTACTACATCACTGACCAATCCATGTGCAGAAAGTCACCCAACGAGAAGTGGTCCCAGACATAACCAGTGTTTTGTTTTCTGCTTTCACACAAGAAGAGAGACCTGGATCCCTTCTAGAAAAATGAAAAGGCTGGAGATTATGAATTTGATGAATTTTAGAGGCCAATTCTACCTGTGCAGCAGATGAGTTACAGAAGACTTTTTAAAGAAAAAAAAAAACTAACCTGAGAATATCCCATTGAACTAATGTAACTGATTACTGACTTCAAAGACTTAAAAAAAAAAAAAAAGAAAAAAAGAAAAAAAAAACCCATAAAAACCCAAAAGTAGACTTTTCCTGTTGTTTCACATGACAGTTCTTCAAGTTAGGGGAACCATACACAGACTTTGTGAGTCAACAAGTCTTAGCTCTGAAAAGTAAAGCAGTAAGGGTAAAAAACTATGTGGAAAGGAAAAGGAAGTGATGTATGAAATATTTCCTTTAATACACCATACAACAGATTAAAACAACCGTGTCATTTACAGACATGAATTCTTCTGGAAGTGTTTCAATCAAGAAAATTCCATGCCTTAAATCATTTGAAAATGAAATCAATTTTGTACAAGAAGATAATAAAACTCACTTATATATATGGCACCTCTCTGTATTCTGATCCCTTCCTAAATCCATTGTCAAGTGTAATTTCTCTCTCTCACTTTTGTATTTTGTACGAGTATTTCAAAACAAGTATTTTTGTGACATGTCCTTATGGGGTGCCTGTACTGACACTACTAGCAAATTTTAAAAGTTGTTCAAAGTAAAAGAGTTCATTCATCAAGGCCACCCCCAGGAAACAAAAAACCACCATCCTTTACATGAAGCACTGAAACCAGGGGATGACAGCTTGCAATATCCAAGCATTGCTCTAGCTCCTTGTATTTCCCTAATTCCTGCTTTCATTTTTGACGCTGCAATGCATTCTGGTGGTAATTAAGTAATATATTTAAAAGTTTTCATAAAAACTTTATTGTGATTCTTCAATAGGTTACATATTGAAAAAATAAAGAAAAAAAGAAAAGAAAAAAAAGTGCTAGCATTGTTAGGAAGCTATGCCATCTAAACTGTGCGTCTTCCACCAGCTGTAAATTCCTCTCCACAAAAACTTGAAGTAGAACCTTTATTGTTTCCTGAAAACTTGAGTGCTATCACCCTGTGGGTTTAATGAAGCATTAATTATGGGAAAGCATAACCATGTTAGTACAAAACTCCAACACAGAGCACTCCTGAATTAGCAATAAACATGTACATGCAGCTACAGCATTCGGCTGATTTGCCTCTCCACAAAGTAAGGGGAGTATGCTATGCTGCAGTGTAAGGCTGCAGTGGGTGTGGGTACATGGCAAGGTATGGTGTTCCTCAAGGGATGGGGTGAAGGAGCTCATGCCCATGGGCCTGCTTGCACCAATTCCTTCCCCCTGCTGATTAGCTGTGCAAGCATAAAGAGATGATCTGCCATTTTAAACCAAAAAATATTCCTCTTAATTTAGCACACCGCAAGTAGGAAATGCTGAGAATAACATGTAGGATGCTATGAATTGAACAATCAAGGATTAAACTGCATTCTGGAATCCCAAAAAAAGCTAAATAATAATTATGTGGTCAGTGTATTAGGGTATAAGATCTCCCTATCATTTTATATGATTACACAGCCTTTCAAACTTACCTAGTATTATCATACTTTTTCATAAATACTGGTAAACTAATTTAATTCCAGTAAACTCTCAGTTTTTAACTATAATCTGTCACTGTAATTAGCATAGTAAAATGAAGTGTTTTTCCTTTAACTACTTTAGTTTTCATAAAGAATTTTCATTTATTTTTATTTTAATGCTTACAAGAAGTTTTCACTGTAATTTATAAACTTCCTCTTTTCAATTTCTTTTGACTTGTGTACATGACAGTAGAGAAGTACGAAAGCCTACCTGATCCCAAATACATAGAAGTGGTTTATGTCTTTCCACTATATTTTGGTTTTAACATCTGCTTGTAAACAGTATCAGTCTACTCAGGCTTTTCGCAAAGAGAAATCTCTTCATACTTAGAATGATTTTCATTTCTATGTAGACATTCTGGATTTGCCGTTGTCTAATATAGAATGGGGCTGATCAAAACTGAACAGTTTTCAAGGCAAGAATGCATTATTATTTATTAATTGACTTGAATTATACTGCTTTCCTAAGCAATGAAATCTGCCCGGTGTTGTAAGTAATTCAGACGGGGTGATGGGATGAGGGAAGAGGAATAGGGAGGTGGTATCTTAACTGGCTAGCAGTTATAGTTCATTAGAGACTGATACTTTCCCCCACGTAGCTGAAAAAGGAAACTGCTGATGAGTTAGAAATAGAAACAAAATCTGCAGTATTAATTAGCTGCCCTTCTTTCTTTACTCTCTTTTTTCCAGAGGGAAATATCAGTCAACCAGAAGAGAAAGAAACTGTCAAATAAACACAGAAAGGGCACCTATGTACAGGTCAGATCAACTGTTAATTTTCAGTTTCTTGTTTATGACAGATCTAAGCGTATTAGGAAAGTTATCTTGTGGATAATTAACTTAATCCTATTAGTTAGCCAGTAAGAAATCTGTTCACAAGCAATGATCTACAGTTTTCTACCCAGAAATTTTCTATGTTAGATCTTCAGAAAAAAACTATGTCCACTAGAAAGCATTTCAGGAAACAGGAAAAGCAGTTAATCTGCACATATTCTTTCAAGAATTATTCTTAGGGTAAAAGAATTCATACTTTTTGAATGCAACACCTCCTGCGTAGGCTGCTACAGCTAATCACAGAACATTGTAAAAGTTTCATAAAATGCTTAAAAAAGTGAGACTAATGTTTGGAATCACTTTGCTCATCTCGCCAGTGCTGCAGCTGAGCACAATATTGCACTAGCAGATAACTTAGCCAACCAAAATTGCAGATAAACTTTTGCGAGTCAGAAGAGCTAGGTAGAGTGTAATTACCCAAGATTCAGGCTTCATATATCATCTGCACTATTTACACTAAGTGCCCTCCACCTTTAATGGCTGTAAGTGAATGTAGTCTGAGAAAGAAAAAATTCAACACCCGTACAGGCAAGATAAGATTCACTGGTTTGTAATCAAGGGAGAAAATATGATATCCAAGCTTGTGAAGGTTTGGTCTCAGAAGGAAATTACACTAAAGTAATATTGCAGCTATAGCTGTATGAGTTTGATTTCCTCATTTTAGTGGTCTGGTTCTATAGTATGGGATTTCATTACTTTTTTTCTTCTTCATTTTCACGTGACTCTCGCTTCTAAGAAGCTTTTGTTCTTGCTTTGATCTAAATCAAAGGACAGCTGCCATTACTGATATGAAAACAAGAGCTGAAAAGAATCCCACAAGACAACAATTACCAACTTCCCCTATAACATAACAGCTACAGATAGTTTCATTTTACTATAAAATTGATATAGCATGTTATACAATTATGCTTAAAATAGCTAGTATGAAAGTGGATTGCAAATTAAATGACACAGTCATGGGAGCAACAGTAGCATTTTAATTTATTCAGCTTTAGCAAAGCATTACAGAGAGGCTCTTTCCTAAATAAGGTTAAATTACATTTAGTAATAGTAAGTAATCAAATTCTAGTTTGTTTTACTGCAAAGCTCACTGAGTTGTTTAACAAATGAAATTATATCTAAATTATGTGACTAAGCCTTCAGCCTACAGACCTGTTTTTCTTTTTATATTAAATCATACTTGATTGTGCAGCAGCAGGAATTGCCACCACCAAGTTTGTAAGCATAAATGTAAGTCTACACAGATGAAGTGCAGTATAATAGAACTACTAGGGGCTAGTTAAACCCAACTACTTTATTAGCTGTGTTATAAAGCTCAGACTGGGTTAAGCTAACCAGCAGAGAATCATCAGTAACAATATATTTGGCCAAAAAAATCTTGCTGTAGATTGGCTTTAAAATTAAATTAATTAAATGACTGTTGTTTCTCTGGCCATTGAACTACTTGAGTAGGAGTGCAAAGAGTATTTTTAAGAAAGCTCGAGACCAGGTCATGCCTCACCTGCAGATCTTTAATTCCAACCCCTTCTTTTGAAGTATCTGAGTATTATCTGAGTAAATCTTTGACCTACCTTCATCTGACCGAACCCTCATGACCCAGCAGTGTGCACCTTCAGCCCAGAAAGCCAACTGTATCCTGGGCTGCATCAAAAGGAGCGTAACCAGCAGGTCAAGGGTGGTAATTCTCTCCCTCTACTCTGCTCTCATGAGACCCCACCTGGAGTACTGCATCCAGCTCTTGGGCCCCCAACACAACAATGGACCTGTTGGACGAAGCCCAAAGGAGGATGATCAGAGCCCATACATACTGCATACTTAGATGACCTCAGATGAGTTCCTAAAAAAAGGGACAAGTGTTTTCTGCTGTGATGAATGAGAAAACAAATGAACTGTGTATGCTAGTAATAAAAGCTAACATTCTAGTAACCAACAGAAATATTCACCATTCCAACCTCCAAACCAACCATCTATCAATCTAAAATCTTCAACCTAACAACATCGTTATCAAAACTGGTGAGTCTGGTTCAATGAATGGTTAGCAACTAAACTGAAGGAAAAAAAATGTATTATTAAACATGATCATAAGAACAATGCTACTGTGCAGCTCTTTTCTTGTGATGCCCCTGTCTTTCTCTAATATAAAGTAACCCATGTACAATAAATGTTCTGTTTCTCTCCTTGGCTTTTAGAAAGGCGAATCATTCTATTTTGCCATAGCAACAGGAAAGTACTATAAATGAAGTCTGAAGAGGCTGACATATTTCTACATTTGATGTACTTGTTAAAAGATGAGTGTATCTGTCCTATAATATGAACTACAATAAATTAACCCATATTACATGGCTGTAGCACATTCAAGAAACATAACAAACCCCCCCTGTAATCACGATGATCTTGTTCCTGAGTTCTATACAATAAGATTTGGACTATATACAACATATGCAGATTTGATTACAGATCTGCAGCATGTGGTTACCATCCAGAATTATTCAATATTCAGAAACAGTCCATAGCATCTGCTTATATATTACTGTGTGATTTATTAGCAGCTCCTGAAGCATGACGTAGTTCATATCTTTTATCACTGACAAGAAAAAAAAAAAAAGCCTCATCAGATGATGCCACACCTGGATCACTCTGCCCAGTTCCCAGTGCAAGGGAAACATGGACATACTGGACAGAGTCCAGCAAAGGGCCACAAAGATGTTTAAGGGAGCACCTCTCCTGTGAGGAAAGGCTGAGAGAGCTGGGAATGTTCGGTCCATCAGTGAGAAGGCTCATCAATGTATATCAATATCTGAGGGGGCTTGCAAAAATGATGAAGCCAGGTTCTTCAGTGACAGGACCAGACTCAATGGGCACAAACTGAAATACAGGAGGTTGCGCCTGAACATGAAGAAACACTTTTTAACTGTGAGGGTGACACAGCACTGGCACAGATTGCCCAGAGGCACTGTGTAATCTGCCTCCTTGGAGCAGAAAGCCATCTGGACACAGCCATGGGCAACTGGCTATAGGTGACCCTGCTTGAGCACAGGTGTGGGACCAGGCGACATCCAGAGGTCCCTCCCACCTCAACCATTCTGTGATTTACATTCCTTCCAATAACATTTTAGAACTTCCTTTCCTGAGCAGAACCTTTTTCAGGTGACCTAGTTTTTCATGTTATAAAATTTGATATATTTTTATGGGCAGTAACTTTAAGTTTAAATCCAATTCCAAATACACTTGAAAACAAAGCTGACACTGACAGTTTTTTGTTTGTTTGCTTGTTTTTTGTTTTATTTTATTTCCAGTGTAGGGCCTGATATTCACCCAGAGTGAATGGCTTTACTGGTAGGAGTAGTAACAAAGGGAAATGAAGATACAGGGATATAAATGCATGTAATCCCCACACTGAGAGTCCTCCTCCAGAGCTTTCACTCAATTGGGAATCTCAGAGGCATCTAAAGCTTTCTAATTCCCCCATCAAAAGTATAAGTTAGGCAGAGTACTAATAGTTCAGGAAATTTAAAGGTTTTGTGAGCTAGACTCCCATTCTTTATAGAAGGTGGGGGGGGAGATATGGGGAAGAGGTTGGAAGAGAAAGCATAACCTGATGTTTCTCAGCTCCTAATGCAGTTTTTTCTTGGCTTACAGCCCTGTCCCAATGTAGTGATATTTGAAAATCCATGCAACACAATGAAAAATTTTCTGCTCCAGCAAATATGCTGTTCTAGCACTCTGGAAAGCAGAAGCAGTATAAAAACAAACCCTGAAGAGAGCAATGAACTTAGAATGCCTTATCACTTAAGCAAAGAGAAGGTTACAGCTCTTCCCCGAGGAAGCATTATAATGTCCAGCCAACTTCAGTATCATGAGGTTCTTGTAGGTGCTGATGTGAGGGAAGCAACAAAATACAGAAGCACATGATCTTGAACCTTCAACAAAACTTTAGACACTATTGATTGTGTAATGCTACTGCAGGGATCAAATCTGTATATCTGGTGTCTAAAGCCTACTTTTAGAGACTCAGGAAAAGTATGTATAAAAAACCCACATCCATCTATGCCAACTTACTTCTTTAAAACTTGTAAAAAACTGATTGGGTCACAGTATCATAGCAAACACAGTTAGGAGACAAACAACGTAGGAATGCTAGAAAACACATGTCTCATGGTGGACACTTAAAAATTTGTGGAAGAAAACATCAGGTCCTTAGGTACTTCTGATTCAAGGATGCACATGTCAGAGTGCCTGCCTCGGCCCAGGAATTTAGCTGCCTGTGCTCAAGGGCAGCTCCCTGGGGGAGCAAGAGCTGCTTGAGGAGCTGCAGCTGGCCATGAAGCTGTTCAAGAAAGAGCTGAAAGAAATCACGCTATTTCTCTTGGGAGCTGCATTTACATGGAGGCTGTTGCTCTTGCTCCCTTCCAAGGCTACATTGCAGTCATACCTGTAAGTAAAAAAAATATATCATCTACATCAGAAAAGATTGCATGTAGAACTACGGATATATTTAGAGTCAAGGAAAACATTTTCTGTTTCACAATAACCCATAATATACAAGTAAATATGCCAGGAATGTTTGAGAAGAGAGAGCTTCTCGTATTAACCAACAACCATGCTTGTAAGATCACAGGGCACCACTGGCAATCTGTTTGTACACATTATATCATACAGAAGTTAATAGATTTTTCATTTTTGGAATGCTAGCCAATTGCAGAATAAACTCCAAAGAAGATTTATATTGTTATTGTACTCAAATACCTCAGGGACTTGGGTCCCTATAATATTATGCCATTTACATCCATCTGCCATCTTTATCTGCTGTTTTCATTTTCCCTGAGAACTAAGAGCAGCTTTTCTCACACAGCTGTTAATCTTTCTAGCTGTGCCTCCAGCACTCTATAAAAGAGTGACTATTTACATCTGTTAAATCTCTTTATTTCCCCCCCAAGCTGCAAACCAATTTATACAGAATAGCAAGTTACCAATCTGCTTCTAAATTTAATGGAAAAGATATTGTCATTGTTCTTGCTCATCAGCTGCCCCTTCCTTCCACAACCACTGTATTTGTTAGCAGATCATGATACCCCCTCCCCCCAAGCCTTTTTCTACTAACAGATAAAAACACTTTGGTTTCCAGTTCTGTACATTTGTGGACACATCAGACTCACCAGATAGCACTGCTGACACATTAAAAGTTCTGCTTGTGCTTTGTTTAATTCTGTGGTTCACTTCTGCTGCTTAGCAAAGACAAACTTATTATGCTTTACAAAACTGGACTGAATGAAAGGAAAACAACAGAAGTGAGATAGAAAACCAGATACAAGCAGTAAAAAAATCTCTGGAAGATTAGCTCAAACCAAGGAAGACCATGCAACTTTATCTTCTTTGGTGATCCTGCCTTTATTTTTAAAAAGGTTGGAGATGATAACCCTTCTGGAATTACTAGGCATCACTGAAATATATCCCTCCTTTTCCAATAGTCACTGTTCCTTTGTCAGTAGCTGCAGTGATGGACAGTTGATTAAAATCTTAAAGCAAAAAGAAAAAAAAAAAAAATCCAAATTAAAATAGGAAGTCCTTGCTTCTAAGTTACCCGAGTTACTAAGATTCTGCTTTAGACAACTAGCCCATGAAGCCCCAAAATCTAACACTTAATCAGTCTAATTAAACTCCAGATGTATATATGTGACCATATATACAGTCAACAATAAGTGAACAATGTTTACTAGCAGTACAGATGTAGGAGCAAAGAAGCTCTGGATGAAAATCAGGATCCACCTTTATTAGGAGAGTTATCTCCATCCCCTGCATCTCTCCCCCAGAAATGTGCTACCATTTTTCTTCTAAATAAACTCTGACTCCAAAATGTACCATTTGCCAGCAAAGACAAGTACTGACTCTCCTATAACATGAAGTCTGTTTTTCTCTTAAGGTGCCTTTGCACCAAAGAAGAATCAATCTGCCTAAAAAGACAGATAAAAACCTGTTAATTTCTCAGCTGTATTTTCCCCGACTGCTTCTGGAAAGTTCTGTATCAGACATTTATCCAGATACATCTTTGTGCCTTTTGGAGACCTGAGAAAACTCCCTTCTACTTGCATATTGATAGGTCCACTGTATTTCAGAAATAGATGGAGAGGGTGAAGAACACCTGAAGGGGAGCCACAGACAGAGGTTTCACAGAATCATAGAATAGTTAGGGTTGGAAAGGACCTTAACATCATCTAGTTCCAAGCCCCCTGCCATGCGCACGCACACCTCGCACTACACCATGTCGCCCAAGGCTCTGCCCAACCTGGCCTTGAACACCGCCAGGGATGGAGCATTCACAACTTCCTTGGGCAACCCATAATTCCATGGTTTCCTTGACATCTATCCATCTATCCTCATAGACTGCAGTTCTCCTCCCTGCCCATAGCCACTCCTCACCTGCTGCCACCCCAAATGCCCAGCCATTTGGGAGACAGCATTGCTCTTCTCTTTGAGATTTTTCACTTTTCCCAGGTCTTTCACTGTTCCACTGGGAACGGGAATTGCTTTTCTTCCTCAATAGAAGCAGTGGGAAATGAGGGACATCTGGACATGGGCACCTTTACTCCCCCCCACATCAGCTGCTTTTTTGGTGGGACACTGATTTCTTCCTGGCCCTCCCAATAGGAAGAAAATAAAAAAGCTTAAATTTACCACGCTATTACTTGTTAATACTGATATAGTCTCTGCCTTTTACTCTGATTCAAGTGAAGCTGGATTTAACTTTCTGCTAACGCAAGGACCCAGTCTTGACTTCCAACCAACAGCATTCTTGCAGAGGTCTGGGCACAGCTGCTCATATATACAAAAGCACATTCAAGAGATAATTGTCTAATCAGCTGGAATTTTGAGTCAGTAAGATTCAATCTCCAAGCACATTTAGTGTGCATCCTGGCATGTTTTATCAGGCTATTATTTCTTTTCTCTAGTACAATTAAGCACAGAATCCAGCATGATCAATATAGTCGGAAAGATTACTTACTGTAATGGTTTGGGGGCTTTTTCCCCACCTCTTCCATGCATTCCAGCAAACACATTGTCAAACTGCCTTAAATTTCATGAGGCGTTTAAATGAACAAATGCAGAACAGAAACTTGACCGCAGTGTTGTGGTGAAAAATCCTGCCCTGACCACCCACTGTACAAATACTAAACTAACTTGGAACTGTGCAGTTTCAAATATTCTTTTCCATTCCTCCAGATTCTTACTACTGTTATAATTACAGTGTACATTCAAACATTATTCATTCACATACATTAGAGTGCAGTAACCCCAGCTGTTTTAGCAGCATCATCCACTTTGAGTTGCAGGCTTTCTTGCTGCTGCATTACATTGATGACTTCAATAAATAATAAAACAATTTTAAATAGCTAGCTTTCACTGTCTTATGCAGTAGAAAAAGCAGTGTAAGAAAGATGAATAAACACATTTTAAATTATGTATTAGTTCTATACATCCCCATTGCATCTTCCTTATCAAAAACAATTACAAATAAATAAAACATCTCTAAGAATACGTAATACATTTTATCAAGAGAAAAATCCCAGAGAATAATAAATCGTGTTTGAAAACTTTTCGCAGCCATTTAGCTGCATTTTATCATTAAATTCCTTTGTTACAAGTGAGTTGACAGGTATCTCACAGTAAATTGAAGAGTACGCATTCATAAGTTTTTTCCATTCCCATCTTGGACATCTATTGGATTTCTATTCCATCCTGCCTGAGTGGATGATCCCTGGTGTGCTAAGTTTCATGCCAGGCAATAGAGGCAGAGAAGGAGGATCACTGTCAGCAGAGGCATTTTGAAAGCAGGTATGGCATGCTTTGACATGCTGTTCTTTAGAACAATCAAAATTTTCAAACATGGCTTTTTGCTCAAATGTGTTCATGTTCTCACCATGAACACCTCATTTAGAACCTCATGACTCATCTGCTCAGTTCTGTCAAAACTGAAGAGGGTACTAAGATTTCTACAGGATGATAAAAATTTCATTAAATGAGACAAGATAAAGACGACCAAAAAGTTATTTTAAGTGTAAAAAGTATGAGCAACCTAACTCTGAGAGCATTTGTTCTCTTTTTTTGTTTTTCTGAATATCTCAAAGAAAATCTTCAAAGTAGATGATTCCTGGCGACAGACACATCAGTGATAAGTTTGCTATTGTTTCAACTAAAGTCATGATTTCACCTGCTGCAGTTAAAGGTTGTGTCCATCAAGACATATAAAAACAAGCATACAAAAATTTTTTTACTGCATGCTTACATGGGCTGTGTGAATTAGCTTTTGATTACTAATGGAAATTCGGTGTCTACTTAATTTAAATACTATGAATTTGTAATCCAGTTTACATTTCCAGATACGGACAAAGCTGAAATAAGCAATAATGATAGTACCATCTAAATTAATACCTTCCAACATGATAGTAATGCTTTAAATGACAACGCAGAAGTGCATTAGCTGTCTCTTGAATGATCTTTCAGCTGTTACAGTGTGGATCACTTGTTAATATTCTATTTAAGGAAGAAAGATTGTACTATCATCAATTACATTATTTATTAGTCCTATTTCCTAACTAAACTTTATTTTCATCCTGCAGTTTTGCTATGCATACTGTGGTATGGATCTTAAATTCAGATTTTCATGTTAGGTAAGAATAGTTTCCTCCTGATGTATTACATAATTTATATGCTTTGTGAAAAGATTTATAGACAGAAAATATCTGAGTGACCAGAGAACATCTGTAACAGATATAGTGACATCTTAGTAGCAAGAAATACAAGATCTGCAAAACACAGGCAGAACGGGTAGAGAGAACTTTCAGCTTTGTAAAGAAGTGGAAACTATATTTTTCCCCCACTGGAACAAGAGAAAAACCTGTGCGCAACTCTGTTTTGGATTACTGAACCAAATCACAGCCAATTCAATTACAATGTTGTTTGATAGGGCATCTTCAGTTAATTTTACGTAGGACTTGTGATCAGTGTGTAGTCATTTTAAACGGTGATTTCAATTTAAACAAAAAGATGAACTTTTTTTCCCCAAGAAAACATTCCTGAAATGCTGTCAAGATTATGTTGCTATCCATGTTCTCTTAAATGAAATGCTTAGATGTTGCTCAATGTTATCTTAGATGAGATAAATTTAATTTCATGCCAGTGTTTTGCTGATGGATGACTGGAAAACTTGCCATTGGAGAGGGTTGCAGGCAGAGGACTGTAGCTTGTGAACAGTGCTTTGCTGCACAGGTTGGTGTGGTGGGAACTATCCGAAAGTTCCGTGGAGGAAAAAGCAATATCCAAAATGATTATACGGTTTACTCCAACTTTTTTTTGTTTGTTTGTTTGTTTTATGACTTATCAAAGTTGTGGTCAGTGCTACCAAAAGTTGCAGATAAATCTGAATGATTAGTACTTCTGAGTTTTATTACCTATATAAACTAATTATAAACTCATTTGATGCAAAGTAAGAACATAGCCTATCAGGCTAAAACAGTGGCTGAATGGAAATTATTTTAAGAAATTGCAAATGATGTGCTAGCTGCTGTAACAACTGACGTGATACTGTGAAACAAAAGGAGACAGCTTTAGTGGTTGCTTCCTGACAATAGGGTCTTATAACTCATGTGAAAGAAACATAGAAACTTTAGCATGACAAGGTGTTAATGATGACAACAAATCTCTCTTGATCTTTATGACTTACCAGGAGACTCACAAATCCATGTCAAAACCCTACACTGTTTTGTCAGTGAAACTAAATGACAAGCCAGGTACTAAAAAAAATAATCTTAACTCCACTTCAGAGGTTTACTGCGATACAAAGAGGCAGTCAGCAAAATAATTGGAAAGAGTCAATTCTGAGAACTTTCTAGCAGGAAAAAGCCATGCACTGTGTGAAAGCTATCCAGACCGAAGCAAAAGTTAGAGTTGCTTCCATGACTTAAAATGCACAGGTAGCTGCTTTGAGCCACTCTAATAATCCATATGGTCCCAGGGGTATCTTTGTCTTTATAATGGATATGGCTGTTGAATAGTATATTGCTGTAAAACTAAAGAAATAACGCTTGGCTATACCAAATTCACTTTTCTCTTCAACAATAATTTCAGAAACATGGAAATAAGTGTGTATATATATATATAACTGAATATATATATATATAACTGAAGTATATCCAGTGATAGAGAAGGCTGGTTTCAAGAGCATATTAACAATGTGGACTTTATCAAACTTTATCTTGACATTACAAATTATAAAACATAGTACAGAATTTGATAATTTTCTGTAGTTTTTTCCCTTACGAAAAATACATAGAATAGAATTTTTCAGTTGGAAGGGATCTACAGTGATCATCCAAGTCCAACTGCCTGACCACTTCAGGGCTGACCAGAAGTTACACCATGTTGTTAAGGGCACTGTCCAAATGCCTCTGAAACACTGACAGGCTTGGGGCATCGACCACCTCTCTAGGAAGCCTGTTCCAGTGTTTGACCACCCTCTTGGTAAAGAAGTGCTTCCTAAAGTTCAGTCTGAACCTCCCCTGGTGCAGCTTTGAACCATTCTCATGCATCCTATCCCTGGACCACTAGGAGAAGAGCTCAGCACCCCCCTCTCCATTTCCCCTCCTTAGGAAGCTGTAGAGAGCAAGGCTCTCAGCCTCCTTTTCTCCAAACTAGACAAGCCCAGAGTCCCTAGCCACTGCTCACAGGATGTTCCTTCCAGCCCTTTCAAAAGCCTTGCTGCTGTCCTCTTGGATGCATTCAAGTACCTGAATATCCTCCTTAAACTGTGGGGCACAGAACTGCACACAGTGCTCAAGATGAGGCTGCAGAAACGCTGAATACAGCGGGATAACCACCACTTTTTTTTCCTGGCTGGTTATATTATGTTTGATGCACCCCAGGGTGAGGTTTGCCCTCCTGGCTGCCGGAGCACACTGCTAGACTTGTCTTGAGCCTGCTGTCAACCAGCATCCCCAGATCCCTTTCTGCAGGGCAGCTTTTCAGCCACTCTTCTCTTAATTTATACTTGTGCCTGGCATTACTATATTCCAGGTGCAGAATCCTGCACTTGGACTTCTTAAATTTTATGCCACCGATGATTGCACAATGCTCCAATCTATCTAGATCACTCTGCAAGGTCTCTCATCCCTCAAGAGAGTCAACAGTACCTCCCAGTTTGGTATCATTAGCAAAATTGCTAATGGCGCTTCCAACTCCTGCATCCAGATCATTGATAAAAATATTGAACAGAGTCAGCCCTAGGATTGAGCCCTTAAGAACACCACTGGTGACCATTTGCCAGCCAGATGTAGCCCTCTTCAACTACTTAATTTTAGGTGTTAAAAATGCATGCCTTTAGGAAAGAACAACAACGAAGAAAAGGCAGGATTTGGCTGCTTATTGAGGGGAGTGCTTAAAATGTACTCAAAACCTCAGGCTCTTTTCGTCGTTTGTGCTCCAGTATTTCTTGCTATCTTTGAAAATACTTCAGTTTTGGCCTTAGTTTGCTGATCTGTATATCGACGCTATGCTTCTTTATGGAAAAATGTAGCTTTCTGAGATCTAGTTTTATCACATGAAAGAAGTTTGAATTATTGCTATGATTATCTTTCTCCCACTGATCTAACTTATGATCTCAGAGAATTCATTTTATCCTCTTCAGTCTTTCACATTTATCACTGTAGGGACTGAGGAAGATACAGTAAAAACACCACCACCACAAAAAAGAGGTGGAGTTTGAGCAGATATCAGAAGTATTTTAGAGATGTTTACACAGCCTGTTATAATAAAGCTTTCTTATTAGTACCCTTATGTTAACAGGCAAAACAAAACCAAAGTATCAATATTTTAACTTTTCAATTATTACTGTCAAAAAAAGAGCACACCTTGTTTTCCCACACTGTGTGTAGGAATGTACTGAAGTGTACACATCCAAAATGTTATAGCAAAATTAGTGGAAATATTGGCAATTATGTAATAATTATAGCCTTAGGACTAAGTATCTAGTTCTCATAAATTACTGCACATTTCATTCTACCAAGTTTTGTATACAATTTTTCAAACACAGTGGGTTATAGCTACAACAGCCATGAATAAAATTCATTGAAAATGTTCTGCAGGAAATGTTTCATGCCAGCTTTTTTATTAAAACTCTTGAACAGTAAAGATGCAGAGGTCATAGTGACACAGCCTTTTGCAGATACAGATCTTTGAAAAAAGTATTACAGTAGCCAGACTAGCTGAAAATGATGAAAATAAACCTTAAGCAATATATGTATTGTTTTAAAAACACCTAACTATGAAAAAAAAAAAAAAAAAAGTTGCTGGTGTAATCTTAGACTTATTTTGTCTTAATCTCAAAGATTACGTAAATTTGCTGGTTTTATCACATTCCCTTGGGAAACGGAAAGCACGATACACCTGCATTGGCATAAATGTATATATTAAAAAAAAAACGTAAAAAATGGGGTCTGACTGTGCTCTCAATAATTGTTGGACCTCTGAAGCATAGGAGTACATTCCATTGGTAATATCCTGGACATAACTATTAATTGCACATCATATTGTACAGCATGCTAAGTAAGTACTGGATGTTCCCTGAAAATCATCTTCCAAGTTCTCAATAATCAGATCTTAGGAGGTATTCACAGGACATTTCATAGCAGGTGTGAATGTATATGGTCTGTTTACATAGGGTCTTCAGATTATGGGTTCAGTGAGGGACCAAGTTCTACTAGCAGTAAATAGAAATGAGAGAAGCTATCCTGAAGTCTCAGATTCATCGTGAGGCAGAGACCAAAGGTGTAAACACAGGCTCAGAAACATTTAGATCACAAAATGAAACAACAGAAAAGCTGTAAGTAGAGGCTAGATCTGCTTCCATTCTTGAGCTTTAATCACCAATTTATTTTTCCATTCCTAGTGAGTTACTGGATTTCCAGAATAATGAAGGATTTGCAGGATCCAGTTCATGAGAAGCAAGCAAGCGGTATTTGGTGAACTACTCAAGACTCCCTTCTTCCAGTAAATTAGAAGAAAATACTCATATTTCTCTTTTGGTTTTCAGTGAAATCTCTCAGCTGGAGTCACTTTCACAATGGGAACTCTTTGATTACTACCTTTTGTTCTTAAGTATTCACACATCACAACACACTGTGAGATTAATTTTCATTTAGTTATTTAAATCTTTAATTAGAGAGAAGCAGGTATTTCTCTACTTAAATTTTCCAACATCAGCAATAAAGAACTGATCCAAAAGAATATACCTTTCTATAAATGATTTTGTCCAACTAAAGCTGGGCAAGGCATAGGTTATAATGCTCTAATCCGGATTTGGACTAATTCTTGACATATCTTAATAAAGGTATTGACTATTACTGTTGCCTTTTTCCTCAGAAAAACAGAGGTAGTATTTACCAAAGCCATTTAAAATGAACTCAAGAAATGTACAAATCCTTTCCATCTTACATTGCAGACAAGAACATCTATTGAAACAAGAAAGTGGTTTTGATTGAACCTCACAAAGGGGAAGGTGTTCATTGCAGTTTTCAGGTTATATTTGAGAAAAAATTTTCGAGGAGACTGAAACATAATTTCTTATTACTGCAGGCTACCATAAATAATCATAGCTCTGTTATATTACACCATAATGCTTGTCAAAAACTTATTCATTTTTGTAAGCCTTTGTGGGTAAAAAGAAAGTGTTTTCAGAAAATCCTGAAAAATGGCATTATAGATTTTCAAAACTTTGATATGATTCATTTACCGAATAAAACAAAACATAAAGAATAGTACCTAGAAGGACCATACAGCTTACATTATGGAGACAGTGCCTTAAAACCACAAAAATCCCACACCCACAAGCAGGGAAACAAGTAAATGTGTTTTGTCATAGATTTTGTACATCAAAACCATAGCTAAATAAGTTCATTACAGCCAAAAGAAAATCTGAAAAGAGTTAGTGGTGATATACTGTTCCTATTCTTATAAGAATAGCCATACCCCTAGATTATATAACACTGAGCAAAAAAAATCTCTTGAGCAGTTTAGGGGAATAAACAAATTGTATTCTATAAATACTTTTCAAAGAACTGCTGTCTAACTTAATAAAACACATTGCTCATTTGGCATCAAAAAACATCTTTGACATTGCTTCACCAGTGTCACTGTAAAACCAGAATTTGAAGAGTCCTTGAACATCCACCATTTAAAAAAGATTATAATAAAAATTAATAATGTTATAATCTCATTCATATCAAAGTGCAATTACTGGACTAAAATCTGGTAAGAGTAACATTCTGCATAGAAATTGGATTATTTAAATTTCAGGTTCCAGATGCTCACTTGCAATATAATTGCAAATTTATTATCTTTTTAACAAGCTGCTTCAAACTCCTGTATAGATTATAATTTGATGCATTCTTCGCACACATATTGAATCAAACCTACTGCAAGATACCTGTTTTCACATAGTTTTAATGTAGTAGGAAAATAGTCCTGTATAATTTTGTTTGTTGGGAAGTAGGAAGTTCTCTAGCTGTAATGAAATGTTATATTTTATAAGCTCTGTTTATTTGGAATTCAAGGGCCCACATTTCCAAGCCTGAAAGGTAGTGCCATTTAACCCTGTGAAGCAGATGACAGCCATTCATAGTTTTAATGGTATAGGGAAAAAATAACACCAATTCTCTGTGATTAAGTCAAAATGGAGCACAGCATGTTGATTTCAGCAGGTGGTAACAGTCGATTACAGCTTAAAGCAGGTCTGCTCCCATGGGTTGATTTTGTTGGTCTTTTTTAAAAATCTTTTCACCTGCTAACATGACTTTTAATAAGTTTTTGAATTTCTCTGCTACGAGGTTACCCAGATGTCTTTTGCTTCAGTCCTTTCTGAACCTATTTCTATGTTTACTAGTTCAGTTAATAAGGGGTTACATACCACCAAATCACATTATTAAGCTAATGGGGAGCTGAAATCATACAACCAACTGTGCTTCTCAGGAAAAAAAAAAACAAAACTGACCAACCAAACAAGCAATAAAACCAAGCAAGGATGCTGATAAACAGAAAGGCCCTTGACAATTCACAAAGTGAAAGTTCCATTTGAGAAAAAACAGGGAGATTTTTCTTTAAAATGTCATGAGAGGAATGAATAGGTTAGGAAACACTGTTAAGACCCAGCAGCAGAAACCAGAGTGGGTGCAACTCCTCCTCTACTACACACCTTGCTAAGAGAAAATTCTTCTTTACCTTTAAATCCAAGTCACAAATCTCCCTGCAGAAATTTGACAGTGATTTAATCACCCAATGAAAACATAGGACACGACCAAGTGGAAACCTACTGAGACTATGGAGTGGCAGAAGAACTCAAGACTATTTATTTGTAAATTCTACCAGATCCGTATTGCAAGAACTAAGACACACTCAGCAAAGACAAGTGATTAGTGAAACCACCACCAAACCCACTTACATACACATTTTCTACATAAGGCGGGACAATATCAATAACTTAAAGGCAGTCAGAGTGGACACAAATTATATATTTTATTAAAAATAAGTTTTTCCTGCCACTAAGAATTATGACTAGTGTTAAACCTGCAGTCTGTGCTTTGACCTTAGAAACTCTCCCCTGTTAACACACATTCCTTGTTGAACCTTATGGGTTCCCTTCACAGGTGCAGCCACAGCAGCCCCAGCAGGGCAGGGGACCATCGTCCCCCCAAGGCCACTCAAGTCTTTTGCTCAGGTATGGCTGGGAAACCAAATCCTGCAGAGGTCACACACACCTCCTCTGTTCAGCAGCCCAACAGCTCAGTTCAGCTCAGGCCTGGGCACCGTGCCCAAGCTGTGTCATGGTTGTACCCATTTTTGGCCCTGTTTCCTTGGGGAACTTTGAACTTCCGTTAGTAGTGTTAATGGCTGTCTTCCCTCTGTTCCTGACTGGACTTTCGGGATTGACCTCCCAGATCTGACACATTACATCACCACCTCTGATGATGTCCAGGTGGTTGACAGTGACTCCATCAGTACCCCTGCCCTGCTCAGCCCCTGTGGGACCATGCCCTGCTCCATGAGGGCACTGCTGGGAACAGCATCAGCTCCTGGCTTATCTGCTTTATGGAGATACTTCCACAACTTCTTCACTCCACTTTAGAAAAAAAAAAACAACAAACCAAAACAAACAAAAGCAGTGCTCTCTGGCAAGCCAGTGGGCTCATGTCTGCAAAATCTGAATGATGAAGACTGAAAAACTTAAGAAAAGGCCATTAGTGAAAAGCAGTGCAAAGGCAATACTTCCTACAGTCACAAAGCAGTTAAGTGAATCTTTTTTTTCTGTAGGGAATATGAGATATGGGAATACATGCCCTGAAATATGCAGGAAAAAGGGAGGCTTAAAAGCACACATATAGTTTCTTGCTATTGTGATACAGAGGTACAATGTAGGAGCATTAATCCTACATCAAATCTCTTTATATAATGTTTTTAGACCACAAAAAACTTACACTTGTATGGTCAGGATCATTAACTGCCCTCAGGAGAACCTAGAACACTGAACAAAATAAATTCCCACAGGAAAACCCAAATCCATCTCATTAATAAATAGCTAGCTGCCAGATAACACAATTCTTTTCCCTCTTCAGTTCACTGGTATTCTCCGCCACCCACAGTCCACTCTTTCTGTTCTCCTAACCAGGCAAAGCTGCTTCTGCTTATTCCTGCTCTTGAACACAGCTCTTCAACGCACACTCAAACCAAAGCACATTAATGGCTGCATACACTCAGGTTGCAGGAATACACCTTCACATGCTTGAAAACATGCACTATGTTGCTTGAGAGAAGGAAAGTGGTATTGAACACGGTTTCCACAGAGTCTCTCTCCACACTAGGCTTTTGGCTGTCCCTCAATGCCACAAATGGTACAAAGACTGTGCGGCTGTTGAGAAAAACTCTGATCTACCTAAAGAAGCATCTACTTTCTTCTACCAAAGACAGCACTTTGCAGGTTATTGATAAAGCTGTAAAACAGCACAGGTCTCAGAATAGATTCTTGTAGTACTCTGCTTCTTACCAGCCTCCAGGTAGAGTATGACTCGGTATTGACTAAGCCTAGTCATCCAAATGGGCCTTTCTTTTTTTTATCCACCTCATCGCCCACCAATCCAAACTGTAATTTCCTTGATGTACTTGAAGTGCATGCACGCTTTCAGATACCTTTACCCATAAACACAAAAGAACACAAGTACAGAGCTGCAGGCTAAATCCTATACCTGGGTGCATTGTTAGATCTTTAGGTGCAGCTTGGAAAGTACAAGAGAGATGTATTTCTGCCTGAAGAACTGCAGGATCAAGGGTCTAGCCAAATAACTGGACAGAATACTTCAGTACAAAGTGTGGCCTTCTAAAGCTTAAGACTCATTCCTAAATCTACATTTTTGCAGTCTACATCAGAAGATAGGTGATAGTCCAAGATGCACTTTTTATTAAAGAGAACTAATTTTCAAAGAAAATTACAATCACTGTTTTGTTTTTATTACAGCTGTCTTATTGACACGTCTTACAATGATCCTTAGAGATCATCTAGATTATAGGATTATAACAGAGTAGCAGGACTAAATGTTTGATTATATTTTAAGTACTTGTAGAGGCTCAAGATGGACACTCAGAAAAATATTTACCAGCAAGTAGCAAGATGGAGTCATTTACTGCTAAGTAAATTAAGTATATGACTAAAACTGCCAAATATTAAAAGAGCCCCGATCAAAACAGACTGGAACCAAAAGCACATATTCAAGAGACATTTATATATTTTGAAATGTCACAAAGGGTGCTAGCTAATTATGATTACTACAAAATCTTGAAGTGAGCAACAAAACCAAAGAAGTTCTTTTCAATGCATGCAAAGAGGACACTAATTGCCACTTCCCCAAATCATCAATAGTTGATAAAGATTAATTAAATCAACATTAGAAAATGAAACTAAAAGCAAAGTATATATTTTTCACTTGTAAAGGCACAATACGTGAATGTAATTTTGTTATTCTAATTTGTTTTGATGGCAGTGTTTGCCATCCAGTGGGGAAAAAGGGAGGAATGGAAGCTCTCCTATTCACTGCGTTTGGAGGTTCTGTTAGCACCTCATAAACCCATTCTTGCTGCCTTTCTAGTTCAATAATAATGAGCCTATTTCTTCCACAGTTTTCTCAATCTTAGTCCATTCTTTGTACTCAGGAGTACTAATGTACTCTATGCCTACCAATTTTGAACATAAAAATCTGCTTCTCTTCAACATTTTTTTTTGTCTGCTCTTGCTTTTAGTTTATCAACTCTTAGACTCCCAAGAACAGTATGTTGAAGAACTATGGTTGTGGACTGGTAGCTTCCTGGTTTTTTCTACAAATTTCTATATCATCTGTATATAGCCTGATTAACCTATGTTGCTTATCTATTATTTGCAGGATGTGTGAGCACACATGCATATTTCTAACTAGTGATGCAGAAGCACTTGGTTTTGCTATTGCTAAGCAAAAAGTAAGAGTACAGTGTACAATAATTTACTTTGTATTACGTTCCTCAAAACATGTGTGCCTTCAGAGAAATAAACAAGTTGACTTTTAAATCGCACAAGGGTTTCTGCCAAAAACTCTGTCTGCTGGATAAAAAAGAAAAAAAAAAAGTGCTCCAAACATCTTAGTTGTGTTGTTCTGCTCTTTTAATTCTTAGTGCACTGCTAATGTCACATGAATAAGAAAAATGGACACAGATTCCGTAAGACTGATGAACTGAATAAATGAAATCAAGTCCTTTTCTGATATATGTAGATGCATTGATTTGCGCTGTGTTATCAAGAGAAGATTGTGGCTCAGTCTTTTCCTCATTCTTATATTTTCTGACGAATCCATAGCAAAACAGAGACAAGCACAGAGTAGAGACTCAAATTCAAAAGCATATTTTGCTCTTCTAGCTGGCTCAGCTGGTCATAGTTTTAGAAGCTATAGATAACACTATAAAAGGATCAAATCTGTAGATCCCAAAACCCATTTACTTGTGGGAATTACTCATACAATGGGACACTTGCACTCTATCTCAGTGGCTTTTTTCCCTTAAGACTGCAAGATATAAGATGTGATACTGCAATTAAGACTAATAAAACAGAAAACAAACAAACAAAAAAAAGATTGTAACATCTTAATACAATTGATCCAATTTTTGAGCTAAGAATAAAATTGTAAAAGACAAACACACTTCTATAATAATTCATATTATCTTGTAAAGGCTGAGGAGTTTTTAAATAGCAGTATAAATAACTGCACCCCCTTCTTGCTTGTCTTCTTATATTGCTACTAAAAATACACATTTTCTTACTCAAAAGATCATCCAAAACACATAAGAACAATAATATTTCACAATCACTGTTTCAGAATGTACTCCAGTACACTTCCATTTAGATCCACTTACAGCCAGTTTATTATTTTTAAAATCCTGTTCCTAGCTCTATTACAAAAACCTGAGCTTCCCCTTAATATTAGGAAACTTATAGCACTTAGAAGGCTAGGAAAAAAAAGTGTAGCTGATACTGCAGATTCATCATTTATCTCAAGTGCTGAACTAACTGTAAATAGTAAGAAATACACCATTCAGAAAAGTTGGTCCCAACTCAAACCCCACAATACACTAAAAAGGAATTAAAGTACAATCTTAGCTTTTCAACATACAAAGAGTATCCAATTTCTTTATCAACTTATTTTAGCTAAAGCTGAGGTTCCACTGTTTTGTTGGATCAGGAAGAGATTATTTAGATGTCTTCAGAATTAGTCTCCAAGCTACTTGGTATTTACAAGCCCATGCATATGCCTAAAACTGTGTATTCCTTGAGATATAAAATGAAGTAGTTCACAATCAAAAATTGCAAAATATACTTTTTTCAGGTTAGATCTTATGTATAAAAAGAACAAGAACCTACAGGGGAAAAAAAAATCGAAACCAAACAAAACCACAACAAAACCAACAAACAAACAAACAACAAACACCAAAAGCACTTCATGTATTGAGTTTGGAATGGAAACAGTTTGTTTGTATTGTTTTGTCAAAAGCCTCAGTGAACTGAAAAATGGTTAAAACATCAAATGACAAACTACTGACAAAATTTTTCTATCCAAATAATACCTCAGTCATGGAAAAATCATTGGCTTATATGACTGGATCTTATAATGTGGCACAACAAATCACAATGGTCTCCTGTAAGATCCAGACTCCTTGAAACGAGGGCCAAATTGAAGAACCATCTCAGCCCCTCTGTAGCTGCCAAAGTTTTGACGTCCTTGGCCACCACAGTTTGCTCTAAGGATAGATGCATAAAGATTATGGTGAAGGATCATTATTTTACTGAAGAATTAACTGCATAACACTTCACTCTTAGATCTCCTTCATTTCTAGAGCTAAAATAGCATTAAAAAGACAGCTAATCATGCTTCCCTTTTCTACTTTATACATCAGAAAATGGATGCAAAAATGAAGAGATCTTCTCATTTTCAGGTATGCAGACTATGGTCCTAGTGGACATGCCTATGGACTGAAATCAATTACCAGCTAGTCTTATACGAAAATTGAACTTAACATTTGCAAACTATCAGACTACCATTTTTTTGCAAATAAATGTCCTGAACATCAGGATATTTTTAATAGACAGTCTAAATTAATTAAATCATCATACTGATTGTGAATTTTATTAAAATTAAAAATTAGATTGAATCCCAGTCTTCAAGCTTCATTGCATCCATATTCAGAGAACTCAATACTAGAGCCACAATAGCAGCCTGGGTGGCATCACAATACAGCATGTGGGCTGCTGGAGCAGCAGTGAAGGTACTGAATAGAATTTAGCTACAGATTTTTCCCCCACAAATGCCATCATCACACTGTTTAAACTCCCTCCCATAGCCTCAAGGAATAAGCATGTGGCACCATTAGAATGATGGCTGCCAGCTTTTCCTGTGGCGCAACTCTTTCTTTTCATTATTGTTCAATTAACTTTTTTTCCAAATTTACAATATGACATGCACAAATAATTGAGTTTCTTATTCCATTATAACATTTGTACATAGGCAGACAACCATTACAGATCAACTTTTTTCTAAAATAAAATCATTCGGTATTACTGTATATCCTCTTCACTTTGGAAGACCAGAGAAAAAGAGAACGGCATGCCTAACAAGCGAGTTAGAAAATTAAATGGAAGAATTCAAAGTCTTTCGTAAAGCATTTCTTCTAAAAGAGAAGTGATGTTCAAAAGGAAAGGAAGAGATCATCAGAATGGGAGTCCCAGGTTCTCAATCAGGGAGGATTGCTCAGGGAGCTAAGCACCACTTTCATACTATTAAACCCCTAGCATCAAAAGATTCAAAGCTAGTTACTTGGTCCAAGTACATTCATTACACCTCTGCCTCTTTGAATTCATCTCTCAACCTCTATCCTGATAAGTGGAGTGTCATAAACCAAAACGAGCTGTCACAGGCTCTGATTCATGTACAAAACAGGCCAATTACCCGACATTTACAGCCCCAAATATATCAGGGAAGGAGTTAGGTCCATCAGTCTTACAAATTCAGCAGGGACAAATTCAGCAGCATCCATCAAAGCCTTTCTCATCCTTCACCTCGGCACTTGCTTTAAGGTTCACTCCTGCAACAGCTCAGCCTCAGAGGGCAGCAGGCATGGGGCTTGCACAGACCTGGAACTGGAAGAGGAGCTGCAATATGATGTACAAGGCCACGTGCCAGGCACACATTGGGTGCCTGGGCCTCTTCGTTTCAGGATGGCAGGGAAAGGAGCAGCTGTGCTTCATGTGCTAGTGCTCACTGCTGCTCCACTGGCCCAGTGTAAACCCAAACAAAAATAATAAATATAATACAGGTAATTAAAGTGCCTAATGGTGCTTTTTGACTTTTGCAAAATAATCAATTCTCATAGAGATAGTGGTGCTACATTTTTGAAACTAGGGTGCACCTGATCTCTCTTCTATCTCTATTGCTACAGCTTAAGATACTTATCTTGGAGGGAGAGACCTGCATTCAAACATATCTTGTACTCAAGGCAAAGCAAGGATCTTTCTTAGAGCACCCACCACACCAACAAAAATTTTTAAGGATTCTTGGCTGGTGTCCATCTTCCTTTCTGCACTTGAAAAATATAATTAAAAATCCGAGGTAAACAATTGAAATTTATTAGGCCAGAGAAAGTGTGAGTATAAATTCATAGGCACTAAGTTCCTAAAATATCATATGCCGTTATGGATTGGATGCGAAACTGACTTCTGTTCTGGGCTGTGAACAATGTCACTTTCAAGAAAAGGAAAAAGAAAACACAAACAAATAAACCCCCCAAACTCCACCCAAAACCACAATTTGGAGTCTGTTAAAGAAAAGTAAAATGATTTTGAGATGCCTGTCAGACACTTACATAGAGTTTGGGAAATACAGGAGAAACCTGTATAGAACTAAAATGTTTTCGCCTTTTCAATCCAATATTTCAGTGTTTTTGAGCAAGACTGTAATAGGCAGGATACATCTGCTCACTATCATCTGCAATATTTCCTATTCATTGCGAGAACAGATGGAGCCTCAGTAATCCTTAGCAGATCTTACTGAACGATGTTTTGGAATAACATCAAAACTGGAATATACAATATTTCATTGATGGAAAAAATCCCCTCAGTTACTGGCAAAATCAAAAGGACAAACCACAAATGAGCCAGTGTTAAAAGAACTTCTTATTTTTCTGTAGCAATTTATCCCACTGAGCTCTAAAATTATATATGATTTTTTTTCTTTTTTTAAATGAACAAAGACATTCGAATTAGAGGTTTTGTTCATTGGATGTTTTATGCTACATTAGGGCAAGCAACTAACCACATTTAGGGCATATTACTATTTTTACACTGCTGGTTAACCAAAGCAGAGGATAATCACCTTTGGTATTTGCAGGTTTATGCACTTCAGTTTCTGTCGCTGTTGCTAGTGACATCAGCAAATAATTTTTTTCAAGCAGCTTAGATGCAAAGTACACAGCACAGTTATCTCATTCAAAGAGCAGTTCAAGGAATGAAATGCAATCCAGACTATCTGAACCCTTTCACCTCCCTTCTCATTCTTAGCATAAAGAAGTTTGCTATGAGGCAAACCTACTCCCAGCAGTTTCAGCTCCTGCATAAAACAGCAATTTAATGAGCTGTGCAACGAAGAAATCACTTCTGCCCTTAAGTCTGCTATATGGATGCCCTGGTTTGCCAACTCTCCAGCTGGCCCAATGCAAGTTCTGTTTGCCAGGCAAGGGAAACATACAGCTTGTGTGGCATTCAGGCATAGAGCCTAGCTAAATAAATTAGCATTCTGCCAGTGCAGAACAGCAAACCTTCAAGCAGAGCTTATTGACTGTGTCTGATTACAGGTTCCTAAGAGCCTTGTTACAGTCAATAAAAGGTATGTGAAGAATGATGACAGTGTTAGGACAACAATACATTTCCACAGAGAGAAATTTATAAGTTACAGTCACTAACATTTCAATGAAGCATTTATAGTAATCATTAAAGACAATCTAGGATATCACTTTCCTATGTAGTCGCAAGTCTGAGGTAAGACTTATCCTAGATGAAATATTTAAACCTTGTCTCTTTTTGAGTCTTCTGTTTTGTAAACCTACATAGGATAAACAGCACATATTTTAAAAAGCATAATTAGAAGAACAGCTGTAATTTCTGGTGGTTGTTCTTTAACTGTTTCTGTTGCAACAGATTAAATATCAGATATGGCTTGTCTACAGAAATCAGCTTCCTGAAGTAACAAAGTCTTCAAAAAACGAAGCTAAGTAGTAGAGACTTGAAAGGAGGTATTGCTAGAGAATCATACAGAAGAAATCTTTTCTTCAACTAATAGAATCATAGTGCCTATGCAATCATAACTGCATAGGCACTATGAAACTTCATTGAATGCAATTACCAAGTCTTCCTTCCACTCTTATTTTGCTCACATCCTGGTACTGGTTTGGGGAAAACTGATTTAGTAAGAGCAAGTAAGTTTAACAGCAAGAAACTGTTTATAAGCGTAGGAATTGTTGGTTGTAACCCAACTAATACTTGCATTTTGTCACATAATAGTTAAAATGGATTTTGTAATTTTCAGAGTTCCCTGTCTTTTTGAAAGCATAGAAACATTAGTCTTGGGCTGCACTAAATAACATTTTATTAACTCATAATCCATTATAATCCCTCGAAAAGCTAAAGTACTATCAGAGTTTTGCTTTCGAGCCTTAAAGCAACTTCAAACATGGAAATAGCTTACAGAAAAAGGTGTTCGCTAACTATTTAAGAAAGTAGTATGCTCTGAAGTATAGATAGAAATTTTGTTTCAAAATGCTCACCGGTTGCTTCGTTCTGTGTTCTAGCTTGATTCATTTCAGAGGATGTGAACAAATACCACCATCCAAGTCAGGTATACATGTGGTAATCAGAATTACAAGCATTTCTAGAAAGCTTCTACATGTACAGTGAGAGAAGCATTTTTAGTACTGCAGTAGCAGTTAAAATGTAAGCTAAGAACTTAGCATTTAAAGTAAACAATACTTGCAGGAATTTACACAGACTTTCAGACTACAGGACTAATCAAGTGTCAACTAATAATGACAGTTAGCAATCGTTGCTGTAACAACTGTTCACAGAAGCATGACAAATATAATTTTATAGAAATTAATTCATACAGCAAAAAGTATATTTTGGTTTACCATTGCCTTCATTGTTGTAAGACAACATAGCTTAACAATTATTACTCTCCAACGGTTTTTCAACCATCTTTGTGAAGCTAGCTGATCTAAGTCTAGTTATTAATTAACAAATAACCATCCAGTTTAAAAAAAAGGCACTAATCAAATCAGAATTAATGGGTTTGGAGACTTAATTGCCACTTCATTCCAAACCCAGTTCAAGGTCTATTAATCCCTTGGTTTAACAGTTTAAGAGTATTTCTCCTTTGTCCTCAACAGATTTTGAATCAGAACATCTATCATTGCTTCTTTCTGTAGTAGCTGGCCTGCTCTAGCAAGGTCTGGGAAAAGAAGCTTAGGCTGTTTGCTTCTGCTCTTTAACTTTTTAGAAAATGGAGAGTTCCAGCTCATTACTGATTAATGAGGATTCCTTACAAATACGTAATCTGGAATATGTAAACACCCAGGACCTTTCCTTCCATTTTAGTGGCATGCTCATTAGACTAAAACCATGTCTCGGTTGATCTTTCTTTTTCTTGTCTAGTGGGTCTGGCAATTTGGGCTGCATGGACCTACCACTTCACTGGCAGTCCTTGAGTTCGAAGTTTTCCTCTGACCTAGATCATACAATTTTTAATTCTCTAAAATTAGGGATGGAATTGCAAAGCTACCAACATCTGTGGGATGCAGGAGACTTCATGGCATACACAGTACAACTGGGCAATGTTATTTGTGTAGATGTATCTCTAACCTGAAATAGTAAGAATGCCAGTTCTGAATTTGAACTGTCTCCCATTTTCCAACCAACACTCCAAAACATCTAATGGGTAGCATTATGGATGTAAAAATGGGGTTCATGAACATTCTGCATGGTGATTTAAAAAAGTGCGTGTGCGTGTGCTCATCTGCACCTATCTAGTCTCCTTGTCTAAGGCAGGTAGAGCCCACACATGAGATATGTTTATAGTTCAGCACAGACTAACCTGTGTGGTCTCTTGTTGGATTAGAGTTACTACTGATCGTATTGTTTATTTCCACACACACCCCCCTTCCCCCTCAGAGTTTCAGATAAATTAGACAACGGTCTATTACATCATGTAGCTGTGATTTCACAGTAAGAAATACCTAAATGGAAAGTTATTATCATCAGCAAGCTCACTGAAAACTTTTATAAGAGTGTATAAAATTAGAGAAAAGAAGACTAAATATTTCTTACTTCAGATGACTAAGCTGCAAGAAAAATTAGTCTTGTTTCTGCCAACATTAATTGTGCTTCTTTCACATATTGGTATTTATTAAAAACTGTGACTGTTTAGTATATCCACAGTGCAATCTGTTTTGGAGCTATTCCTAAGCATATAGAAATCATGTGGTTAGCATATAAAAGCACACAATAATTACAACAATTTCACTTAAATAAGGATAGACTTCCCATCACCCAAAAATTCCACTGTATAGTACCGATTTGCATATTATTGAGATTGGAAACTTCATTTCTATAAGTTATTTGGAATCCCACAAATTTTTTCTTCTCCAGGTATAAACAGCATTAAGGACTTGGCTTTCAGAAGTGCTCAGCATTCAGGTCAGAACAATTAAACTTCATTAAAAAGAATTCAAGTTTAGAATGAAAAAAGATAGAGTGCTTCCTTTTTTTTTGTTGCTAGGTCTTCATTTGTGTGTATGCAGAATACCTAGCAATCCCCACTGATGTTACAAGTCATGTGAGCCCATGAATATTCAGAGCTCTTCAACAACAACAAAATAACTACAGTTATCCAGACAGCTCTAAGATTGAACTTCTTAGAACAACTTACAATATGCAATTACAAAAATGAAATTGCAATTTCCTATCAGCACCATTTAGAAATAGAACATTGGCTTTGTGCAATAAGCATGCACTTGCTTCTTTTCATTTTTTTACTTAAAAAGAACTTCCACAAAAAGATAAAAACCCAAAGAAAATATTTTAATTAAAAATTATGTTCAGAGTGGTGTCATCCTGTGGAAAAAAAAAAACCCCAACAAAAAAAAAATCACAAAAAAATTCTCAAATGGTTAACTTAACATTTAGGAAACAATATCTTCAGAAACTGAATCCAGGCATTCAGTGTAGAAGAGCTGAATAAAGGCAGTTGCAGAAGTTAGATTTCCCTCTACTCCACATACAAGTGGACACTTTTTTTTTCTGTTGAATTTTTTTTGCTAATCCTAGAAAAGAAAATGAATTATGGATGGAAACCCAATTCCTCTCCCAGTCTTTAACTCTTGCTTATTTTGCAACCAGAAAATTTGTTATTTTCCACATTTTTTTGTTACATCCCTCAAATGAAAAATGTGATGTTGAAGCCCTCCTATCTCCCATTTCCCATCAGAATACTCTTGCCAGTTGGCTGTAACACTCTCTGCAGCAGCCAGAATCTTCTACTGCTAACTAGATATTTTCACTGGAAATATTTAGTTCTAAACAAAGTCATATAGCATGGCTTTTGCATAATTAGACTTCTTAAGGCACGGATCCAAACAAGGAAATGGGAATAAGTCAAATCATTCAGTGCTCCCCAAACTGAAACAGAATCAACTTTTTCATAAACTGAAGTTATTACAACCCTCCCTGAATCTTGATGCAATAATATATAATCTAATTTTAGTCATTTGCAATTGTTGCAAGTTTATATTATCTCTTCACTAAAACAGAATGAATGAGATCCATTTAATCTTCATTGTTATAATCAGAAGTCATTAACTTAAACTAGGAAGGTGTGAAATTAACGCTGCAGCTACATCAAATTTTAGTATGTTTGCTGAGGGACATTTTTATCTAAATTTTTTTTTTTTTTAAAGCAGTATAGCATAGGTTAATTGCTTCAAGAGAGCTGAAGAATAAATCTTCTCCAGATTACTCAACAATCTTTTAATTTATTGCTTTTAAACAAGGGTGTACTTTAATCCAGCTATTCAACTTTTGCCAGCAATTTCACAGTTTATCATAATATTTGCAATTTAATTAAATGCTAATAAAATACATCACTCGTATCACCTGCAGACCAGGATGCGAGTGGCTCAATTACTTCAGTGTTTACAGCTCGCTGAGTTGTGAAGGGCAAATGGAAACTTTTGCACATTGCTAAACAGCATTTATTTGAGAACTAGCACTAGAGGAAGATATGAATGCTTTGTCTCAGATTCAAAAAACAGAATAATAAATAGAGAGGCAGAATGGATATATCAATATTCCTTTATGATAAAAGGAAACTGATTAATAATTAGGACATATTTTAAAAGGAGCAAGGTAGCATTTCAAGAAAAAGGAAATATGATTTTGGTTGTGCTATTTATCAGTCCATGTCTGTACTGATCTTAGTCTTGTATTTCTTCTGGGTTTTATATATACTTGTAAGGCAACCTTTAGGTGGTTTTCTAGAATTATTAATTGCTTGGTTTTTTCCCCACCATGTTGATTACTGCCTTTTTTTAATTCACTAAAACACAATAGCTCATCAAGGCCTGATGAAATTCATAGGTACCCTTGACATTTTCCTCCAAGTTATAAGCAGGTATGAAAAAAGTCTGTTCTACCCCAAAACACCTTTAATGTTTGCTAAGCTAAGGAAAAAAACCAGGAAGGTTTCAGTGCAAGGTTCATGCTTTCCTATGTAATCTTCCTTCTCTTGGACTGATGCTAATATAGATACTATAGCTACAGATATCAACATCTGCATGCAATTGTAGTCATTTGGGAAAATACTTCATTCAATCTGTGTTCACCATGCATATCCTGGGTACCATTTTCCTTTGTTCTCTCTTTCAAAAGACAACTTCTTTTCTTAAACAGCTACCACTTCAGAAAATTGAGCTTAAGCATTCCTGTTCTCCAGCTGGAAGGACCAGATGTTGGCCACTGGTGTGGTAAGCACAGGACAGCACAGCCCCACAGGAAGGGTCTGAGACTGCTGCCAGGCAATCTCTGCAGTCCCACTGCCCCTCTGATGAGCAACAAGCATGGCTGAAGGAGATCAAGAACATGAGGTGACACAACAGGTGACAACTGGCATCATTCTCATTCTCAGTTGCTATTCAAGCAGCCAACAGCATGAACTTAAACATGTATGCTTTGAGGAGTTCTCTCTGTTTCCCTAGTACATAGGACTTTTACAACAACAGACAAGCCTAGTCCTTTGTACAATATTTAGAGAAGATGATGTCTCTGGGTTGTTCAGAGGAGTCAGTGGGTTGCAGGCAAACAGGCACAGGAACCATGGGACATTTTTGACAGGAATGACGGCAAACACGGTCAGACTGCTGTCAGCAGGGGGCAGGGGACCAGTTTCAGAGGAACTTCAGAATAAAGAAAGCCTAAATCAGAAAGACAGTTAACACTGTCGGACTATATGGATGTTCTTCCACAGGAAAACATAGCAGGTGGAAATATAGATATGCTTATGTTGAAAAATACCACAGAGAAGTAAAGTTAGCAGGCAAAAAACCACCGATCTCTCTTCAAAAGGAAGAAAAAAAATCCTTTGTTTTCATACAAGCATAAGTAACGTATTATTTGTGTGTCTGATTTGTGTCTGATTGCATGTCTGATCAAGCCCAGGATCCAAGATCTGACCAAAGACAAACCAGCTTTGCCTCCAGTTGATTGTATCAATGACCAGTGTACATGTGTTCATGGAGGAAGAGCAGCTGCTGGCAAGACTTCAGAACAGAGATTTGAGCTTTTTCCTAGACTGCAAGAAAAATCCTTAAACACAACCTTATTTGTATATGCTTTGGGACCTACCTAAAAAGTTACCAGTTACCTTCTGCTGTTGACTCATTATCCTAGAATTTTGCGCTTAATTGAAACACTGGTGACTATTGTGCAGTTAATGCTGTATCTACCAAGTTATCATCTTAGCTGCTATCTTCACTCAATTTTGAAGCCCATCTTGAGCAATAAGCTACTTTTCTCATTTTGGTATTTTTCTCCCTGCTGTACTTTCTGAACCTATATGTTCTCTATTTGAACAAGTTCAAGTTCATCAATCTCTTTCCTGACAAAGTCCCATTCTCAAGACCCATCTCTACTGTAGTATCTAAAATATATTGATCAACAGATCAGAATTGTATATACTGGATTATGCTCCAAGGAAATCCTAGGAAATAAACCTACTGTTTTTTCATTCTTAATATCTTAAGAGGTTAAAACTTCATGACAGTGATATGAAAATGGCTGTTTAACAGTAATTAACCAACAGACATCACTTGGAAAAATCTACTGCTTCTCCAGCTGATTTGGGTACTGTAAGTACTCTTCAGACTGACGGCAAAGAAACAAGTTAGATTTTCAGTATATAATGGCACACTGAAGGCAGAAGTTGAAACTTTTTCCCCAAGAAAGAAAAAGAGTCCCGTTAGTGAACTTCAGTCAGATACTGAAAGGAAAGGCTAACGAAATGGCCATTGGGAAACTTAGAGGAAAACAGAGGGAGGAAAAATATTTTATATATGCTCACAGTTAAAAACACTTATGCTGGACAGAGAATGAGTACTATAATTAACAGATTAAGCATTCAGGAAGGGGAAGTGTTGTATAAAGAGAATGGAGACCAGAACAGGGCATTGTAAGGGAGCATTAAGAGAGAAACATAGAAACAAAAGCAGAAGAAATACACTAAAGAGTAAACCAGCAAGCTAGCATGTAAGAAAAGACAGAATAAATATAGCTCTAAATTGTTCTCAAAACCTCACAGTATTGATTTTATGTTTGTATTTTATCGTCTGGTTAGTCATATCCAGGTTAGGGGGTTTTTTATTCTTTCATTTTCTATTCCTTCCCTTTCCCCTTGTTTTGTAATCGAACAAGTGCATGAAGAAAGACTGATGTGGCTACATGTTTTTAATTTCGTGGAATGAAAAAAACAAAATAAAATGATATTCCTTATATTTTCATATGATTTGCCAAAACTAGGAAGCATGGACTAGCAGAATTGGATCTATTTTTAATAGAGACTATCATTTTACATGGCAAAGGGAAGAATCAGAAAAAGTATTTCATTATTAAAAGGTCCACCACCATCTTTTTCACTGTATTTTTCAGCTTCCAGGTGAAACTGTATTTGGAGGCACACTATTGTCAGG
This sequence comes from Strigops habroptila, assembly GCF_004027225.2. Lineage (NCBI taxonomy): Eukaryota > Metazoa > Chordata > Aves > Psittaciformes > Psittacidae > Strigops > Strigops habroptila. The sequence goes on from NC_044283.2 coordinate 17,878,471, forward strand.
CTGCTCAAGTTTTGTCAGCATGCATACACAGTCTATGACACCCTATAATACAGATGTTGATCCTAGTATAGCACATGAAAATGGATGACAAAGAATGGATGACAAAGGAGAAAGCCAAACATGTTGGAGGGTGATGCTTCCTACTCAGGAGCAAGTTTCAGTAAGTAAACACATCAATCTGTAACAACTGCAACATTAGGAACAACAGATCGTGATAAAAAAGTTTGTTTTATTCCTTGCGTCAGTATTAATAAAAATCACAAATCAGATAGCTTTTGAAAAAATATTTACAAATTAAATTATTTCTACGGGCTTCTTCTAATTGTGTCATTCCAAAAAGCTTAGAAGACCATCAAAACTGCATGAGCTTGACAGTGACTCAAAAGATGCTCTTACATATGTTTTCATTGGTTAATCAAGCTTATCGCTAGGAAGAAAATATTAAAATTTGATAGGTACTGCAGTATGGGAAAGTCATGGCAGAGTAGAAAGTGTTATGGCTACATATTCAAACATTTTCAGAAAGATCGGTTTTTTTACCTACAAAAAAAACCAAACACCAAAACCAACAAAACAAAAGGCAACTGGTAAGCTTGAAAATAGTACGACAAGGAGAAATTTTTTACCTTGAGGAGTTCTAACTGTAGTAGCGTCAATAAGCCTGAAGATAAAGCATGCAAGACTCGCAAGGGAAATTTTATGGACTGTGCTGTGTAGAGGTAGAAAGACATAATAATCTCTTGAATAAGGTCAAACCAGGATATTTCTGTGATGTAAAAATATTACGCCCCGCTAATCTCTTGAATACTTCAAATGAATCAATAAAAGAGTGGCATAAGGACAGAAAAAGAGGCATTAAGCTAAAAATCACAGCTTTAGGTAGCCTTTAATATATCACATTAATCAGATGAAGATCAACTCATTAGATAAATGAGAAGAATTAGTTATCAATTCCATGATTTTTTCATATAGTACTACAGAACTTATGATTGGGAGTATCTCTGATGTCACTATATCCTTAATAACAGTTAAGTTAAAATGTCCTGTTTAGAAGTGGAAAGAGGTTTGGGGTGCTTTTTCCTTGTTAAAATCTCCAGGCATGAAGTGTTTGTGGTCGATTAGAATTTTCTTGAATTTATTATTTTAAATTTTTGAAGTTACTGACCTTTTTTATCATCAGCAATACTAAGTCAGTTTTAATGGATTTTTTTAAAAAATAATGAACATTAAAAAAGTTAAAATTATTTTAAACTAATAAAAATTGAATAATAAAGGTCACAATAAAATTACTTGCCAAATCAATGTATTAAAAAATTACTTTACATCCCAAATTAACACAACACATTATAAATCAATCTTGGGGTTGACAGAAGAAAAGATTACATAACGTTAATTCACTATCAGAAAATTGAAGCATTGTTTTCAATTAATCTAAAATCCCAGATGTTACTTTAGTCCGAGCAGTAATCCAGACCTAAGTGGTAAAGGACCCAAATAGCCCTTCTGGTTCCTTTGCTCAAGAGCAGTTTCCCAGACCAAGCAGTGAAATTAATTTAGCTGGTCCTAAAGCACCAAAAATGGCTATTCCAGCTCAGCACTTCAGCACCCTCTACTCAGATTCTTGCTTCACCATGTATACTGCAACACTAAGAGCATACAAGGACCTTGCTTGGGGTAACAAAAAGACTACTCTTGTAGTCTAATATGTCAGATCCCAGTAACCCTTCTTTAACCTTGATGGCAACTTTAAGATGTCAGTTGCGAGGTTTCAGAAAGGCTTTCAAGGAGCAACATAAGTTGTGTGCCTGTATTTCTGTAGTTTTTTGTAAGATGGAAGACACCCTCTCCCACGAAAAAAACCCAAACCCCAAATGAACTAGGAGATATCCTTGATGGGCCCCTGCCCTGACACACACGAGTTACACGAATTCTGAAGGAACATCAAGGGTTAACCATGTTGCAGCACTTTTTATTGCTTCTCACTAGTTTCCTGAACGTTACAATGAATGCATGCAGTGGTTATTGAGAGCTGCCTTGGTTTTGTTCGGAATTTAACAAACAAACAAACAAACCAACCAACCCCAACAAACCAAAAAAACCCAACAAACCAAAAAAACCCACCACCCACTCAAAATCTAGGGAGGTAGCCACAGTACATAATGTACATTAAGTTTGTTGCAATATAAAATGTGTTATTCTGGATATGGATCCAATTTTCACTGGAGTCTTGACTTCTACCATCCATTGCTGGTAAAAGTAAGCAGACAGTGTTGTAAGATGTTGTAGCCTTTGGTTCATTTTCTCAGCTTTGGCAGTAAGGATTCCTTGGTCTCAAGGACATTAGTGGCAGTAGCAGGTAACTTGAAGGTTTACAGGAACTATGAAGGGGGGAGAAAAGTACATGGCAAGAAGAGGAAGGAGGGAGATGGGCATAATATCTGGTGCAAAGAGCTTACAATTTAGATGTTATACTTGACTGACCAAAATGGTTTTGCTCATGCAGCCTAATGATGCACAGCACAGATAACGCCCTGCTAATCCAGCCACAGCGGGGCAGCTGCAGAGCTTCAGTTCTGCTAGAGCAGGCAATCCCAGCCACAGTTCACTTCCCAAGTGAAATAGCACAAAAACAATTTTTACAGCATAACAGATTCCCCAATAATGACTTTTGGCAGCACAGCTGTGTAGGTCAAACTCAACCTACCTCTAACTTTGACACGCAGAACCCTCTAAAATTCAGTCATGGTGAGAAATGTATGCAGATTAAAAAAAAAAACCTTGTAAAAAACAAAAGGAAACAGTGAAAGGTTTATAAAAGCAGAATAATACAGTAGAGGTCACATCAGACTTGTTATCCAGTTACTCAAATGTTATGCAGAAGATATGCCAGATATGACAGAAGATATGCCTTCCTTCCTAAAGGGTTGCTCTGAAGATGTTTTGCAGAGTATCTTCAAAGCAGGAGTTAAAATATTCAGTAAAATAAGAAATACATAGGAAAGCAACTCTTAGACATTTTTACTCCTTTTTTCAAGAAAAATTGCAGTACATTTAGTTGTTTTAGCTACTGTGTGTTAGCACAGTTTGTAATGTTTCTAACTTTGTAAAACACCAAACAAAAACCATTCCAGACATTTTCTGATAACATGAAATAGATTCTTTCTTTCTGATCTAAAAACATCTAAGCTATGGAAAACATTTGACGATTCAAAAGGCAGTATTCAAAACTGTTAGCTTTTCCTTAAAATCTTGTTCGTTTGTTAAAAAAAAAACCCAAACCTGTCAGAACAAAGACTTCTAAGCACAGTTTTAACGGAATAATGTCTGGCAGTTTGTAACCCCCCTAGTGAGCAAGCTTAGTTTTCAATGTTAACAGATTGTTCATACATCCTCCAAAGGAGTAACACATACCTAAAACTTAGATTTCATTATGGTGATTACAATACTCGTCAGAGCCAAGAACCATTTATAGTAGAGTTTTCAACAGAAACTGGCAGTGGATTTATACTGCTGGTGGTTGTAGAGAGAAGATTTTGCTAAAAAGTACTTATTAGCACAGGTTTGAAATGTAGCGCTTCTAGATATTTTCCAAATTAACATCCTGCCCACTGGAAAACAGGTTGGATTGGAAATCCAAGATTCACTGGCAGCAATACTTAGGTTTTTAAAATATAAAACCCAAGAAAAACGTGACAAAACATGGAAAACTACAATGCCAACAAGTTTCATGCAGAGCTTTGTCAAGAAAAACATCTACAATTTTGGTTTAAAATGTTTCTACACTCATTTCAGACATAAACCACTCAAAATGCAGCATAAATGATGAGCGGTGAAGCCTGTGAAACCGATTATGAAGCTTTGTGTGCTAAACTGGTAAGAAGTTCAAAACAAATAGAGAGTTATACTCCTTCACTCATGCAGTTCTGTTGTAGAACTCCTTGACACGAGACAGTCATAGAGATTAAAAAGTTACAAGACAAAGAATGAAGGAAAAAAACCCAAACCTCAATATATATTAAATGCATGCCTTCTGGCTTTAGAAGTCCCCAAGATACACCTCATTTGGAACTGGAATACTAGGAAGCGCCAGTAACACAATTTCTATGTTCTTTCACATCTTCCTTAAACATTGTCAAGACCATTCACACAGACTCGATTCAAAGTGAGAAGAATCTTTGACAGTAAACCCTATATTACCCCCTACAGTCCTAAATAAAAGCAAAGCTAAAACTAGGACTGAAAGACACTTAATCATCCATTTCTACTAATTGTATGTTCACAATAAGGTGGGTAACTGTTAAAGAGAAACTCAGAGGGAAAAATTGTGTAATTTCCTGTACTAACTGCGTAATGGGTTGCCTCAAGAAAAAAGTAAGCATAAAGTTTAGGGATTATATTCAATTAGAAATTTGAGAATTAACAGACATTTGGTCTATTCATCCTTCTGCTGAATATATTAATAATGCACATCAAAAAGCCAATGTAGCTGCTTTCAAAGCATAGACTCCTTTCAGATAGCTTGATAAAAGGTAGCACAAGAAGAAATAACTTGCATGATCTAGTTAAATCCTGAACTGCTGACAGACAATTCAGAGAGGATATATTTTTTTAGGCTTATTTTCTTTGAAATTTTCTCTCTCTACAAACTGAATAGCTGTGCTAAATCTACTGAAATGAGATGGCATCCCATTTATCACTGTGTGGAAACTCTTGATAATGTAAGTACTTTTATAACACCACATTATGTATAATGTAATAGGAGCTGACAATGATTTTATTCATACTATCCTTAAACGAAAAAGAAAGCAGTAAGAAACATGTTTCTTTTGAAATCCCAAAATAAATAGCTTTTTTGTTCGTGTTACTAGTACAGAATAATTCGAAAAAGTAATTTCAGTGTTACTTGCAAGTCTAATTTCAAGAAGCAGAAAACATACATTTTAGTTAACTGAGAAAACTAGCATTCACTTGTGGAACTGAGATAACACTTGCCGTTAGATAATATCTATACTCTCAGTCTAACCTTTTTTACTTCCTTGTGCTTCCCACCAAATTTGCATATGTTTAGACCATCTCCACTAACTTCAAATTTCTTGCAGAACAGTGGGAAAACAGCCAGCTTCCACTTAGTTTATGACTTCATCTCTCTATTCTGATTTTCTCCCTTAGTATTGTCTTTTGAAAAAGTATTCCGAAGGGTTAAATAATTTTCAAACCACAAAATCTTCTCTCCTTATACTCAGCAATAGATGTGCCAAGTCAAAAAGTAGACAGAATGAAAATATTCTACTGATCTATAGGATAGTATTAAGACTGCCTACTTTAGCTGTCATGACAAATTTGACATCTAAATTCAGGAAACTAATTAGAGTCTCTACATTGCCAAACAGCTGATTAAGTGGTTGACTGCTGCAAAAAGGGCAATGTCATTCCTCCCACTCTTCTCACTGTGTGACCCTGCTGCTCTCTGTTGCTAGCTCTGGTATTTGCCTGATTGCCCAGTAAACTTATCCAACCATCAACAAGGGGAGGTGCAGGAGGAATCACTTTCTATGCTGAGGAGGTTTTGTACAGGTTACTGAACTGCACTGGTTTAGCACATGAACAGATAAGGAACAGAACTAGCACAGAACAAGTGATGGTATTATTCGGCCAGAAGCAGAGAGGAAAAGAGGGACTGAAGAATGGTGATCTGACAGATAGGGCCCTTATCCATAGGGCCTGGACATCCTAGCTCCTTGCAGGACTAACGAAAATACAATTATTGTGATGTTTAAGTCACTCTATGCACTTTAGATAATGCAGCATAATACAGATAACAGATCCTCAGCTCTGCTAAAATGAAAAAAAAAAAAAAAAAATTGACTATAAAAAAACCCCTCAACCCTCAGTTTTTTGACTGTATGTTTAAAAAAAATTCCATTGAAGAGTCTGAAAGGAACATTTTAGAGACATTCGAGCAGTAGATCCAGTAAAGAGAGCAAGTTCTGCAGGGCTGCTAGAGTTCAGATCGGAGGCCTTATATAAGCATGTGACTGACTGAGAGGAGTTTTGGCATATACAGTGAAATGAGTCATTACAGTCACTGAGAATACCTAAATAATCCTTTGAAAACAAATGCAATAAAACCTGTAAATGAAAGCATGCTATAATATGTTGAAACATTCTTACTTGAATTGCTTGCAGTTACATATAAGAGAATGACTATTGGAATAAATTAAAATAAACACTAACCATTACCTATTAACCTGGCGAACTTATTACTATTATTTGGGATGACATTTTCCTCAGAATATTTGTAGTATTGGCAATGTAATGTTGAATCTTTGTTTTCTAACCTGTTTTTATTTTTTTATATATATATATAATGATTAATAGACTTGGAAAGTTCCATAGTTTTGGAAATAAAAGCATTCTTAAAAATCTGTTACTTCCAAATCTTTAGTGTTACGCCTTCTACAAGACAGTTTTATACTTAACACTTTAAATGCAGAGTGTCAATAAAAATCTTGCAAAAGCAGATCACACATTTAACAACAACAACAACAAAATGACCAACCAAAAAAAAAAAAAACCCAACAAACAACAAAACCCAGATGAACAAACAAAAAAAAAAAAAAAAAAAAAAGACTGGGAAATAAATGGCTGAGTAGCAGTACTGCAGAGAAGGTTCTGATAAGTAGATTGAGCTATACATTGTAGAAACTGTCCCTGCTCTGTTGACTTTGGTGAGTTGGAGGAGAATCCCCTGCTGGATTACTCTAACAAGTTTTAGTCAAATAAAGACACACATAAAATTAGACCAAGCAGAGACTATGACAAGAAAATTAATAAGCTTAGAGACTGCGATCTGTGAGGAAGGGCTGGCCTTAGGGAGAGAAAAAGGGCAAAGATATATGGGAACAGTATTCAAGTGTTTGAAGTGATATTACAAAAAGAATGAACAATTACAATGTTTCCAAATCTAAAGCAGTAGAGAAGTAACTGGCTTACCTTTCAATAAAGGAGACTTGGGTTAGGTATTGGGAACCCGCCCACAGTGTAAACTATTAAATTAATCTAGCATAAGGAAAACACATAAACCAGGGAAAATGGTGAACTGCGAGCAAGTAAGATTTTGAAAAACATACTATTCCTGATACTCATCGATGTAAGTACTGCCCATCAGCCTTGAAACTAGAGAGTCCTATATGCCTTTCTTGATAGTGACTCCAGTCACACACTTCTAACGTTCTAAGGCCCAAGTATGGTTACTGCGAGTTATGGCAAGAAAGTTGGAAGAACTGGGGCGGGGGGGGGGATGAACATACGTTATGAAAAAGAGAGAAGTATATATTCTCTACATTAAAGAAATTGCATTCCTAGCTGAGTAGTAGCAGAAAGTATAGTTTCCTCTGGTCTGACATGGGAATCTAAGTTTTGTCTCCAATATATTGGAGAGAAATACACTGCAATCTATTACATTTTCTAATACATATTATACCTTTGCTCTCTTCAAAAAAGAATCAATGAGCCATAGCCCTTTTTTTTTATTCTTTATCATGCTGCTCTTCACAGGGACTGCTATTCTCTTTTCAATTTCAGTGGCAAAATAGACTTCAAGTTAAATCTGATTGAAAACCCCACAAAACTGTAACTTTACACACACATATATTATTATTATGAATGTATATGTGTGTATATATATTCTATGGTTATACTGAGAGCAAGTTTCAGCTATGAACTCTAACTTAAAACAGAGTAACAGTTTTAATGATAAATGATAAGTGGCAGCCTGTTTTCTCCAGAGATACACATGCTTCTCGCACCGACCGAGAATAAGAAGTCACAAAATAAGTCAGTTCTTCCATCATAGCCACAGGCTTTGCACTTGGAAATGATGAATGCATGCACCAAAAGTAATTAGGTTAAGTACTGGGCAAAAAAGAAATCATGGAGGTATTGAAGTCTAACAAACGTTTGCACCTTGTTACAGGTTTTGCATAACTTCTGTATAACTCAGTAACAACTTAGTAGAACTGTTTCATTCAAAGCTAGTCTGTAATTCTTCATTAAAAGACAAAAATTAAGAAGTTTTAAGTCTCTGCAACTGTAACAACTACTTATTTCTGTTCTTCATTTCCACATTCTTAAAGTTTAAAACACTGTATTGTTTCTGTAGACATTAATTTTTAATGAATGATGAACGTGTGTGTATTTGACAAAAAAAAAGTCAAATCTAAAGAGCAAGATTATTCTTAGCCCTCTGTGGCTGTCCAAGGAGATTAAGAGGATTTATTCAGAAGAAGGGCACAGCTGTAGCTCCAGTCCCAGCTGAGCCAGGGAAGACAGGGAGTCCAGAACAAAGTGCACCACTGCCCTCATACAAGTCTACCAGGGGTATGTGCCCTTCCAACTTCTGACATAACATCTGTATTTTTCTAAGCTTTAAGTAGCAGGACTGCTATCTGATGGCTAAGGGCACTACATAGCTCCAAAACTAACATTAAATTGCAATGTTGCACAATATTTCCTTCATTGAGTACTAGGGAATTTTTATCTCCTGAGTGATTAACTGACAAGTCATTAGTTGTGAAGGACAGTGAAAGAGGAATTGCACACCTGAATCCAGGATAACAAAACCACAAAACCCTTCACTGATGTACACAATGAGAATTTCAATCTTCTGATATTTTGTTAGTTTTAAAATAGTTTAATATTTTCCTAAGATGGTCCAAAATCTTCATATATAGTTCTGGGAAAACAACACCACACACCCCACCCCACCCCCCCTGAATATGAAACATCAAATATCACAGTTAAATGACTAAGAAGAATGGCAAATGAACTATAATGAATCTGATTCCAGTAACACTGAATGTCAGGCTACTGATCATCCTTTCAAGGATAAGTCTACATGTTTGGGTTACAGAGAATAATATATTGCAGCTGGAATGTCAAAGAATTTTTCAAGGAAAAAGCAGCTCTGATCTGAAAGTGATTTTCCAGTCCAAGAGGAAAATAAGCACTTTTTAGGCTCTTATTCCATGAAAGAGTGCAACTTGCTCAAAATAGACAATGAACTAGTACAAATTAAAATCCCAGCCTGAGTTGTCAGATCTTGTATGAATTAGTATATTCCACAATACATTATCATTCTTGCTTCTTTTTGCTATGAATGTGCCACATCTCTGGAGGTTTTTAGACAGCTACATGCACCTTGCCACTAGGAAAGACCTTTTCATAGGATTCTGAAACTCCACATGCATATGCATATCATGTGTTTAGCAACATCCCTGACATTCTCATTGCAAAGTCTACTTTTTTTTCCTTAATCTTTCCTTTTTGTTCTTCACAACCTGTACTTTTTCACTAGCAAAAACATTGTCATATATAATTAAACTGCCAAAATTAGGAACTTCTTGGGCTGTTTCTGTCAGATGGTCTCCATCTCAGAACCACTGCCAACTCTTTAGTACAATGTAGACAGTCAACCTCACTCATCTTCTTGACAAGAACCGGGAAAAAAGATATACTTTCTTTTAGCCCTTTGTTCTGATAACTCTTCTAGCAAAAGGAGTTTTAACTGTTTATTATACACAAGGTATAAGATTGCTAAGAACTTGTTCATTGTGTAAATCCAGTTTTGTATGCAGGATTGAAACAATTTTGTCATAAATTATGCCAATGCAAACAAATGAGGAACTCTTAAAATCCAGTATAAAATGACTTCTCCCAGCTGACCAATCACATGTAACACTTATGGAACTGATAATACCATTAAATGTATTTAAAACACTTCCAAAATAACATCTTTATCTACTTTTTTCTTGGCAATTACAATATAAGAAGAGGATACACACTTCCAGATAAAAACTCAGCTGAAAATGACAACTTAAAGACATAATCTGTTTATAGCTTAAGTACAAATTTTTCCACTAACCAAACCAACATAGCCGATTTAAACAGATATTAAAATGCCTGCATAAGGCTTGCTGTAATTAAATCCTTTTTAAGCAGATTTAAATTTAATTAGAGCAGTCTAAGTATGCAAATAAACTTTCTGACACTTTAGCATACTGAAGCACCATATCTAAGTTTGTATATGCCACTAAAGAGACTTAAATTTTCATCTTCAGAAGTAGTAAACAGTAGAATAAATTCCCTGCAAACATCAGGTAAAGATGCAAATTCTTGGAGTATTTCTTGTTCACACATACACAGATGCAATACCATGAATTATTCCTCCTCCCTTCCTCAGCTCCATCATCAATACACTATGCAGCCTTGCTTCTTAATTGCTAGCTTTGCCTCCTTTTCACCAGTTTCTCTGCTACAATAACCCAATTTATTTCCCTAGATTAAACTTCTGAAAAAATTTCCTTTAAATCCTGAGTCCTGAAAGCCATGTTCCTCTGTATTCAGCATCTGCTGCACTTTGAGACCAGGTGAAGGTTTTTAAACCTTTCTGAGATAAATTCAGATGCCTTTGTATCCACCAAGACACCTTTGAGTGCATCCACCAAGACATCTCACACAAAGCTGGAGAATCACACTGAACATTTAGACAGGTCCACTAAGCTGAGACACGATTTACCTGAACAGTCCAACACCAAGCACTGAAGAGAAAAACATTTCTAATCCTACCTCTCCTCAGGGCTCAAAGCTCTAGAGGGAACCCATACCAATGGCTGAAGCCTGAATAGCTCAATCACATACATGTAGACTTCTCTTTTAGAAAGTAACACAGATATTACTTCTTTTCTTTCCCATGGTAGATTGAATCCACCCCACTCTCACTTAGTACATATTAACTAAGCAACTAGATTTGAGAGATGTTTTCATTTTTTCCTCTGCCAGTGAAAATTCAAGCTTATCCCTCCTATTTGTCAGATAATTGACTACTACCTGTGCCACTCAGCCAGTCTCTGGTCCAGTCACCTCTTCAGCCACAGACTGACAAAGCCACCAGTTTCACTCACCTCTGGTACATAGGGACCCTTTCTTGTTTGAAAAAATTTTCTGCTTTCAACACCATTCTCCCTTGTTGAAGGCAGGGTCATTGTAGACACTGGACCAAACTCCTATGAGCTACAGAGCAGAGATGCAGCTCAGAAGAAACCTTAGTTAGAAGCAGGTGCCCCTGATCTGTCCACTAATAGACCTGTTGGCTCTCCGTGTTTCTGCTTCATAGAGAACAGAGGAAAATGTATTTTTCAGAGCAACACTTGTATTTTTTCCTGTAAATTATCACCAATAATAATAATTAGGCCGTAAGAGTAGTAGAAGGAAAAAAATCTTTTCTTCCTTTCAGTGCATGGAAGTTTCTTGTAACATTGTTATTCTTAAATTTCTTTAAAGTTTCTTTCAGCATTTTTTTCCCCAAAATACTCAACATCAGTCTAACGGATTCTCACTGATGTCTCTGACTTTAAGAAATTAATAGTTGGACCAAGAATGTTTTTTTCTTAACTTATACAAGGTACAGCTTAGCAAATTTAATTGTGGCTTACTCCCTCTTGGAAAACACATCCCTAGATAATTATACTAGAAATGTTTGAAAGCTTTTCAAAGTCTTCTCTGAGCTTTTTTGTATTCTTTTTTCCCATTTCCTGTCTATGAGAGAAATTGCTTTAAGAAGCATTATTAATTTTTTTTCATAGTTTTATGATCAGAATTATCACTTATAATTCTGTGGTTTGTTTTAAAATATAATACAGGCCATCTAACTGCATCCAACCCTTTTTTGTTAAACTTTAAATTCCCATTCGGTTATTCTAGAAAGTAATAAATTCTTAATTTAAAAAGCTAAATCTGACAATGTTTCCCTTTTTGAAATTTAATTAGAGGTAACAATGGGATTTTTCTCATCTTGCTTTACGCTGGAAGCGTCCCCATATTGCTAACAATTTTTGTTACCTCTCACTGACTTTTTATTTTCCTGCTATAAGCTCATAGTTTTACAGTTTTTACCAGGTATCTTCTTGTAACATTCTAACAAAGCCATATGAAAACGATGTCTATGCTCTGGGGAACAAGTAACTTCAGATTCTCATTATCCTCCTTTCAACTAATGTTTACTAGATGAAGAAGAAATAAATTCTAAAATGAAATCCTACTACGATTTAGTTTCAATCATATTTTATTTGTAGAATTAAAGTTTATTAAAGAAGCATAGACTTGCCTCTGCTTAAATTTGACCTTCAAGTGCAAGATTTAATAGGCTGAAGATTAAAGTAAATCACAGGGGTTTGCTCATTCTTTTGCATTACGAAGAGCTGCAAGCAGGAACTAAAACATGAAATAAAAAAGGAAGTCAAAGTTTGTGAAGGCAGATTAAGAAGAAGTATGAGCGTTAGAAAGAGTAAGTTAGAAGCTATTCAAAAGGAAAATAATTGTAATATTCTTTTATATATTGCTCATCAGATACACGTGAAATATAATCTACAAAGAACAGTATTTATTTGTTGGCAATCTCATGAAGAGTACAAAAAATCCAAACAGTTTACTTACTTTCAATATTATAGCTGTATTTCTTAATGAATATATAAGAAACATATAATCCACAACTAATTAAAGCCAAAATAACTGCATAAATTAAAAGGTAACATAGAGCTGAATTATAGTAAGCAACTGGTTTCAGAAAGTAGATGCATAATATTATCATGGTTATACTCACAGATCACTTTCTATTAATATATTTGAAAAAGATCTTCATTAATATTAGAGAAACTCTGTTTGTAATGCGCTGTCCCTGTGTGGTCAACAGAGATTTTGATGTTACGTCACCTTAAATAAAATACAGACAAATAAACCAAGAATGGCTTGCAGAAAAAAAAAACCAAAACAAAAAAAAAAATTCAACTACAAAATGGCATATTTACCCTTGACCCAAAATAACAGAATTCCCGACTTTCAAGAAAGTCTTTATATATTTCATTTATCAGAACCTAGATTTGGACATCACATATATTTAAACCAAGCTGATATATTCAGACCATAAGGACCTCTCAGGTCAGGGAACAAAAAGGGTATGAAAATCTCATTAGAGAACTCTGTGAGATGTTTCAATTGCTTCACAGTATCTGCAAGTAGGGAGCAAGCACACATCTTCCTATTGTAGCCTGACTTCACCATTTCTGGCTAAACTTTAACATTGTCCAGCTGGGTGAAAAAGAAAACAAACAAGTAAACAACAGGGGTGCCCGGAGCAGTCAAGGTCTTGACAATGGGTGTGGAGAAGGTTCATTTTAGGTCCCATGCAACTTGTTATTTCATCCATACCAAGTAATCCCCTACATAAAGTGCTGCTGCAACCTCTGCTTATGCCCACTGATTTCTCTCTGCTTATCATCTCAAGAGGCTTATCTGGTCTAAATGATAATCAACAAAAATAATCAACAAGATTGCTCTGTCTGAATGGTAGGGGGGAGGATTTTCTAAGCAGCATGAAGCAGAAACTAGTGAGGTCTCTGCAAGCCAGTTGTGTTGTTGGGAATATACAGAGTAGCAAGGTCTGCATATGAAACCTGTCCAAGGCAAAGGCAGGAGCAGTCAATCCCAGCGCTCGGACATTCTGGCAAAGCAGAAACTGAAATGAAACAGGTGAAGCACTGTTTGTTTAAATAATGCCTGATAAACAAGAAAATCAAGAAATAAGGTGAAAATATGCACTTTCATGTTTACTCATCCTCTCATCTGTACTGTTATTTGTATTACACTGTGTGTGTGCATAAAAACATTTACATTGAGAATCTTGCACTAGCAGCTGACCATAGCAAACATGGGCATTTTAGCTTTCTTTCTAAGTGACTTTTGTTTTTATGCTCTGTATTAATGAATTTGAAATCAAATGTTAATCAAAGGTTGAAGGGTCAAGAAAGCAATGCCAAAACAAGATAGAAAGTTAAGTTTACAAAAGATGCTGAAGAATAACCTCTTCCCTGTTAATTTTCTTTGTGTTTTGGTCTATCGTCTTCCATTTCCTCATTCACCCTGTCTGATGGCCCTCCATATTCTTCTCTCCTTATCCAACATTTATTTTTCACATCCCTTTTCGTTTCTTTTTCTTCTTTAAATTCTATATAGCTAAGACTTACTGCATAAAACTCCACCTAGGAATACAATTACTTAAATAAAAGGAATTCCACTATCAGCAGCAATACGCCATTTGCATGCACTCCATTTTTTTTTTGTTTAGTCTTCATTTTAAATGCCTCCTTGTCTACAATTTGCCCTTGCTACTTGTAAAGGCAGTAATCCCTCCCCTTCCAAGACTGAATCTCATCTATCAGTGTATTATGTCTAGCAAAGTAAGAATGTAATATTGGTTTAATACAAATACTGCTGTGACAATAATTATAGAACGATAGTTAGTAGTATCCTTCTATTTAATTAAATGATTATTTAAGATCAATGAACAACTGATTTATGAAAGACTTCTTGTAATTTTTATTAATAATCCTCCAAATAATTAAAACAAAATAAATAAACAGAATTATAATTTAATCAAAATTAAACCTGTTCCATTCCTAATTTGAGTGCATTGCACTAAAATAATTTGTTGAAAGAATATTATGCAGGTTGCAGTATCATGCATTCATGTGATGAAATGCCAGAAATAAATTTCCCATAGAACTCCAAGCCAGGTACTTTGGGCATATGAATGCTGATACGATCTTTAATTACAGGATTTCATTATTTTCCTTCAAGACCCTTTTTCATTACATTTACAGAAAGGATGGAACTCATATAACAAAGAGCTGTTTCATATTTTCTTTCCCCCTATTTATCCAGTCTATGGTCTCACAACTAATTTGTTGCACGCTATTCAAGACCTGCTCTGAAGGAAGAAGCAATATTTTCCTCATCAGCTTTTTTACAGAGCTCATCGTGATAGGACTTCAATGCTTCATAAGCATGACCAAGTTTACTTTTATAAAATCTCTATGACACATTTGCTCCTAGTTTGCAACAGGGACCCTGAAGCACAGGAAACTAAATATAGTTATGTTAACACTCAAAAAAAGGAAGAGCTTCTGCAATTCACGTTGGAATTAGAATATGAGAAATTCATAACACTTGCTGTCCAACATTGCCCAAGCCCAGTGTTACCTAAATTCAAATAGCATTTCTAGTTTGGACCTCAGTGTTTCATGCACACCAGTATTCAGGCAGTTATACAGAGATGATTCAGTGTAAGCAGATAAATGATAGCTGCCACCCAAGCTTCTTTGAAATGTATAAGCATGAAGCAGCCTCAACTCCCTTACCCAGAAGGGTCTCAGCGTTGTGCAGAATCCTTGGTGCCAAGAGGATGTTGTTCCTACATACCCATATGTTCATGTGTTTCACAGGGTTTTTACTCTGAACTACATGCAGTATGTCCCAGAACTGAGTATTCCTTAGTGGCTGGAACATATATTCTACTCACATATCTTCTGAAAGTAAGACTGCTCCATGTGGTTAGCCAAAACCAAAGAATGGCTGTCATCTATTCTGGAGCACCACTGCATGACGAAACATGCAAGAGCCACAGATGCAGAACAAGGAATACATATCTCCAATAGCATTGTTGGCATACTGTGGACAGGAAAAACTGAGGTTATCATCCCTTCTAGACTGTAAAACTGCACAAGTATCCCTATGATCAAAGATCAGAAAAAACAAAGTAAGCACTGTTAGAATTATTTTTAACCCTGTGTTATTAATCCCTTTGCAACGAACTATTAATATATGTGTCAGAAGAACAGTGGAACCCTGACTCCATGTAAGTCAGTGGAAAAAACCCCTCCTATTAATCTTTATGGGGCTAAAATTTTACCATAAGAATTAAAATATTTACACTGTCCAACAAAAGCATAGAAACTTGACAGCAGTTTTTCAGATAAATGTGAACATAGCTATCTACTAAGAATAAAGGTGACCTAAAAATAGTTCAGGCTAAGTAATAAATCATGTGAAATTCATACAGAAAGAAATTAAACAAAATGCATTTAAAACAAAAGGTTCTATAAATTAATTCATTTTAAAAGGGGCATATTTTGCCCACTGTTGATTAAATTTTAACATGTTTTTTCCCATAAATGCTCGTTCATAACAATCATACAAAATTATCCACTCTTCATGCCAGTTTAGAACTGCAATAGAATTTTGCAAGAGTAGACTCACAGTTAGGTCCCTATAAAGTATATCATTGCTGCTCTCTGCTGGTCAAAGGAATTATTCCTTTATTTAAAACCTGGTAGAAGAAATTCAGAATATTTTGTAGGAAGCAGAACAAATTTCACATGAATAGGAAGATCTTTTATGGCATTTAAATCACCATCTCAGTCATCACACTGATTTGTTTTCATTGGTATATCTGTATTCCTGAGACCATCAAAATTAGTAATAAATATTGGAATTACACAAACAACAGTCCATCTTCACAGGCCATGGCATTCCAATTCATAAATATACACATCTAAAGTCACTTTTTTCTTATAATACTCAAATTTTGAAATCACAAACAGAGTCTAAAATTCCTCAGAAATCAACAATGATGAAAATGTAATGCTATGAGCTTCACCAGACGTGATGGGACAGTGCACTGTTAGGAATGAAGACAATTTCACAGACCAAAGGCAATGATTTCCATCACCAGTTCATGGCATTCCTCACAGCGAGCAGTGTGACAGTATCAGTGTGTATTAGAACAATGCAGATCCTATTTTTTCAACTGTAATATGTTAGCAGAGGCTGCTGATTGAAATCATACCAGCATCAAACTGAACTGTAAAAGTCCAGAAATACAGAATTTAAAGTTGCAAGTCACAGTTCTGAAAGAGTGTGAAAAAAGGAACAACTGTCAAATCCATTTTTTATGCATAAAATGTATGGTACAGAAAGAGAAAAGTTAGAATGAGAGGAATAAACTGTATAGTGCAGTTGTAGAGAAGCCTGAGAAACAAAATATTTGCACTTAATGGAAGGCAAGGCAAGAAGCCTGATGAATGCAATGGTGTAGATGGTTTTGAGGTGCAAGAGTCAAATGTAAAAAGAGTAAAGAACACATTTAAAGAGTTAAAATGTAAAGCAACATGGTTTCTGTTGTGCCATGATCTCACTTCAAGGAATCTGCTTCAGCTAAAGTGGCAAAGAGTTTTGTCAATAAAGAACAAACAAATACAAGTTTCCCATCACTTCTAGTTTCAAGCATCTTTAATACCTTACTGGACTGCCTAATTTCTATTTGAATTCTGATATAAATAGAAATCTCACTTCTGAGCTCTGAGCCAGGCAGGCCTTAATTAAGTGGTCCCACTGGGTAACTATTTCTCAGTATGAATTGAGGTTTCAAAACTGGCTCCAAAATAAACAACATCAAATTACCATAGTGTGAAAACAATTCTCTCTTTTTGTAAAGAAGTATTTTATGGTATTTTAAGCTAATTTTAAAATTTGCTCAACTAAAAGATGAAAATTATACCAAATCAGTATATAAGACTCCACAAATCATATCAAATAATATCTGTACCTTGCAAGACACACAACTCCGTTTGTTCAGTCAAAAAATTTATTTAGCAAAGTACAGAAATATTATTTATTTGTTCTGATTGCAAACTCATGTTTTTCTCAATGAAATATCTCAGTTCTGTACACGGGCACATTTAGCAATAGTCTGGGATTACAAAAATTGAATTGGCTTTGAGCATAAAACATTAAAAGAAATTGCTAGCTAAAGAATATATTCCCAAATGGTTTAGAGAGCTTTACTTGAAGTTAATGCACTTCACTTTACGACAACATAAATAAGAAAAAACATTTTGTGATTTTTGTGACTGTTTCTAAAATTCTAGTTTGGATTAAGTAGTTTACAAAACATGCTGAAGCAACTGCTCTATATACTGCTATAGAAAAAGAACTCTGGGCTTTGTAGTACAAATATATGTGCATAATACATACACTTATTTATTCCAAAAACGTCATTAATGGCTAAAAAATGTACATGATTAGAACAAATATAAGATTACATTTTACTTCCTTTTTTCCTTAATTTTCATTTTTATGTTGTCCTTGCAAGTTATCAACACACTGATTTCAAATTATTTATTTTTTAATTGTTAAGATTAAAATTTAATTTAACATCCATATACTTACATTCTTTAATGATAACTCTAAGATTCCAAAACCTAAACCTCACTAAGTGTCCAAACTTTGTGGCCAATTTAATTTTTCAGTGCAAAGAGCTAGGACTTCAAATCCTAGCACTTGGATGAAGCACTAGAAAAATTAAAAAGCACGAGATCATTCATTACCTTTATCAAAAACACGAAGATTTGTCCTATCCATTTCTATTAAGCAAGAAAGCTTTTCTAATTGGTTCCTATAAAATTTCAGATAATTTTCCCTTGGCCCATGTAATGTGGCCAAGTCTTTTACTCATCAGCTGAGAAAAAAGATAAACCAAATCAACATGTAAAAGCTGATTTGTCACTCAAGCCCTTTACCTCCCTTCTCTGAGCATGGGTTCTTACAAAGCCACTTTTTTTGGTGGTTTTGTGGTGGGTGATCAAGATACTGAGAATGGGATCAAAATCACTTGCTTCACCTCTCTCCCACTGTCTGAATAAAATATGGATTTAGATAGAGGACTCGGGTTTCGGGTTAGGAGAAATTCTAAGCAGCTAATTTAGGCTACTACATGAAATCTAGAAAATTTCTGTCTTCTACTGCATTCTTTCTGAGTGCATTTCTTTACTGCATTCCCAAATAGCAGCGGCAAATCTGCCTCATCTCCACTTCATCACCCCTTCATCACCGTGGTCAGACAGATTGCATCTCCTCTCCACAGCTTTTTTGACTGCTGATTTCTTTATCAGCATGTGCTCATTCATGGCAACAGCACAAGGGCAGGCATCTGGATGTGGTAGAAGTGCTAGACTATCGTATATCAAAAAAAGTATAGTACACTTCTTGCCATGTACTTTTTACCCATTTTACAGTGAAGAAATCAAGATTTCCTAATGATGTCTCTAAAGATAGATACAAACAATCTGGGACCCACATCCAAACAGATGATATCCCTCTCTATGACCTCACAGCTGAAAGCAACCAGAGACAGGTTAATTCAGCCACCCCTCTCATCATCAACCTATGCACAAAGTTAACATCCAACTAATAAACATGTGGTAATACTGCTTTACCAATCATTACTCCTTGTGACATTTACCATTCTACCTTTCAGCTCAAGCTGATAAACCATTTTGTGTCACTGAAGTCTGAGCTCAGCATGAAATGAGAGGAGGCATGAATTGCACTGTGCTCTGGGTTAGACTCAGTGGTTTTAAATGAGTACCCCAGGAGACATAATGAAAGAACTCAAATGAATGCTTTTTCCATTATCATTTTCTGTAATGATTTTTGTCATGACTGATTAGCTCCATCTTATTAAGAGATACGGAAACCGTTTCAAATTTCTGTACAGAGAGAATGAAAGTATGCTGAGACCAGAGAAATGTAACTAAAGTAAATTGAAAAAAGAAGGAAAGCTTGCTGTCATGCTGTTCAGTGTTATTTATCATATGTGCTCAGGGTGTCTTTGGGATAAAAGCACAAACTTTACAGTGGAAATTCAGTTCCTACAAACATTACAAAAACTTAAAACTTCCTGGAGGCCTAGCATAAAACATTGAGGAGCTGGGGTTCCAGCAGAGATTCTAGACACTTTCAAGATCCTGCCTGCTTCTTCACACTTAGGACACTGGTCAAGGGGAAATGAAACACTGCCTGAACATGGGCTTTCCTCAGGCCTTCTAGGAGCCAAACACTTACCCAGGGCAATGTACCCAATATAATGCTGCATAAAGGGGGCACCCTGGCATTTCCTATCCCCCAGCAGCCACTAGTGATGTAAGGCTCATTTGAGGTTTTGCACAATTTTTGAAGGGCTCAGCACCATGAGAGTCTGTGAACCTGTGGTCAGCTTATCAAATGTAACACATCATTGGTCATAAAAGCATCCACTGTCAGGAGCGAAGGGCTCTGTGTAGATAACCTCCTGACCAAGCATGAATGTAAGTATCAAGGGCTTACACTGATCTCACCAGTGTTTGTGTGCCTTGGGCAGGAAGGCAGTTTCCTTGGAGGAAAGCAGGTAAGGTGCCAAAAAGTAATCGAATGGCTTGTATACATGGTAATCTGTAACTATGATAGATATTATGGATGTAAATTCTCTCTTAACACCTGTAAAAATACAAACATGAGCCATTCCATGTCACTTGACCTCACTGCTGAGGCCATCAAGATGGTCCAGGTACAGCCTGAAACTTCTGAACCGTTTTATTGTATACTGCTATTATTGGCAGGATGTGTTACCTTCACTACCTTAACAGCCTAACAATTTAGTAAGTTAAATGTCAAGTATTCAGCTTAAAGAAACCAAGGAGGAGAAAGTAGAAAAGCTCGCAATACATAATACAAGCCTTATAATAGGGAGGCAGATAAAAAGCATCATGTCATTCAAGGTAAGTTCCCACAGAGTAAAGCTCACTGTATCTTATGCACTGGCACTGCAAAGAAAAAGATTAAATGCCATTTTATTCATGTCTGCATTTGATTCCGGCTTCTTATCTGCAAGATAACAAAAAGAACTGTACAACTACTGGAGGCCTGGGCTGAAAAGTCTGTATGTGCTCTAACACTCTATAGTTCTACAGCAAATTTTCTTTAGCAGGTGTCATCAAAAATGAAGAAATTACAGGCTGCAAAATTGCTCTCCACCTCTGCCCTCAATACAATGTAGACATTAAGTTTTCTCTGACACCCCCCCTCTTTCAACACCAGCTGTATTTAACACTTTCAAAAATCTTAACTAGGGAACACCTTGCGCTAAGAGTGGGAGCTTTTCCGTAGTTTATCTCTGACAACAAACCAGCAGGGTTCTTTGCTTAATATCCTGATAAACATGGACTTCCATAATTGCAGCTAAGAAAAAAACATTTGGAAACAGTGGCTTTTTCTCCCACTGCATTATTTAAGCCAAGAACACAAACTGCACGTTATCTCTTCCATTAAGAAAAAAACCTTTTACAGTGGTCTATAACAGTTCTTCATTCCACTGGGGATGATCGAACCACCAGAGAAGCCCTGAAAACTGAAGGGGAAGAAAGGGACTATCTGCCTTCCTAGAAGACAAAAAATTGTTTTCCCTTTGACAGAAAAGCCTGAGAAACAAAAAGACGACTGAGAAATTTAAGAGCTGCTGGATAAGTACATGGCAGCCAGCAGGTTACCTTGATGTGCGAAAAGTTCACCGGAGATGGGCTGAATTTCACCAACAAAAGCAGTATTGGATCCAATTGCTCAGAAGCTGAAGTTGATGAGAATATTTTGCAAAAGCTGTATGTATAATAATCCGAAAAGCTATCAAAATATGTTAGTGTAAAAGTTACGTAGTGATGGATTATAAGGTTAGGAAGTACAGAAGTCTTGAATTATATGCATTTATTCTGATACACAGATGCTTAAACAAATTTGCCATTGAACTGAGTACTTATTCATTTATTTATTACTGAGATTTTTCATAGTGGGCTTTTTAAGATTCAGTAAAGCGCTTTTTCCTTATCAGTTCTCTGAGACTTCTTAGCATATTATAGATAATTAGGAGATTATTTGTATTCAAAAGAATTGCTAATGTTACACGTACCTCAGTTTGTTTCCTCAATTTTAATCTCTTTGATTGTCTAACACTAAAGTAAAAACATCAAAGAAAAAAGAAACAAACAGGAAAAAAGAAAAAAAGAATTAAGGAGATACCTGGCACAAATAACTTCTAGAAAGTTATAGTACTACTGGCAGTGTTTGAGGGTTGTTGCAGCTCAGATGTGATGGGATGAAGCTGTGCATTCACACAATGTCATGCGATGTAGGCCCCAGCTGGTGTTAGTGGAACAACTAAAGCTGCCTTATCCTTCTCTGGCTCAATAAATCAGTGCTTGAGTTATACTCATAAAAAGGAAAAAGCTATTTTCCGGGCAGCAGGCATAGTTACACAGCAGGTTTGCCAAGTCTTCAAGTCTAAAAGGCGTAAACAATGAGAAACTCTCCCTCAAGAGCATTTATTTTAACCCTTTTTATCTGATTGTATAACAATACAGCACTTCAAACACATTTAATCCACTTCTTTACTTTCTTAGCATTCATGTTAATGCATACACTAGTAAAATGAGGAAGCTGTGATTTAAAAAGTACTGACTTCTGTAGCATTTCAGGTTCTCAAAATTCTGCTTAGAAAAAAAAAAAAGTGTATTAAAACATGGATAATCACTTCCACGCTATTCTTTATATGATTTGAAACCAAAAGAAAAACTCAAGCACCGCCCATTTATAAATAGGTCTGCTTTTATATAATTAGGTGTGCATATTTATTGTTTAGGTTTGAGCATATGCTTTCATCATTGATTACTTTTTATCTCTTTTTCTTTTACTTTTTTCATGCAATAACTGTACTAGATTTCCTGAGCCTGGGAGCTGTAAAAAATGGACACTTCAAACAAACAAGATTCATACAAAATACGAAATACAAAAATTGTTACGTCAGAAAGAGAGTCCTGAGTTTATTTCACAGAATATATAAAAAATTAAGCTATTTCATCAGACAGTGGTATACACAGAACAACAGTAAAAATGCTCAGCTTTCATTTCCATGCAGTTATAGGCTTTGTGCTGAAGATGACAATATTTCTAGTTAGGGATGGGATCCCATTTGAAGTCAGGCTGACAATGCCTACTACTGTCACACAGGAACTGCAAATTACAAACCCTTTGTACTGCATTCATCTGAGCAAAGCAAGAGCAGATTCAGATCCATTTGCTTTGCTATAAAACAATTATAGAGAGCAGCAGTCCTCTCTCTCAAGCTAGCTGAAGGGCTTGTTTTCTTTCAAACCTCTACTGCAGTGATTTAATTTTTCTTAAGCTAACTCTGAAGGACAGTAGAAAATGTGCACTATCACAACTAAATATAAAATCTTTTCAAAATGAGCACTTAACCAAACTACATATTGTAAGGTATATCACTTTCTGTAATATTACTTGGCTCCATATGTTTAGCTTAGGGCAACATGAACATTTTCTTGTTTCAGCTTCCTCCTTGCAAGACGGCAAACTAACTCATTTATTTTGTTAAAGCTCCAAGGGACAGCTCTGCCAAGACCAATAAAAAGCATACTTACAGTTTATATGTTTGCTTCATGTTATCTATAAATGTTGTAGCATTTGCAGTGCCATAAGTTAATGATTCTATATTAAAATCACATTCTGCCAGATCTTGAAAGTTTCCTTTTAACTAGAAGAAAGGCAAATCTAAGAAAAATACTAAAACCTCTGACTGAATATGTGGCTGTACAGAGTAAACAGGCCCAATACTTGCGACATAACTTTTTTCTTTTCCTAAAGAAAAAGAACTAAAAAATGTGACAAAACTGCTATGGTTACAAAGTCCTCGCCCTAATGAAGAAAGATATGAATTAATATATAGCCTAGAGAATCAACATTTTACCACTTTAATTGTACAGAAATTAGTAAGATTAATTTGAAAATGTGTTTTGAGGTCGCTGTAAATCGTGGTCTTATAAAATTAATCTTAAGCACAAACCCAGAAATTACAGTAACTTTTTGCTCTCCAGCAAAACACTGAAGTTGTATGAAAAGAGATAAAAATTTATCATCATTCAGTGCTTTCAAATTCTAGTCAACTTCAGGAAAGAAATACACTACAGAAAAGTTAAGACTACAAAATCACTGAAAAGCTCAAAAGGATATGAAGAAGAACATTCTAGAGAAATTACTCTTCATGGTTTTAATTGCTAAGCAAAACCTACACTTAATCAAGGCCACTGACTTCAGGCTCAGCTTTAACTGAATTGTATTCCTCTTTTGTAATCAGTGATGAACTTGTGTACTGCTTTCCTGCCATGAACTATTTCTTAGACAACGTTGGGGTTTTCTCATCAGAAATGCTTCCTTAGGTAGAAAAAGTTGAGTATTGGCATAAAAGAGAATTACGGTTTATGATTATAATGTCTTTACTTCATGTCCCTACACATACTACTAACATGAAAAACAATTTTTAATACACTTCCTAATTACAAACTGTAGATAATAAATGCTACTCTTACTGTGATACTCTTTGTGGAATTGGGGTTAATTAAAGTACAAAATATGTTCACAGAATCATAGAAAATATAGCTGAAAAAACAATTTGATGGGTCAAAGAGCATTTCCCTTAATGAAGAAAAAAAAAATCAACTTACACTTTGGTAATTCCTGACAAATATTTATCTTTTTTTTTTTCTCTTTGAAATCCTCCTTAAGCAGTGGGGTGGATTGTCTACATGAATTGATCCTTATATTCAGCTTTAATAGGGTTTTAGCTGGAGTATTAATTCCAAGAAAATTGTGGAAAACTTGGAGAAAGTTTGGAAGACAGCAAGAAGATTTAAGACTAGAAGACTTAGGGACCAGGAAGCTTGACAGCACTGGGGTTATTTAACCTAGAAAAGAATCATAGAATCATAGAATCATAGAATCGTAAGGGTTGGAAAGGACCTTAAGATCATCTAGTTCCAACCCCCCTGCCATGGGCAGGGACACCTTGCCCTAAACCATGTGGCTCAAGGCTCTGTCCAACCTGGCCTTGAACACCGCCAGGGATGGAGCATCCACAACCTCCCTGGGCAACCCATTCCAGTGCTTCACCACCCTCACTGTAAAGAACTTCTTCCTTATATCTAATCTAAACTTCCTCTGTTTAAGTTTGAACCCATTACCCCTTGTCCTACCATTACAGTCCCTAAGGAAGAGTCCCTCCCCAGCATCCTTGTAGACCCCCTTCAGATACTGGAAGGCTGCTATGAGGTCACCACGCAGCCTTCTCTTCTCCAGGCTGAACAGCCCCAACTTTCTCAGCCTGTCTTCATATGGGAGGTGCTCCAGCCCTCTTCTCATCCTCATGGCCCTCCTCTGGACTCGCTCCAACAGCTCCATGTCCTTTTTATGTTGAGGACACCAGAACTGTACGCAGTACTCCAAGTGAGGTCTCACAAGAGCAGAGTAGAGGGGCAGGATCACCTCCTTCGACCTGCTGGCCACGCTTCTTTTGATGCAGCCCAGGATATGGTTGGCTTTCTGGGCTGCAAGCGCACACTGCCGGCTCATGTTAAGCTTCTCGTCAACCAAAGAGTTCAAAGAGACAATGGATGGATACAATAAAAAAAAATTGCCATGTGAACCAGGGACACTCTTTATAGCACTTACGAAAGGAAGTATTTTAATTAAAAACTGAGTATGTAAATGCTCAGTTTTCATATTTAGGGAAATTGTTCTAAAGCCAAACTACCAAATAGTCCAATAGGACTGCTGAATCTCTACCCAAATATTTCCCTGGAAAGAGGCAAGAACAGTTGACTCTTTAGGGCAAACAGGATGGACTAAATGACCTCCTGTCGTTCCCTCCATTCTGTTTTTCTAAGACTTTATCCTTTTGCTAAGAACTCGCTGTTAATACCTAACTTAAATCTATCTTTATCACATTTTCTACTTCATTCTACTCTGGTGGCAGTGAGAACAGTTTATCTTTTTCCACTTTTCAGCAATATTTCACTTGTTTGAAACTCTCGCTATGTTTCTCCTCTGCCTGCTTTCAATTCTTCCTAATGGTGTCTAAACCTGAAAAAAATGTCCACTTCCCTGCCATTCCTTTTCTTCCCACTTTTCAGCAATATTTCACTTGTTTGAAACTCTTGCTATGTTTCTTCTCTACCTGCTTCCAGATTTTCCTAATGGTGTCTAAACCTGAAAAAAATGTCTACTTCCCTGCCATTTCCTTTCTTCTCACCCTTCCCTTTATTCTCTAATGTAATTTGTTCTGTGAAATACTCAGTAGAAGTAGTACAACTAGGGCAACAGTTTTACTAAATTAATTATTAAGGAAATTCTGATATTTTGCAGATACAGATGAACAGGTAGTTGAAATTTCAAAAACTGTCAGCAGTAGTCTGCAAAAGAAGCATGCCAGTGAAAAACCTGTATGACCACACTTGCCTTCAAAAAATTGCTATGGCTGTCACTGTCATGGATCTTTAGATTGACAAACAGCAGATTTAGATGTTTATTCTAGAACGATACACTAGTGCAATTCAATTCTTTTATAAATCCATTTGCTAACTGCTTGCTATTAGATAGTTTTAAAGGACTTTTTTTTCCGTCTCTTTTTTCTTTTCCTTTTTTTTCCTTTTTTTTCCCCTGTACTACAGTTGAAATCATAAACCAAGTAAGATTGCTCTGAAATTCCAAACAATATAATAGTATATAATAACAATATAATCCAATGACCCTATTGGTGGCATGATTTGAATGGTGTTTTTCTCTAAGTACTATTTATATGCAGCTGGATAAAGGCTACTAAGGAAGTCACAGAAGCCATCACAATTCTTGTATGTTATTACATTTTGACAGGTGTAATCATTCAGTGTTGGTTGTTCTCTTCTCAGGCTAAGATAATTATCACTGCCATTTTCCTGTTACCAGAATGCATGCAAATATCTCTGCACAACACTGTCCTGTGCAGTGCAGGTATAATAGCTTGTTCAAAAGTATATTGGGTATATTTAATACTGTAAAAAGCCTTATGATGCTAAATAGGACTTCATGAAACCTGGGGGAAAAAATGTTTAAATAGCTTCATGCTCTTTTTCCCACGCTCTTTTTCCCACTTTGGATTCAGGCTGCTTTTGATAGTGGACATGTCAAAAAGAGAAAAAAGTACTACATGTAATAACTGCTAATGATTTGGCTGGTAACCCAAGATAGTTCACTAAAATGTTGGGGTTTGCATTGTTTCACCTGTGTTATTGTATAGATAAGAACTTTGGTCAGTGTAAAGAACCATAAAAAGTTTTAGTAGGCAACTCAGTAAGCAGCAATGCAACCGGAGGTTTGGATTACTGGACATTTTTACTAATATCAAATCAAACTTTCATTTGTCCAAAGCACATTACTGTTCAGAGTGTGCTACTGAATAGCTGTGTTGGGGTAATTAATAGGAAACTCTTTAAGAGCAGTGTAAAATGAATGGTGTTCCAGTGTAGCAACACAGGCAGAGTAAGAAGAGGCATTGAGAAAGCCAGGTAGAATTTAGAAAGGCAGGGAGAAGAGATACTTTCAAATTCACAGATTAACTATGAAACAGCAAATTTAATATTAGAGGATTTTGGTGCAGTGAATGGCAATGAAATAGCATTTGTCAAAGCAATTGGTAAGTGGTGGTTAGGTTTAGAAATTTATTTTTTGGTCTGACAGCAGTAATACAAAAGATATAGGTAACCTCCAAGCTAAGAAGATGGCCAAGAAACAGGACAATGAGAACAGTCCTGGGAATCAGTAAGAACGTTTATATCATGGTTTCTAACTAGTACACATGGAATAATTTGTACCAAGGTACCATTTATTTCAAATGATGACCAGATTTTTGAAATGCCATTTTTCTTGTGCCATCAGTGTCAGTACTTACCCTTGTTGTGGTTTAACCCCAGCCAGCAACTAAGTACCATGCAGCCACTCACTCACTCCCCTCCTCCCCACCCCAGGTAGGATGGGGAGGAGATTCATAAAAAGGCAAAACCCTTGGGTTGATCTAAGAACAGTTTAGTAACTGAAATAAAGTAAAATACAGTAATAATAGTAGTAATAATAACAACAACAATTATAATAATGGGTGGGGGAAAGAGAGAAATAAAACCCAAGACACACAAATGATTCACAATACAAGTGCTCACCACCTGATAACTGATGACGACCAACTCCCTCCAGTTTATATACTAGGCATGATGTGCTGTGGTATGGAATACCCCTTTGGCTAGTTTGGTTCAGGCCTCTGCTCCCTCCCAGCTTCTTGTGCCCCTCCTCACTGGCAGAGCATGAGAGACTGAAAAACCCTTGATTAGCGTAAGCATTACTTTTGCCGAGCACTCAATTGCCGAGGTATCTCCAGAGAGGACGCCTTTAACACTGGAGCGGGGGGAAGCACAGCGTCCCGGAGCCTCAGTTCGGAGCGGCAAGAGCGACCGAGGGAGCCTCAAGTCCTCGACAGGACTTGCCCAGGAGCCGGCAGCTCAGCTGACGCGAGCAGCTGACTCACAGGGGGCGGCGCCAGGAGTGACGGCACCAGCCCTCAGTGGGTAAAAACCCATCCCAGGGAGCACGGCGAACAGGGCGTGGCGCGGCAGTTGGCGCAGGCAGGGCGAGCGGGCAGTGAGCGGGCAGCGAGCGGGATGGTGAGCACTCGCGTCAGGAGCAGGGCCCGCTCTGGGAGCTCTGCCCCGGCGGTGGCCAGCGTAGGCACCCAGACAGAGCCGATGAGAGGGGAGGCTGCGGCGCAGACCTCGGAGTGTAGAAAGTGCCTCGACTGGTCTCTTGAGGCGAGGGTGCACAATGGACAGGGCTGCACTCGGTGCGCCCTGGTGGAGGTCCTCCTGCAGCAGGTGGCTGAGCTGCGGGAGGCTGTTGGAGAGCTAAAAGATGCCAGGGAAGCTGAGAGGAAGCTGGGCTGCTTGCTCCAGGCCCAAACTGCGCAGGGGCTGCAAACGTCCAGCACTGCTCATATAGGAAAGAAGGACGGCAGCAACCCAGGAAGCTGGGAATTAGTCACGAGAAAAACTAACAAAAAAAGGAGGAAGAGGACAATTAACGACAAGGGGCTTCCTCCTAAATCTGATGTCCCCACCCAGAACCGCTTCGCAGTTCTGCAGGGGGCTAATGAGAAAGCACCCACCACACCTAATGAGCATCCTGCTGGTGCACCAGTAAAGAGGATCACTACTGATGCCTCCAGGAAAAAGCGGAGGGTCATAGCAGTAGGGGACTCTACTTTGAAAGGCACAGAGGCACTCATCTGCCCGCCTGATCCAGTCTCCAGGGAGGTGTGTTGCCTGCCAGGGGCTTGGATCAGGGATGTTGCTGAGAGGCTGCCTGCTCTAGTAAGTCCTGCTGACTATTACCCCCTCCTAGTGGTCCATGTGGGTGCTAGAGATATAGATAGCAGTAGCCTGGAGAACATCAAGAAGGACTACAGAGCCCTGGGAGAGGTGGTTAGGGGCTCTGGAGCTCAGTTTTTTCATCGATTCTCCAGGACAAAGGGGAGGACCTTAAAAAAGCTAGGCGCGTTTGGCAGGTTAATAAATGGTTAGAATGGTGGTGCCATAGTCAGGGGTTTGGCTATTTAGAACATGGGTCTCGATTTGGGAGGGCAGATCTACTGGAGGCTGGTGGAGCTGGTCTGACAAAGAAGGGGAAGAGCTGTTTTGGTAGGAGGCTTGCCAGGCTGGTCAAGAAAGCTTTAAAGTAGATGTGTTGGGGGAGGGGAGCATTGATCCATCCCAACACTCCTGGTCAGTTGCCAGCACCTGTAATAAGTGCTTGGAGCGATGTAGAGATGTTCCAGCTGCCCCAGCCATTGAGTCGGCTGCATTTGGAGCTCGGCTAAGGTGCCTCAATACAAACGCCCGTAGTATGGGGAACAAACAAGAGGAATTAGAGATGTGTGCAAGGCCACGGGAATATGATGTCATTGGTATCACAGAAACATGGTGGGATGGCTCCTATGACTGGAGTGTCAGAATGGAAGGTTACAGGCTGTTTAGAAAAGACAGGCCAGGCAGACGGGGAGGGGGCGTTGCTAGTTATGTCAGTGATAGGCTAGAGAGTATGGAATTCTGTCTGGGGACGGGTGATGAGGTAACAGAGTGTTTGTGGGTCAGGATCAAAGGGAAAACAGCAATGGGGGACATTACGGTGGGGATCTGTTACAGGCCGCCTGATCAAGAGGACTCTGTGGATGAAGTGCTCTACAGACAGGTAGGAGCAGCCGCACACTCTCAGGCCCTGGTCCTCATGGGGGACTTCAATCAACCTGACATCTGTTGGAGGGACGGTACGGCCCGGCACAAGCAATCCAGGAGGTTCCTCGATTGTGTGGAAGACAACTTCCTCTTTCAAGCAATGGAGGAGCCGACAAGGAGAGGTGCCATGCTGGACCTCGTGCTCACCAACAGGGAGGGACTGGTTGGAAATGTGATGCTCCAGGGCAGCCTTAGCTCTAGTGGTCACGAGATGGTTGAGTTTGAGATCCTCAGGACAGTGAGAAGAGCGTGCAGCAAGCTCACTGCCCTGGACTTCAAGAAAGCAGACTTTGGCCTCTTCAGGAACCTCCTTAGTAAGGTTTCATGGGATACAGTCCTGGAGGGCAGGGGGGCCCAAGGCTGCTGGTCGATATTCAAGGATCACCCGCTACGTGCTCAAGAGTGTTGCATCCCGACTAGAAGAAAGTGCAGCAGGAGGGCCAGGAGACCTCCGTGGATGGATAAGGAGCTGCTGAGGAAACTTAGAGGGAAAAAAGAAGCTTATAGAAGGTGGAAGCAAGGACAGGCGGCCTGGGAAGAATATAGGAGCATTGCCCGGGAAGCTAGGGACCAGGTTAGGAAAGCTAAGGCCCAGCTAGAATTAAGTTTGGCAAGGGATGTAAAAGATAACAGGAAAGGATTCTATAGATACGTAGCAAATAAAAGACAGACTAGGGACAATGGGGGCCCTCTCCAGAAGCTATCAGGAGAACTGGCTACCATGGATTTGGAGAAGGCTGAGGTTCTTAATGACTTCTTTGCCTCAGTCTTCACCAGCAAATGCTCTGACCACACCACGAAAGTCTTGGAAAGCAAACGCAGGGACTGTGAGAATGAAGACCTTAGGCCCACTGTAGGAGAGGATCAGGTTTGAGACCATCTTAAGAACCTGAACGTGCACAAGTCCATGGGACCTGATGAAATCCATCCACGGGTCCTGAAGGAGCTGGCGAATGAAGTTGCTAAACCACTGTCCACCATATTCGAAAAATCCTGGCAGTCAGGTGAAGTTCCCGATGACTGGAAGAAGGGTAATATAACCCCCATTTTCAAGAAGGGGAAGGTGGAAGACCCAGGGAACTACAGACCAGTCAGTCTCACCTCTGTGCCTGGCAAAATCTTGGAACAGTTTCTCCTGGAAAACATGCTAAGGCACATGAAAAACAACGAGGTGGTTGGTGACAGCCAACATGGCTTCACTAAGGGGAAATCCTGCCTGACCAATTTGGTGGCCTTCTATGATGGAGCCACGGAACTGATGGACAGCGGCAGAGCAGTTGATGTCATCTACCTGGACTTGTGCAAAGCGTTCGACACTGTCCCACATGACATCCTTGTCTCTAAATTGGAGAGACATCAATTTGACAGATGGACCACTCGGTGGATAAAAAACTGGCTCGATGGCCACACGCAAAGAGTTGTGGTAAATGGCTCGATGTCCAGTTGGAAACCTGTAACGAGTGGTGTCCCTCAGGGATCGGTGTTGGGACCGGTCCTGTTCAACATCTTTGTCGGTGACATGGACAGTGGGATTGAGTGCACCCTCAGCAAGTTTGCCGATGACACCAAGCTGTGTGGTTCGGTTGATATGCTGGAGGGAAGGGATGCCATCCAGAGGGACCTTGACACGCTTGTGAGGTGGGCTGATGCCAACCTTATGAAGTTTAACCAAGCCAAGTGTAAGGTCCTACACCTGGGTCGGGGCAATCCCAGGCACTGCTACAGGTTGGGCAGAGAAGAGATTCAGAGCAGCCCTGCAGAGAAGGACTTGGGGGTGTTGGTTGATGAAAAGCTTAACATGAGCCAGCAGTGTGCGCTTGCAGCCCAGAAAGCCAACCGTATCCTGGGCTGCATCAAAAGAAGCGTGGCCAGCAGGTCGAAGGAGGTGATCCTGCCCCTCTACTCTCCTCTTGTGAGACCTCACTTGGAGTATTGTGTACAGTTCTGGTGTCCTCAACATAAAAAGGACATGGAGCTGTTGGAGCGAGTCCAGAGGAGGGCCATGAGGATAATAAGGGGGCTGGAGCACCTCCCGTATGAAGACAGGCTGAGAGAGTTGGGGCTGTTCAGCCTGGAGAAGAGAAGGCTGCCTGGAGACCTCATAGCAGCCTTCCAGTATCTGAAGGGGGTCTACAAGGATGCTGGGGAGGGACTCTTCCTTAGGGACTGTAATGGTAGGACAAGGGGTAATGGGTTCAAACTTAAACAGGGGAAGTTTAGATTAGATATAAGGAAGAAGTTCTTTACAGTGAGGGTGGTGAAGCACTGGAATGGGTTGCCCAGGGAGGTTGTGGATGCTCCATCCCTGGCGGTGTTCAAGGCCAGGCTGGACAGAGCCTTGGACCATGTGGTTTAGGGCAAGGTGTCCCTGCCCATGGCAGGGGGGTTGGAACTAGATGATCTTAAGGTCCTTTCCAACCCTTATGATTCTATGATTCTACTTAGCAACAACTAAAACATTGGTGTGCTATCAGTATTGTTCTCAGAATAAAGCCAAAAGACAGCACTGCACCAGCTAAGACCAGCTGAAACCAGGACAACCCTCAAAGTAAAAATTTCATGCCTGTGTAGTTCGAGATTCAAACCTGCGCATACAAATTTGTTAGTACAGCTTGCTAAACATATAGCAGTGTGATTTCACACACCAGATGCAACTCTGTAAACACAAAGTCACTCATGAAAATCTGCCAGGTAACTCTCCTACAGGATACAAATATATTAGAAGGCATCTTTTAACACAGTATTTTTAAAATGGTTGGAAAATAAACTGTGTTTTGGGAAGTATATATAATCGAACACAGAGATGTAAGCATTCCTTAACTGTCAAAATCACCTCTATACAGGAAGTCTTTCTCATTTCTCCGATTATTTTTCTTGAACAATGGGAGCTGGAAGATTTAAGAAAGACCCTTAATCTTGCAGATTTAACTTTGTGGAACCCAACCAACTTTTGACTACTTTTATTTTGTGCTGCTGAGCCTTTCACCAAGGAACTCATGCTGAAAATGCCAGTTCTCAGCAACAGCATCCGTGAGGCCAGTAGTTAGCACACATTAAAAATGTTGCAAAACCACAATGACAAGAGATAGGAGATACAGCAGAGTGGGGAGCAAATGCTAGAGGATTTAGACATCAATACCTATCAGAAAACTATTCAAGCATTCACTGTGACAATACCTGTTGCAGCTTCGGTTTTTACATGAATTATAATATCTCTAGAAAGAATGGAGTGCAAGTGAGGTTAGTATAATTTTGTCAAAAACCATCAGTTGCTAAAACAATTCCTTTTGAAACAAACATCCTTTTCAGTTTTGTTAGTCACTCAGGTGGCACAAACCAGTACAGCTGTACTTTAGCAAAGCTATGGTGGAACAACTGAGGACTTCTTGACACAGAAGAGTTTCCACAAATACAAGTATGTTGAAAATATGACATTTAAGGCCAATATTGTAAAGGGGAACTGATTATGCAGTGCGGATTTATCCTTTCAATACTGGCTTTACCAAACTCATCTGCAAAATTCAGGTATCTGTGGTAACTGCCCTCTTTCTGAAGTGCAGATCTAAGTGAATAATGCTTGGGAGTAAATACACACAAAAGTATGCTAGGTTTTTTACTCATGTCAGAATTCATAAATCTCTATGTTAGAAACAGATTTAAGTATTGATTCTTCCTACAATAAACTAAATGGAAATTTACTGATAAACAAAACTATAAAATAAGAAGGCTGGCTTTTGCAATATTATCTTCTTTCGGGGAACTCAATTCAAACTGTTTTATTTCTCTGTGCTTTCTCTGTATAGCTCAAAGTCAATAATTCTGCTTCCATTTCACAAGAGTGTTGTAAAAAATAGTTAACGTCCACAAAGCAAATTGATGACAAATTGATCAATTTCTAACTATAAAATTGATCTTTGTGGTAATCCTGAAACCTTGTGAGTTGATCTATATGACTGAAAACTTGCTGTGGTTTTTTTTCATATGGATGAACTTAGATGTCAGCAAGGAGAGCTGGAGAAGCACCACCTACCTCAAAATTACTGGCAGCTTGTGAGGAAAAGGCTCAGGATGTGCTGAACTAGGCTTCCATAAGATGTACAAGCACAAAGGGAGTTCTACTCCAGTATAAACTATCATGACTTCTCATGTGTCACATAGATGCAAAAGAAAAGCAAAGGTAGTAACATTTATCTTTCCTTGAAATGTCACACCTTCACAAAGCTGAAGGCAGTAATGCACCTAAGCAGTTAAGAGAACTGAATTAAAAAGTCATTTTGCTTGGAACTGCCAACACACATCTTGGTGCTAGAAAAGCCACAATTTCACAATTGTGAAAGGACACTATAGGAAAAAAGAAAAAATGTGTAAAGGGGAAGACAAAAAACCTCTACCTACATAGCAGATAAAAAAGATGAGGATGACAACTTCACTGGTGACATCAGTAACACAACCTTGAAGCTATGCTAAGCAAGATCTGTATGCACAATTGTTAAAGGTATCTCTGTCAAAGGCCAAATTCCAATTTCCAGTTGCAGTATGAATTCCAAGCACTAAGTTAACAGTTGGCAAACATGGAGGTGAAAGAAATACAGGGTCAGTATTGTGAATTATGGCTTAACAGCACACCAAGCTGAAATGGTTCTAAGCTGGTTTTCTAGTGTTTGGCCACTTCTATTCATTAGAGGAATCCTACTTCGTATTTGTTTCACTAATTTTGTTCAGAACCTATTCCCAGTATATGCAAGGCTAAGAATTCATTCCGTCCCTCAGTATTTGTAAGTATCAGTGCCCAAATAGATTGCTTGAGCCAAGTAGAAAGGATTTCTTCTTTTTACTCATTATATGACTTACTAAAACAGTGCCGTAAGTTTTATAAGAATTAAATCATAGCGTAAAGTCCTTCAAGGCTTTTTTGTTGTGCTCATATGTGGAAAAAGAAATCCTCAAAACTAGTGGAATGAATTACATTACCTAAAATTCTTTTTTCATTCCCTACTTTAAAAATGTTTCCACTTTCTAGGAATAGTGCCCTGTTCCACAGGTTTTGTCCTTCTTCTTTTCCAAATTCAACTTCTCTTCTGAATCTGACTTCTTTTTCAGCTTCTCAGTTTTCTGCAGCTGCTTTTTATTTTATCTTATCATCAACAAAAGCTTTCCCCATGTTTCTTTGCTGTTTAGGGGTTTACATAAACATGTATGTATTCTCTGATGAAATTTTCTGTTTTAAAAAATCACTC
The DNA here is from genome assembly GCF_004027225.2 of Strigops habroptila. Lineage (NCBI taxonomy): Eukaryota > Metazoa > Chordata > Aves > Psittaciformes > Psittacidae > Strigops > Strigops habroptila. Next base: position 17,913,626 of record NC_044283.2, read on the forward strand.
GCTTTTTCTAAGCCAGACTCCATTGTTTGGGACCTTACACAGACAAATACTTATTCTGAGATGCATTCTGAGCTTCCATGAGGCTGCAGTGATTGTCAGTACACAGACAAAACAGCAGATTCCATTGCCTCACTTTTCTGAGAGACAGAAGAGTAACACCACCTGCCTTTTTTAACCTGCTCCGCCTCTCCAATGTTGTAAGAGGTAAAAACACCTCCTTTGCACTAAACAGGAGACCAGGATCATCAGCAGTACCCATTGCTCCTCATTCCCTACTGCAACCTCTTGCTTTTCTTACATATTGCATAATTCCTAGAATTGCATAATTGTTCTCAAACTAAAAAACTGCTATGGTATAGCAGAGGGGAGAACCTGGGCATGAAAGGGGGTGGGAACTTAGTGACAAAAAACTCTGAAAGGCTGAGGCACTCAATACCTTTTTTGTCTTGGTCTTTCCTGACCAGATCTGCTTAATGGCCTCTCTGGTCCCTTGTGCCAATGCCAAAGCGAGGTACAGCTCACGGCAGAAGATGGGTAGTCCTGAGTGAAGCTGATGTTTCCAAAGCAGAGCTAAAGAGAAGGTGAGAGCACTGGGTTTTTTCAGCTTGAAGCAGAAAAGGTAAAGGAGAGTGTAACCAATGCCTTCCATTGCCCAGTGAGTGGCTGTAGAGAAGACGAAGGCAGACTCTTCTCGGAAGCAAGCAGAGAAAAGACAAAAGACAACAAACAAGGTGCAACAAGGGAAATTCTGAGCACATGTATGGAAAAAAATTGTCCACTATAAGGCTAGTCAGACACTGAGACAGGCTGCCCAAAGGGGGTTGGAGATACTCAGAGCTTAACTGAACAAGATCCTGACCAATCCTGCTTAAGAATCTGGCCCAGTTTGGAGCAGCAAATGGGACAAGGTGATCTCCAGAGACTCCTTCCAATCAAAGTTGTCCTACGATTCTCTGATCTCATGAAATGTGAGCCTAGCTACAGCCCCATTTTTCTGGGACGAAAGGTTATATAAACATTCAATAGTTCTTTTTCTGTGATAACAGTTTCTATTGGATAACGGTTGTGCCTTCTGTGTGAAAAATTTATACGCAAATTTTCAGTTTGTGAAGCTTTTAATTCATCTGGGAGAGAGCGTCTATTCTAAAGCTGTAGGTCAGGAAGTTCTGCTCCTGAAGTGTTACATATGTGGTCAGCTGTTGCAATATTCAAAGAAATGCGATCACTTTCAGCATGTTTTTATTATTCACACTCCCTTTACTCACAGTGTACATATATAAATAAACAGAAGAAGCCATAAGTAGGGGCAAGAAAAAGATCTGATGAAAACAAGGAACAGCTAATAAATAAATAAAAAATCTGAAAGAGCAAGCTGTCACAATGTGCTCATTCAGAATGGGAAGAGGAAAATAACATCTGGTAACTGTAGAGCACACCTAATTAAAGCCTTTGGATAGTTCAGTTGGTAGCTGAAGCGAGCCCTCACATCTTAAGGACCAAGAGAAGGTACAGCAGTGTAAATGGATCATGTGTGTAATTATCTCAGAGGGCTACAGTAATGCTGAAATTCTGTTACTTCAGAGCAGATCTCAAAGTCACTCGTTTTTATGTTCTATTGAGCAGACCTGGCATCTCTGCGCTTCAGTAGGGACAGTCCTAAATTTATTTCCTCTGAAACCTGTAGTAAATCAAACTAAATATCTATGGTTGTATTTTGATTAGTGGCATAAAAAAAGGCACAAGCGCCTGGACTGTAATTCAATGTAAAAACCAAATTGCCAAGCCAAAGACTTTTGCTTTGACTGAGGACAGAAGGAAAAGCTTTTAGTGACTGGTAGAGAAACCATTTTAGGAGCATCAAGTTACCTTTACAGCTTCTTACTGAAAAACATTTCTGGTTGTTTTTCACATTCCCCAAAACACAAAACATCTTGAACTTGTTCTTTTATTTGCTATTTGCATGGTTCCGTTTTACTAGAGTTGCATATATTTGGCTTCTCAGGATACTGTCTTTTTGCTATGGTGAGAATTTTTAGTTATGTACATATTTAGGATACTATTCTGATGTTCTGGAAAGAGTGGTAAGCCAGCTGGAGCACACAAAGTGGCTCTGACCATCCAGGACTGTCAGATACTGCATAGTGCTGCACCCAGTCATGGCATGTGTCAGCTTGGCAGAACACTCACAGTCAGTTAAGTGCTTTATAAAAATGTAGATGATACAGACCATGCATGTAAAGTTCTTTCTGGAAGAGCTCAGAAAGTGAAACAGACATTGCAGCTTCACCTAGCTAGCAGTTTTCTACTTACCTTTTTATGAGGTACTATATTAGGTCATATAACTACTAAGAGGGCAGAAACATACTTTGAACCAATCAATCAATGCAATAATGAGAAGCATGAAAAACACAACAGAACTTAAATAACTACTTAGTAGCAATAAAATGATTGGGAAGGGTCTGAAGAGAAAGCTGCATCAGTCCAGAATGCTGTTTATGAAATTAAGACAAGATCTCTTAGGTCAAATAATTGTACCAAAGCTAAAATAGAACAGAAGCACCGTGAAAGGAGAATGAGACAGACTAACAGTATCTGATACAATTTAAAAATGTCTGGCTTCCTCATCCATGAGAAATTCCATCAGTAACTATGAATAATTTTAGCAAGAATATTAAAACCTGATTTCAGACCTATTCTACTGACGCTGCACAAACAAGTCACAAATAAATCATTAATGGCAATAACTATTAAAATAGCACTTTCCTTTTTGGTTTTAAAGCACTAACAATCACACAGGTATGTGAAAAGAGAATTAATCAATGTTCAGAATTATCCTCTTGGAGTTTGAATTGCAAAATAAAAGTGCCAGCATATCATAAAATCCCATGAGTACATTGCAATTAAAAAATGCTGTTAGGGTTGGACATTTTGGTGCCACATTTGAATATTGTGAGGTGAGCACAACATGGAGGGGTATTAATGCACTCAGACACTGGTATCTACATACACTTCCCCTCAGTAGAGCTGTAAGCGTACGTGTGTGGTTTTTACAAGTAGATGAAAGGGACAATTTATCTAAACTCCAACAGAATTAAATGAATTCTTTAACAGCATAATGAAGAACAAATGACTGCTAACTTGTAACTAAAGTCCAGGAAACAAAGAAGTAAGACAAAGCACAGGTCAATGTCAAAATAAATGGAGCAACATCCTTGGTTTAGACCTTTATTGAAAAGACCCCCAGTCACAAACAGTTTTGATTAACAATATTTCATCTAAATGGGCATCAGCCACTTAGCTATTTTTGCCACTAAGATAAAGTGTTTACAGTATCTAACATGCTTTAAGCAAAAGTTTATGTATGCCAACTGCAAGGCAATCTGGAATTGAAAGCCCAAGTGATACATATCAAAAGTAAAGTATTGCGGGTGTAGGGACTTTCTGGAACAAAAAACTTCTTGCATTAAGACTAGTCATTCTAAAGGCCAGGGCTGGATATAAAAAATGTGAATATAATAAAGAAGACCAATGTGATACCCAGTTACATATAACAGGAAGGATTTAAAAGTTTGAACATTTACTTCTCTGAACTAAAGAAAGTGCTTGGTGTGAAAATACTTGATGTTGCAAACATATGGGCAATTTTAAAGTTTGGAGAATGAAACAAAAGTAGTGAGGAGTAAAAGCAATACAGAATGGAATGAATATAGAAAGAGATGAGACAAGTAAAGCAGGTAGCTGCAATAGGAGATGTTACAGAACTGAGAAATAACACTGAAAGCACAGCAGAAAAATTTGGTAATATCTGAAAAACGGTAAGTCAAGTAAACTTCTTTTTAAAAGAGTAAAGTGAGGAAAGGCAGTTATCTATATATAGGTGTCACAGCTAAAATTTCAAGAATGCAGTGAGAAACTAAATAAAAAATCACACTGTTCTGCTTTCAGTTATGTTCCAGAACACAGACACATTCAGGGATGGATTCCCCTGCTAATGCCTTCAGGGAAAGCAGGCTGAGGAAATAGTTCAGATGCAGCACTAGAAACTCAAGAGTTTCAATACATGATTTCTTGCTTCAGAACACACATATGAGAGGATGACACTTGACATGGCATTTAAACAACAGGACAAAACTTGATGCATTCAGTCAATCTGTCCTGCCACGACTACATCTTTTTTATTTACATAAATATAGTCAATTGATACTCCTCCATGTGATTTTCAGTCTTCTGACTGACTGATCAGAAGACACAGTTGTCAGATGTGTGACTTTTCATCAGCTCTGAAGAGGTAGGCAAGTCTCCTGTGAGCACTGGTATATCTGCTTCTCCAATTCAATCAGTGTGCTAGAGTTACTTACAGAAGGAAAGCCACTGTTGAGCTACTCAGCCTTACATTCCTTACCTGGACCCATGAAATCCAGGGTATTCAACAAATAAATAAGGACCAAGGATGGGTCAAGGAATGAAATTACATTCTTAACTCAGACACTTTGAGAAGTTTTACTATTTATGCTTAACCCTCATCTTCAATTCAGTATCATGTTAGTATTGTAGCTAAAGAATAATAATAAAAAAACCCAAACGCCACAACTTTTTTTAAAAAAGAATAGTTTATAAAGAATAACTAAGAAAATACTATGGACTTGTAATATTACTTCCCTCTTGCAAATTATATTAATGAAGAAGTGTGCATTTCAGAATTAAAAACATGAGATTATAGGATGGGAGAGCTGAGCCCTATTCCTTGAGGCTTTCTGTGCTGCAGTTTTTGTCTACAAAATGGAATACTGAAGTTGTCATGATCTACTCATAACTGGCTTGTGGGTGGGATGATCAGACACGAAAAAACCATTATAAATTAACGGGTAATATGGGCCATGTGCCTACAGAGAAGCAGTAAAACATTAAAAACTAAAATTTATAGGTCCTAATTCTTTGTAATGTCTTCCCCCCCAAACCAATGCAATTACCAGTTTATAATCTCCACACTGATTTCTTGATTTGTTTATTCAATATGCCTAACTGATACATAGAAAAACTACAGTGTCTTCAAATTACCTGTAAGAGTTATGTTTTTGTTTCAGTTCCATAAACCATTAATCTACTTTTGTTACAGGATCTCCAGATTATCTGGAATTAAGTTTAATTTTTAAATGTCACAGGGACTTCTGTCATACATTTTGGTATTTGATTCTTTAGCTTTAGTTCTTGTACACTGTAAGGGACCCACTGTATAAACGTTAACTGCTGTGAGTGCTTTTTTTCCTAAAAAAAAAATAAAAATAAATATATATATAGGTACAATACTACATTTAAACCCAGAGCCAAAACCCATGTATTTCAAAATTAAAGGTGAAATGCAACTCATGTATATGTGCATTTTTCATCTTCTTCCTTTCAGTCAATAAACACACTTCAAATACCTGTTTTAAAGCAGAAGTCAGATGTTCATAAAGGATTTTGCACTTTGCTTGTTTTCTTCTTTTACTCATACGAGTTTCTTCAGCCGTTGCCCATGGAAACACATGCTGCACAGCTGACCTCTAGTCTCAGTGCATGTGTCAGATCAACAGCTGGGAAGGCAGTATTATTTATTAATATATTCACCAGAATTAAAGATGTTTTAAAATTTATCTACACTTGCTTAAAATTAAGGCTTAGAGTTATAACCACATTTCTAAAAGCAGATCAGATCTCTGAGCATCCTCATTACACTGATTAGGCAGAAAAAGTCCCAAGAGAGGGGAATTTTCTTGAGCTTTGAGAAGGTTTGGATCAGATGAAATTTGAATGACATGATGCCTTATAAGATATTGTCCACAGAAATAAATTGTTCACAGTGATGCAGAAGTATCCCACATATTTCTTTAGAATTTGACCCAGATACACTAAGAAGTTATTAGATACACAGCTGCAGAGACCGATCGTTTCAGTTCCATGGATTTTCTGTAAAGACTCTCTGGCTAATAGATCTGCCTAATTAACCACTGCCAAATATGCCATGGGTCAAGGACAGTTGTAAAAAATTCCTAGGCTAGAACCATATGGATTCATCTATTCATTTATTCTAATGTATACTATGTCAGTAACATTTTGTTGACATATTTTAAAATTATCTATGAAATGAGTATAACCACAGGATGTGAAAAAGATTTAAACAGATGGTTAACAAAGAATTGTTGGTCACCAAAGGTAATAGCTTGACAGATGGCAGACTGTACATGTCCTGACAATTGGCAATATTACCTGGACTGGTACTGAAACTGTTCACGGCTCAGGATTTTTTATTTGGTTTGTTTTGCTTTCTCCATTTTTTCCTTCAGAAGCTAACTGAAAGCAAAAGTTTTCTTCTCTTTCTTTCTGATGACTATTTTTTAATTTATTTATTGATGTTAAAGAGGAGAAGAAAATCCAGTCTAATCTCCTAGAGTATTTTTTCTTGTACAGCTCTCAATTTGCTGTTCAACCTAGAAAAGTTTAGGCTGCATTTCAGATACACTGGTACAAAATATGGCTTTTCCAGTTACACACTTAATTTTGGCAGTGAAAACTACCATGAAATACAGTGATAATTATCACTTTCATAATTATCACAAAAGCGAAATAAAAGTGTATCAGTCTTATCAGTTTTAAAGAAAATTGGGTGAGATCCAGACTCAGTTTACAAAGGATCAAAAGGAAATCCTATTCATCCATCCAATTTGTGACAGATTTACAAGAATCAGTTTGTTCATCACAGTATGGTATATTTGGCTACATTTTCCCCAGTCTCATACCTGACGCTTCATGGATTCTGTTATGAGTAAAGGGAAAAGAATAGAAAAACTAACACCTCCCTGTTTGTTACTGACTGCAAAATGATGCTCTCTATAAACAGCAAAATCTCAATCCTATGCAAGTAAAAATATTTTTCCAGTTCAGATATCTAGCAACTCATCTCTGGAATGCTAATTCTACCTTAATGCTGACTGTCTCTGAATCTGAAAATAGGCCTTTTCATGTGCCATGTGATACTCAGGTTCAGGTTTATTTGAGCTGATTAATGGATAATCAACATTTGGCACAAATGCTTAATTAAAACTCACATCCAAAGCTGGATGTGCAGAGCCGTATGTTCACTCCTGTTATTAGATTCTAGATACTACAAATGAAGTGCTGTGATGTATAAATAACGCATAGATATGCATTTGATATTGTCTCTCTCAAGTAAGTTCAACATTCAAATGAGAGGGGCTGGTATAATAACCTTTAATGGAAAATTGTGCATCAGAAATTGTGCTTAGAGTATACACACCAAAATTAACCTAAAAAGTCATGTGGAACATGGTTTACCTATTGATATCTTAAAGAGAGATAAAAACTTACAGGTTCTTTTACAAATCTTTCAAGAAATTTTCTCTCTTTCTTTCCCTTATGCATGCATGATTTCACATACTTTTCAATAAGGAGGGAAAAAAGATTAAGCAAAAGATCCATTTTTTAATCAACTGAATTCTAAACCATTTATTGTTGTTAAAGCCTCAATTATTCATCTATGCAGGAGCAGTGTATGTTTTCTCTTCAATTTTCTTTGTTTTATGTTACCGACATTATTATTATTATATTACATAAAGTTGACTTCACCACCAAGTTAAAATCTTCAATTCCACACCAAAAAAAAAAAAAAAAAAAAAAAAAAAAAGGACAAAAAGCTAACAACATATAATTATGCATTCTGTTACTGCACTTTATTGCAGAGCCCATATTTGGATGACTGGCCCCATATTTTATTAATAATAACATTATCAATTATTGACCTTTGCACAGCTGGCTCTCATTTATCTTTTCTCCAAAAACTAATCTAAATTAGAAAAAAATCTCGGGAAAACATGATAAACGTAATAAAACCTCACCTTCTGTGGCAATATTTGGTGTTCTCAAAACACTCTTGAAAATAGTTTAATAAGGGTTGTGCTTGCTGGGCATATAGAGAGCTCCCTGCTAAACTACCTAAAAACAGCAAAGTGGATAGCCTGTCAGCAAAGCATTATTAATTCTTGCTTATTTCTTTCTAAAATGTATGACTTTTGAATGGAAGAGGGCACAGTGAACATTTTGTTCCTGTGGTCACTTTTTCTCCTCCATGTGCTGATGTTCCTCTCCAAACCAGCCACTTCAAGTGAAAGAAGCACCTTCAATTTCTTTGCATGTTTCCAATTTTCATTAACAATTTCCTTCAGCTTTATCCAAACCCGTATGAAAGACACACTGAATTAAGCCTTAAGCTGCACTTTCTGAATTATTTCTGGAATACATGTTGTATTCAATATACCACACATGAGAACTGTGTAGCAGCAACTAATGATACAGGCTTTTCTTGACATGACTCAGCAGCTCTAGGGACTTAGTATTTTTTCCTAGACTCAACAGTTTCTCCTTCAGACTACAGCTTCAAAATAGTAACCTGCATTATTTCTGTAATAAATCACAAAATGTCAAACTGACATAAACTATAATCATGCTTTGCTCTGTCTTTTAATGAAATATATTTCATTTACCAAATACTGACACTACAGTAGTAAATACACATCTTAAACATATTAGGAGTCAATGATGTATGAAGATCTCAATTTCACAAGTACTTTGTTGAACAGCTTTAACAGCCGGTAATATGGACTTCCTATTAAATAACTGTCAAATGTATATAATATTTGGAACATCATTTTTCTTCCCCCATGAATATTGCAAAGCTTTATTAAAAAACCTTTCTCTGAAGGAATTCTGAGGGTAGTGTGTAGAAATTGTTCTTTTATTTGCACTGAAATATATGTTATCATATAAGTCACTATTGAATGTATAAGATTAAGAAACAGAGAAACATATCATCTATAACATCCAGAAATTTTGATGTGCAGAAGAAAGTAACCTACTATGTAAAGAATGAACATGTATGCATTTAAACTATGCGACTGCTATATGTAATTTCTTTTATCTGCTCAGGTCTCTTTTTTTCTAGCTTTATTCTGTTCTGACAAAACAGGTACAAAAACTTGTGCTTACCGAAGTATGACCTTCCTTAGTATGCATTTTGCCACTCCAATATATCATGCTGCCATGTTAAATCAGAAGCTTTTGTCCTTTCAGATTAAATCTCAAACTACTTCTATTGGTTTTTGTTTTAAACTTGGAGTCACTATTAAAGCACAGTGGGGAGATAATCACAGGATATACTGAATATCAGACTAAATTTACCAAAGGATTATGCCTGACTTTGCTTTTTACTTTAGAAAATACGCATTTAGTCACAGAATATTCAAGATAGATAGTGAAATGTCTGTTTTTCTGCCTCTCAGTTTCCTACATTTCTCTATCTATCTTGTCCTCTCTAAATACGCAAAGTAATTCCAGGTTGACAACAAATACTGAAGGAATTCCCAATTTCAGATGGTGCTACTAATCCTACTGGGAACATAGTGACTTTTCCTGCAGCTTACAATCGAACCATTTAAAAATGAAGAAAAGAATTTATGCTTGTTTTAATTACATATAATATATGTAATTCTTATGTAAAAACATACCTATAATAAGGCCGAAACATACATTTTATCTGAAGATAGTAATTATTGTGTTATTTAGAACGAGCATTGTTCTGCACTTTAAAAATCACTTTTCAGTTGCATGATACATGCAACTGAAGAAACTTGCTAGAAAGCCAGAGATGTTTTCTCACAGTTAAAATGACCATGAAAACAAGAGACAGATTACAACCTGTTTTACTGTACAAGCTTCCTGAATCTTCATAAAGATGTATAAAAGAGAAAAACACTTACCAGTTACACTAAACTGCTGAAAAAACTGTATGTGCTTTGAGGTAGAAAACAGCCCAAAAAAGGATGGTGAAAACAAGAAATATAACGGTTGTGCCAAGAGAAGACAGAATAAAATTAGCAATTAAAAACCAGATGTGATTGTTGGGTAACAAAGGAGGACTGAAATATGCAGTCCAGCAATTGTGTTTCAATTTCTGTAATGGATAATTACATGTTAGACTCTAATGTGGAGGAGATTCCTTTATAAAGCAAACCCTTTATCACGCATCATACATCACTTGCAGGGCATACTAGGAAAAAAATCTCATTTTTCTTGCAAACATTGAGCAATTACTTCTATATAGATATATTGGAAATAAAATATTGCAGCACACAGTGGAGCCCTTATGAGTTTTTATTGCAAAAAATCAAAACTTGCTCTGAAATATATGAAACCTTCATGAGCTTTATGCAACAATCACATGTGTTAAGATTTTAATTAGAGTGCTGTAGTTTTGAGTCAGACTAGGAACTCTGAAGTTATAAACAGTTCTGCTTAATTTTTGGTAGTCTTTTTGTATTTCCAGTATACATTCCTGACATAGAACTACCAGCAACAGAACATCAGTGGAGATCTTTTTGTTTCTCAGAAAGGCTACTTAGAGGGGATGAAATTCTAGGGGAATTCCTGGATTTATTTTTTAATTGATGCTAGTAAATCAGAGCTTCTGGATACCCGCTTCTCCTAAGACCACTCTATTCCACAGACACTCTTCCTAGGATCTCCAATTGTGCTCTATTTAATTTGCTTAATGCAAAGCTTTGCCTCTAAGCATCTTTAAAGAAACTGGCTAAGAAGCTGAAAGGTTGTAAACAGATAGAAACATAAAAAAGGAAGACATTTTCCAGAAAGTATGTTTATGCCTGTTACATGCAAGAGTACCAGATCCTTACAGTGAGTAACAATTCTCTGGGAAATCACAATGTTGGAATTTGCTGATACAAACAGCAGTATTTACTCCTGCCATAAAGAAAATGCTTCCTATCAAAAATAATTGACTACCGCAGCTATTCTAGTCCCACTGTCCCAGGTGATTTGCCAAACTCCAAAAACCCAGTATCAGAACTACACTAGAAGAATGTGGGCAGCTATAAATTCCTCTCAGACTCTGTTTTGGAGAATAGTTCTGAGCTGCTCCAACAGCAATTAATTAACCCCAGTGATTAACAGTGACAACAAATAACACTACTGTTGCTGTTGTAAAATACTGTCCAAAAAAAAAAAAAAAAAAATCTAAACCAGAGATAGGAGTAAAAGATACTTGCTAGCCACATGTGGATGAACTGAATATGGTATTGCAGCTCTGTTACTAGACAGCAAAGGGCATTTTTGAGAAAGAAATG